>NC_056729.1:1790090670-1790392336 GCF_019279795.1 Protopterus annectens
TTCAAGAGACTTTAATTTGAGTAAACACTTCAAAGAACTTAATTCATTTAATCCGGGAAACATATAGACATTTGTTAACAACTCCCAACACAATTCTCTTTGTTCTAGTTTCAAAGACCAAGGACCACCCCTAGGGTTAACTTTAACCTGCTCAATGACTAAAAATAAAAAGAAATGGTCATTGTGGTCAATGATATGTCTAGCTAAAGCATTTGTACAGTCTTTTTTTGCAATACTATATTGATGTTCATATATTCTCCGTTTCAGACGGCGTTTGGTCTTACCAACATAAAATTGGGGACAACGTTGATATTCAACCAAATAAACAACATCATTACTATTACAATTAAATCTGTCTTTAATAGAATAATTACCCACATTCATAATGAATTTATTCGTGACCTTTATATGCTTACAATAATTACAAGAACCACACAAACATCCCTCCAGGTCTAGACGTTGTTGAGTGGTTTCCCTCCACTAAGTTTTTAAGATTAGCTCCCCATTTATAAACAATTTTTGGGGTATCAGGTACCTTATTTCTAAGACTCCCATCATCAATTAAAAACACCCAATTTTTACATAAAATGGATCGTACATCATAAGCATCAAGAGAGAAGGCTGTACTAAAAGTTAGGGAAAAACTAATTGTACTCCTTTCATTCAATATACTGTTATTATTCTGCCCTGAATTTCCCAATACTTTATTTGTGGTACACATCCCATTAAGTATGGGCTTAAACCAACCTAAGTTACATTTATTAGTGACCTCATCTGTCAACCCTTCAATTAAATCAGGGGGATATCCTCATGCAATAAACATTCCTCTAAGGGTATCACATTCAATCTGATAATCATGATCTAAAGTGGTCATACAGGCAGCCCTAACTAGCTGCCTCTTTACAACAGACCACTTTTGAAAAAATGGGTGAGAACTCTCAAAATGTAAAAAATAATTGGAAGAGGTTGCTTTGCGATAAATCTTAGCTATATAATGATCATTCGTTCGATCCTTACTTAACAAGACATCCAGAAAGCTGATTTGATTAATGTTGAATTCGTAGGTGAATTTTAAAAAATTGGTCAGATCAGAAACCCCCTTCACGAATTCAACAGCATCAGCTTGGTTACCCTGAAATAAAATAAAAATATCATCAAGGTAACGTGTATACCATATAATATGTTTTCTAAAGATGTCATGTTTAAAGAAGGTCATAATTTCCCAGTATGCCATGACACAGTTGGCTGCTGCAGCTCACCCAAGATAGTCCTGAAATCTGGGGAATAACCATATATAGGTCACACACATCAATGGTTAAAAAATGAACATCGTCACGATAATCTACATTATTAATGGATTCCAAGAAATGCCAGGAATCAAGACAAATATGAGACTGGCTAGACAGATATTTCATTTTCAAATCAACCACTTTTGCACAGCCTTAAGTAATGCTGTTACGACCATCCACTATGGGACGGAATTGGGGACTGTTCAAATTTTTATGAAGTTTAGGCAGACCAAAAATAACTGATGTAACAGGGGATGGAATTGTGAGAAAATTAAACATATCTTAAATCAATCATTCTGTCAACAAATAAATCATGCAAAAAACAATGCAATGATAAGCACCATGTAACTCATTAATGGAGGCTTTCTCATAATTATCAGTAGATAGAATACTTAATATTTTATTATGGTAAGCATCATCACTCATCAATACCAAGCCTCCACCCTTATCAGGCTTTAAAACACGGATGTTCTGTAACCTCAAAAAATTCAAGGCATCAATCTATTAGAAACATTAAATTTGTTCATACCCTTCGATCTAATGTTAATCTTCATCAAATTCCTTAAATCAATTTTACAAAGTCTCTCAAAGCAATTCAGGTAAGTATGTAAAGGCGGGATAAAAACACTGGAAAAACAACATTCTGTATTAACGGCAGGCATATTCCCCAATAAACAATGCAGATTAAGTTTGCGAATAAACAGTTTCAAATCAAGCAATGTTTCAACTAGATTCATATGCTTAGAAGACACAAAGGACAAACCTTTGCTCAATAAGTCAATCAAATCTTTAGGTACAACAACGTCAGTAAAATTAAATATCTTAATAGTCACCAGTTGTGCTATAAATAATCTGTGGGTATGGTTCGTCTAATGGAACATGCTCGCTGCATTGATAAACATTCTTTGTCACCTCCATCGACAATTGTTCTACCTGTTGTGTCGAGAGTTCGAATTCTTCATTCTCTGCTCAAAATTCCTGAATGTTGTCTCGTTCCAAAAACCCACCTGGCTGGAACCCTGGTTTGAGTTTCCTTGTTGGTTTTTAAACCGCTGACTACACCTGGAGGAATTGACCGAGTGAACATTAATACTGTGACCATCCGTATCATTACTAGTTCCCGCGGGTTCAGTATTGTCAAGCCTCTCCCTTTCTTCAACCAAAGGCGTAACGTTATCAGTCAATGGTCCAATACCAACGGACTCAACCAAAGGTGGAGGGGGGGTAGGCAGTTCCCCTAATCTACTCTCTCTGGTCCCGTTCAAGTTTCTTATTCTTGCCAAGCTTCATGTTTTCAACAGCCTGTTCAATACTATTGAAAATATGAATATATTCATATTTACACCTCGGAAAATCAACATTATCCTTAATAACTATCTCCAATTCAAGTAAATCATTCCAAAGCTGGTCAGTTTGGGACACAATTGTTAACAAGTAAAGTCAGAAACTCACAACCCTGCATGTCAAACAGAGCTAATAGATCTTTATGAAATTGTGAGTTACATATTAGACCAAAGGGGAACTGCCAATGCCTTAACCCCTTTGGGACATTTGATCTAGAAATGCACTCACGTAAATACACTATTTCGAGCTGTAATTTCTTATATTTAAAAAATTTGGTATCAAATTTCTTCAATTTATCAATGATGGTATGAACCTGTAGCCTATTACCAGAGTCAGTAGTGACGTTCGTTACTGCAGCACTATAGGTTAAGTGGACAGAAGAATTGAGACAATCCGTTAAAGACGGTAATGTACAAGACCCAGAAACTCCACTTGGAGAACCTACAGCTACCGTACCCTCGATCACGGTTGCTGCTGAAATCTGAAGTGTTTGATGGTACAGTAGCATTCACTGATGTAAGGGGATCCAAAGATATATTTGATAATGTCAATGCAGACCTCAAATCAGTAGTAGAACTTGGTCTCGAAAATGAACTCACCACATTAGGACTAATGACGCCAATATTATTTAATTTAGATGCCAAATCATCCACCCAGGTGGTGAGATTTTGAATAAGTAGGGTAACATTCCAGATGGCATTCGTAGCAACCTCACTTGATAAATTGGTCATCCCTTCCTGGGAAAAGAGGGGTAAGGAATCGTTCTTACATCCACTTGCCATAACAAAAAAACAAATAAAACAAACAAAAAAAAACAAACAAACAAAACTTCTGCAAAAAGAAAAAAGGCGAGGATGTAGCAAAATCAATATATTAACAATCCAAGTATATCTTGGCGCTTTCAGATGCACCAAATGTGCAACCTTCATCAGACAAGGAATCAAATTAATCAAGGGTTTAAAAACCCCACTTCAATGACATCATCATTACCTAACATATACCAAGGCAAAATGTAAAGCAACAACTCACCCCTTACCATAAATACCATACAATACATACAAGAAACCTTCATATGTATTTTATATAAAGAAATCTCTTTCAATTAAAATATAATAGATTAAAAATGAAAAAAATAAATATATGTATATATAAACTACCATTGCGAACACAAATATAAATTAAACAAATAAATAGTATTATATTCATATATAATACATGAAAAATATATGTAAAAATATTACCAAATTTCAACATCTTTCAAGAGACTTTAATTTGAGTAAATACTTCAAAGAACTTAATTCATTTAATCCGGGAAACATATAGGCATGTAATTATTGTAAGCATATAAAGGTCACAAATAAGTTCATTATCAATGTGGTTAATTACTCTATTAAAGCTAAATTTAATTGTAATAATAATGGTGGTATCTGGCTGAATGCCAACGCTGTCCCCAATTTTATATTGGTAAGACCGAACGCAGTCTGAAACAGAGAATATATGAACATCAATACAGTATTGCCGAAAAAGACTGTACAAATGCTTTAGCTAGACATATCAATGACCACAATGATCATTTATTTTTAGTCATTGAGCAGGTTAAAGTTAACCCTAGGGGTGGTCCTTGGTCTTTAAAACTAGAACAAAGAGAATTGTGGTGGCAATTCATAGGTTCATAGGTTCATACTAGGCTATCTGCCCAAGGGCATTTATAAGCCTAGCCCATAGTTATGTGGCTTTCGCCACCCCTTTAGTTTGAATAAAAACTATGCCTATCATTTTTCTGTGCCTCTGTCAAGCAGTGACACTGAAGTAATCCCTGGGGTATATCTGCGATCTCCCATCCATTGGTCAAGATTCCTCTTGAACAAGGCCAGCGAGGTGCTCTGCCTCACATGTACCGGGATTTTGTTCCACAGCATAGGGAGTCTCTGGGTGATGAATCTGTCCCTCCAGCACGTTCTATTTATAACCATGTCAAGGTTTAAGTCTCCCGCCCTTGTGGTTCTGAGGGATCTAGATTTTTTGAGGTGAAGCATATTCATCAAATCTGGGTTTGACATGGCCTTATATGTCAGGCATAGGTCACCTCTGAGCAAGCGGTATGAGACTGAACAGAGCTGGAGTTCTTTCAGTCGGGCAGCATAAGACATATTTTTGAGACCCTTTATCCTTTTGGTGAGGAACTTTTGGGGCCTTTCAAGCTGCAGCAGGTGTCTGGTCAGATACATTCGAGCGGGCATTGTACTCAATCATGGGTCTAATGAGTGATGAGTACAGGGGGACGATGACCTCCCTTGATCTAGATGTGAATCCCTTCATGATCAGGTGGGCGATATAGAAGGTTTTCCTAACTACTTTAGCAACATGAGTGTCAAGCGAAGGCTACTGTCAACTTGGGTCCCCAGATCCCTGATGACTTTTTCTGTGCTCAGTGGATTGCCACCTATATGGTAGCTAGGGTAACCTTGTTTTTCCCAAAGGGTATGACTATGCATTTTTGGCGTTTAACTTCAGGCCATGGCTCTGGCACCAGTTATCCGTTTCTGTGAGGCCCTTCTGGAGGATATCTGTGTCAGATGTGTTTTCGACTATGGCCCAGTTTGCAGTCATCTGCAAACTTTGTCAGCCATAACCCTCCTGTGTTTGCTTGTACTTCAGAAAAGTAGATGCCGAACAAGAGTGGACCCAGGACTGAGCCCTGTGGGACACCACTTGTGACAGGCTTTGAGTCTGACATGGCTCCAGCAACTCTGACCCTGTGGGTTCTGTCACTTAGCCAGTTTGCAACCCATCTTGTGATGTATGGGTTTACATTCAAGCTGATGAGTTTTTCGATGATACCTGAGTGGGGTATTGTGTGAAGGCCTTTGCCAGGTCGAGGTAGGCTGTATGGACTGCCTTTCCCTCATCAATGGCCTTGGTGACTGTCTCGAAAAAGTCAACCAAGTTTAAGAGGCAGGATCTGCCTTTGACAAAGCCAAACTGGGTTGGATCCAAAGTCTGCAAGTTCCCTATGTCTTTATTTATGAGTTCCATTATGATCCTCTCCATGGCTTTGCAGATAAGGCTTGTCAAGCTAATGGGGCAGTAATTTCCAGGGTCTGTGGAGGCACCGCCCTTATGAAGTGGGACCACAGTCGCCGTGCGCCACTCCTTGAGTGCGTATCCTGAGGTGAGGCTAAGATTAAACAGCTGTCCTAACTGTGGGTTTAATTCCTCGTTGAGTTCATGAAGCACACAGCCGGGGACACCATCCGGTCCCATGGATGCTGTGTTTTTGCCTTAGTGAGGGCAGTTCTCACCTGGGCGTTGGAGATGTTTGGGGGCTACAATCCTCTGGAATAGATATCTCTCCTTTTGGGGGAGGGAGAAGTTTGCACTGAACCTGTCAGCCAGTATGTTAGCAATGTGTGTAGGTTCAGTAATTTTCACATCATTTTGAACTAATTCTGAGCATATCTGGGAGTTTCCTCCTAGGTTTCTAACATAGCTAAAGAAGGCCTTATGATTGTCTTTAGAGTCCTTGGCGATTTTTCTCTCAAAATTTGCCTTGGATGATTTTATGAGAGCTCTTAGTTTTTACTTATAATGATCAAAGGTGTCTTACCTTTCAAGGATTTTGCTCTATCTTGTAGTAGCTTCCTCCTTTTGTTGTAGAGCTTGTTTATGGCTGGGGTCCACCAGACTGGATGCTTGCCTTTGGTACAGAGAGTCTTAGTTTTGTTTGGGATTGCCTGATCCATGCAGTCCTGTAGGTGCTGGTAGAAGGCATTTGTAAGTGATTCAGCGGTTTGAGTAATGTTTACCACTGGCTCAGGGGCCTTAAAGGAGACCACACTAGTTTTCAGAAGTGTGAAATCGGCTTTTGAGAAGTTTTTCACTGTGGTCTTTTTTGTTTCAGGTGGGGCGGCGAGGACCTCCAGCGAGATTAGTTTATGATCTGATCTCACCAGTAGGGGTATACTTCGGTGTTGAACATTTTGATCCCATGTTCGTGATGATGAGATCAAGTATGTTTTCTCCTCTTGTGGGGATGGTGACTAGTTGTTCCATGGCATTTGAGTTTATGAACTCCAGGAATCTTTGGGTTAGAGTGTTTGGGCTTGAGTAGTGTTCCCAGTCTATATTAGGGTAGTTGAAGTCACCTAGTATGATGGTGTTTGGAGATACATTTATCCTCCAATGTTTTCAGGAAGGCCATGTGAGGTTCCTGAGTTTGAGAGGGTGGCCTGTAACATGCTACAAATTGCAGAGCAGTCTTGCGTATGGTTAATTGCACCTGGATGGTCTCCGATGCATCGTGCGTTGCCACCAACCTTGAGGTGTGGGTGTCCTTTATGAATATGGACACCCCCTTTCTTGGTGTTGTCCGGATTTTGGGGCGGGCATGATATGAGGTGAAACCTGTTAGTGCTGGGGTGCTCTCAGGAGCCTTGAACCAGGTTTCTGTCACAGCACAGACATCGATGTTCTCCATATTGAGAAGGGCCTCGAGTCGTGCATCTTGAGATTGAGACTTCTGGCATTGAGCAGCATTACCCTTAGTTTTTTCCTTTTTGGTGTTCTAGGGTGGTAGGTTTAGAATTTGAGCCTTGCCTAAAAAGGCACTATGGGGTGGCAAGAGCCTTTGCCAATATCCGGAAGCCCAGGGGTGACAGGTGCAAGCCGTCCCTTGCGGCAGCGTGGCTTGTCCAGCATGTCATCCCAGGCAGACAGACATTGGATCCCCTTTGAATGACACCAGAATTTAAGCCAATTATTAAAGCTGATCATCTTATCACTGTATTGTGGCATCATTCTAGGTGAAGGTAGGATACTGCTCAAGGTCAGGGTCATACCTGCCTGGGCTACATAATCAGAGAGCTCCTCGATGTCCCTTTTCATGTAGTCCAAGGAGGTACGTCTCAGATCATTGACACCAGCGTGGACAATGACTGAGTCGTACGTGTACCTGCTGTTGAGAGACCTGAGTGCTTGCGTTATGTGGCGGATTCTAGCGCCCGACAGGCAGCTTACTGTGACCTTCTCCTTACTCAGTCTGGTGAGCGGGACGTCAGTGTGTCTGACTATGGAATCACCAATGACAAGTGTGTCTGGCATTTTGTTTGGCCTTAAGGGCTGTGACTGTTTGACACTCTGACTGTGTGGTCTATGTGTTGCATGTGTTGGGTCGTGAGGTGGTAGTTGTTTGGGTGTCTGCTTTGGTGGCCTCTGCTGTTTTGGTAAATTTTTGATCAGTGAATTGTTAACAAATGCCTGTATGTTTCCCGGATTAAATGAATTAAGTTCTCTGAAGTGGTTACTTAAATTAAAGTTTCTTGAACGATGTTGAAATTGTACAATATTTTATACATACATTTTTCATGTGTTATATACAAATCTAATACTATTTATTAGTTTAATTTATATTTGTGTACATAATGTTGGTTTATATATACATATATTTATTTTTTCATTTTTAATCTATTATATTTTAATTGAAAGAGATTTTTTTATATAAAATACATATGAAGGTTCCTTTTATTGTATGTATTGTATGGTATTTGTGGTAAGGGGTGAGTTGTTGCTTTAAATTTTGCCTTGGTATATGCTTAGGTAATGATGATGTCATTGAAGTGGGGTTTTTAAACCCTTGATTAATCTGATTCCTTGTCTGATGAAGGTTGCACATTTGGTGTGTCCGAAAGCACTAACATATACTTGGATTGTTAATAAATCGATTTTGCTACATCCTTGCCTTTTTTCTTTTTGTCCTAGAAAAGATGTATAATGGGATATGCTGGTGTATCATCCCACCTCTGTGACAACTCAAGACAATTAACCTACCATACATTTATGACATGGACTCATCCACTAGTAAAACCTGTTTGACAGGGAGTATCAAATGAGATCAAGGATGCGACAAATACAAATGGCAAGCAACAAAGGCAAAAAGAAATTGGCAGATTTGTACTCTTAGCAGACCAATGTATGCATCAGTACTAACTTCTGAAAAATTTTAAATGGCTACCTATTCTAGTCATACCACTTTCCTTTTTGGATGACGCAGTGGTGCAGCAGTAGTGTTGTCGTGTCACAGCAAGAGGTTCTCTGGCTCGATTCTCGGCTGGAGTGCCTTATGTGTGGAGTCTGCATGTCCTCCCTGTGATTGTGTGGGTTTTCTCCAGGTGCTCCGGTTTCCTCCCACATTACAAAGACATATGTCTGGAGCGTTTCTCCGTGAGCCTCCGCTGAAAATTGGCTTTGTTCCAAGTTGGACTTTCCCAGTTAACAAATATTAAATAAATAAATATTCTTGGTTCTCCACTTTTCAAAATCCTAAAATCAGGTTACTCCCCACTTTTCAAAATCCTAAAATCAGGTAACAATCAGGGGAGTTGGCATAATCGTTAAGGAGTTTACCTCACAAACAGTAAGGTACAAGGTTTGATTCTCATTAATGGATATCGGCTAGGCTGATAATAGTCCAACAAGGGCAGCTAGCCTAGTACTTACCTATGAATCTAAATAAAATATGAACCTACCTTCTAAGCAAAAAATTACCAATTACAGAGCCAAACTACGTTCTTAATCATACCCAAGAGGACACCATCACACCAATGAAACAGTTAGTGATGAAAAATTGTTCTCAAAAATATGATCAGCCAAGGTCTTTCTTAGAATTCAAAAACACTTTAAAGGCACACCTGTAAAAAGAGACTGAGTGTATTCTCATTAAAGAGACCAGATGACTTGCTGGCATCTACTGTTATTTCGGTTGGAAAAGGTGAAATATAACATTCTAGGCAACTTGAACTCCCAACCTCATGTATAACTGTTCTAACTCTAATGCGATGTACCGTAAATGCTGATATCCCTGTGTGTAGTCTTAGTAATATTTTCTATTTAGTTAACAAGCAAGCTTTAATTATGCAACTGTACATAGACTCCGTGTATACTACTACTATGCTTCTCTTCAACCTGCAATACATCTACTGTTTTTATTATTTGCATTTGTACTTGGGTCATGACTGGAATGGACCAGAAAACCAGCTTTACCCAGCTGGTTAACAAAAGAAAAATTAAATAAATGGTAAACAGAAATAATTACTCCTCTATGATGGTTCTCCATACTGGGGGTGAACTTAGAGAACCAGTCCTACAGAGGACCCATGATTGCTATGGTGTTCATCTGACAGGACATTTTCTTAGGTAAAATGGTCGATACAGAATGAAGCATGACTATGCAATGTTTTAGTGTTCTCCTGATGCAGAAAGGAGGCTTCTTCCTCTTTCAGGGTGAACAGGATTGAACAGGAAGAGTAAATTGAAAAGGAATCATATATTATATCTATATGGGTCCCCTTCAAATGGTCGACATTTCACAATGTCGACATTCATATGGTCGAGACCATAAAATCGACATTTGAAATGTTGACCATGGGGAACCGGCATCTCCCTACAGTGCGGAATGGAAAGATTTCCACTTTCGCACTGTATTGTGATCTTGGAGTTGGTATATTTAAGTTCTGGGGGGTGGGGAGGAGCCCCCCCTGCTAGCCGCATTAAAGTAAGTTTGTTTTTTATGTTATACTTGTATGGTCGACATTTCAAATGTCGATTATATGGTCTCGGCGATATGAATTTCGACATTGTGAAATGTCGACCATATCAAGTAGACCCATATATACCCACCCCCAGCCCAGAAAACCACAGTGAAAAACTTCTCAAAAGCGAACTTCTCACTTCTCAGAACCGAAGTGGAATCCTTCAAGGCCCCAGGGCCAGTGGAAACTACAGCCCAAACTGCAGAATCCTATATAAATGCATTCTACGGACATCTCCAGGAATGCATGGATCATGCTATCCCAAACAAAACCAAGACCCAATCATCCAAAGGCAGGCGTCCAGTTTGGTGGATCCCTGCCATAAATAAACTGTACAACAGAAGGAGGAAGCTACTACATGATAGAGCAAAATCCCTAATAGGGAAGGCATCTCTGATCAGTACTAGCAAAAAATTACGATCCCTCATAAAATCCTCAAAGGCCAGCTTCGAGAGAAAAATTGCACAGGACACCAAAGACAATCATAAGGCTTTTTTCAGTTATGTTAGAAATCTGGGATGCAACTCCCAGACTTGTTCTGAGTTGATTCTAAACGACAAAAAATACACTGAACCCACAGACATCGCCAATATCCTGGCAGACAGGTTCATTGCAAACTTCTCCACCCCAAAAGAGCAAGTATCTATCCCGGCAGAGGGCTGCCTCCCAAACATCTCAGATGCTCAGGTGAAGGCTGCCCTCTCCAAAGCAAAAAACACTGCTTCCATGGGACCAGATGGCATCCCAGGTTGCATCCTACATGAACTACAAGAGGAACTAATCCCTCAAATAAAACAGCTATACAATCTCAGCCTCACTACAGGATATGTGCCCATAGAATGGCGTACAGCAACAGTGGTTCCACTCCACAAAGGTGGTGCCTCTACGGACCCTGGAAACTATCGCCCCATAAGCCTGACTAGCTTGGTCTGCAAGGCTATGGAGAGGATCATCATGGAGCTCATAAACAAAGACATTGGGGACCTACAGACACTAGATCCTACCCAGTTCGGCTTTGTCAAAGACAGATCCTGCCTTTTGAACCTGGTTGACTTCTTTGAAACAGTCACCAAAGCCATAGATGAAGGGAAAGCAGTCCACACAGCCTATCTGGACCTTGCAAAGGCATTTGACACAATACCCCACTCGGGCATCATAGATAAGCTATCCAGCTTAAATATAAACCCCTATGTCACAAGATGGGTCGCAAACTGGCTCAAAGACAGAACCCACAGAGTGAGAGTTGCTGGAGCCATGTCAGACTTGAAACCGGTCACAAGTGGCATCCCACAGGGTTCTGTCCTGGGACCACTCTTGTTCGATATATACTTTTCCGAGGTACAGGCAAACGTGGGAGGACTATGGCTCACCAAGTTCGCAGAAGACTGCAAACTGGGCGCCATAATCAACTCTCCAGCTGACACAAACATCCTTCAAAAAGGTCTCACAGAGACAGATAACTGGTGCCAGCGCCATGGTTTAAAGCTAAATGCCAAAAAATGTATAGTCATACCCTTTGGCAAAAACAATGTGCCCACAAATTACCACATAGGCGGAAACCCATTAAGTACAGAGAAAGTTATTAGGGACCTGGGGACCCAAGTTGATAGCAATCTCTCCTTTGAAAATCACATTCCCAAAGTGGTTAGAAAGACCTTCTACATAGCCCACCTCATCACAAAGGGTTTCACATCTAGATCAAGAGAGGTAATCGTGCCCCTTTATTCATCCCTCATCAGGCCCATCATAAAATACAATGCCCCTTTTGGGATGTACCTTACCCGACACCTGCAGCAATTAAAAAGACCCCAAAAGTATCTCACCAAGAGGATCAAGGGTCTCAAACAGATGCCATATGCTGCTCGGTTAAAAAAACTCCAGCTCTACTCAGTTGCATACCGCCTACTTCGAGGCGATCTATGCCTGACATACAAAGCTATGTCAAATCCAGAATTAATGGACATGCTCCACCTCAGTAAATCTAAATCCCTTAGAGCCACACGCTCGAGGGACTTGAACCTCAGCACAGAAATAAATAGAACTTGCTGGAGGGACAGGTTCATAACCCAGAGGCTCCCTTCGCTCTGGAATAGAATTCCAGTTCATGTGAGGCAAAGCACCTCACTGAATCTCTTTCAAGAAGAATCTCGATAAGTGGATGGGGGATCGTAGGTTTGTCCCAGGGATTACTCCCGTGTCACTATTGGACAGAGGCACAGTAAACTAAACCTTAAAAAGGGCACAGTATACTCAAACCAAGGGGTGGCGTAAGCCATACAGAATCGGTCTAGGCTTATAATTGCCCTAGGGCAGATAGCCTAGTATGAACCTCTGAACCTATATATATATATATATATACACATATATATATATATATATATATATATATATATATATATATATATATATGTGTGTGTGTGTGTGCGCGTGTGTGTGTGTGTGTATGTATATATACGTATACACACAGACACGCACAAACATGTACTCGCTGAAGCTGGGCATCAGATATTTTGTTTCTGAGTTCCTCCTTGAAACAAAACAGTCTTAGGCATGCCATTCTGTGCAGGCATACATCTATGGCAGGTACGGTTAAGGCACATGTTCAACTAAATCCCCAACACTAAATTCCTAACATGTTATGTGGAAGCCACTTTGGAAGGCCACAACTCAGACTCACCATCAGGTCTTCCTTAAGACCACATTCAGGGAAGTCCTCACTCTTTACTGATCCTTACTAATGAGATAGGAATGGAACCTAGGCAGGTGATACAAACAGTTGAGGGTCCTATGGCAAAGGAGTACATTTTATTTTTACCACAACCGTCCAAAGGTTTGGACTTTCTATCAGAATGGCAAAGTGTTGTGATCTTTGGGATTTCTACTTGACAAAAGAGATCACAAAGGAGTCAGCACAACGATGCCAGGTGACTGACTCTGCTCACTTAAACCAGAGCTTATATGGGGCAGCTGCTTTCTTGAATGCTAAAAAGAGACTCAGGCTGCTTCAAAGATGCATGTGTATTCCCCCTTAATGACTGTCTCCATAGGTGGGATGTGCTATGGTTCATTAGGTTGCTTTTTCTTCAAACATCCTGAGAGATGGCTACAAGGAGATGGAATTGGTCTTGGGGACAGTCTAAGCTGTTCTTCATGCACTCAAGCACCTTTCCAAAGAAGTGATCACTGATGACTGAGAAGGAAGACCAGATTCATTATCCTTGTCCACACAATGAAGAATGACTGGGAGATGTCCAGCCTACCAGCAGGCATGACCTCACATACCATTCTTCACCAGAATAAGCTCATGTTTGATAAGTGCTGGATATCAGGTGACTTATAGTATGCATGTGACTGATTGATAATGGTAGCAATAGAGGCTTACCTGGGCCCAATGCTGGCTTCAGGATGTATTTTTTAACAGGGTCTAATCTCTAAATTACAACTCATGCTTCCACCAAACAGAAATTATTATTTTTTTAAATCCAGGGCTTGAGCAGTGGACCCTGACAGAGGAAGACAAAATGGACCCTCCCATCCAAGATCAGTTGTTCCAGCTAATCCTGGCAGATGAAAGAAAAGATCAAGGATGGTAACATTCCGCCTGTGGAGCCAGTCATTAAGGGGGATAGACATGCAATTTTGAGTCCCTTCAGTTTATGATCAGGTGACTTAATGGGTTGTTCCTCTGGATAATGATGGTCAGCCACTGCCTCCAATCAATCAGCCAACCAAGGGCTGTATGGTGCCTACAACCTACGATAAATTCTGCAAGGGAGGAACTGGCAAGTATTCCTTCCCTAGTCGTCTCATTCTCATCTTCTGCTGAGGTGGAGGACTGGCACAGACTCAAGTCCCCACCAGCTGAGGACAAGCTCAGCACTCACAGAGACAGATGCAAGGGGGTTAGTTTAACACTGGACTTACATGCAAAAGGGCTAGTCTGTAACCTGAACTCAAACTGCCTGTAATTGTGGCAATACTCCAATCTACAACTAGGGCTATGAAATGGACACTCCATCTGGTTCTCACAACAGGAACTTTTAATTGCTATCATATACTTACCAGAAATGTGGGGTTAAATGCTTTCTTCTCTACTGCCAATGGGTAGCAGGGTTAAATATCTATTATACCATGATCCCCCCAAAACGTGCACGCTGATTGGCCAGCGTGCCCGTTGTAAATCGAGTTATACTAATGGAAAAAGGTCCGGTCGCCCGGACTTTTTTCCATTAGTATAACTTCGTTTTCAACACTGTCTCG
This sequence comes from Protopterus annectens, assembly GCF_019279795.1. Classification (NCBI taxonomy): domain Eukaryota; kingdom Metazoa; phylum Chordata; order Ceratodontiformes; family Protopteridae; genus Protopterus; species Protopterus annectens. Next base: position 1,790,105,150 of record NC_056729.1, read on the forward strand.
CTATGTTAAATGGGTTTAACATGGCGAGACAGCTTTAAACAGCGGAGATCTCCGTTGCTTATTTTAAACTGTCTCGCTATGTTAAACCCATTTAACATAGCGAACAGTGTTTAAAAACGGAGAAAGCAAGATCTCCGTTGCTTTTTATGTCTTGCTATGTTAAATGAATTTAACATAGCGAGACAGTTTTAAAATAAGCAGCGGAGATGTCCGTTGCTTATTTAAACTGTCTCGCTATGTTAAACTCATTTAACATAGCGAGAAAAGCAACGGAGATCTTGCTTTCTCCGTTGCTTTCACAACTCTGATGTACTGCGCAGGCGCGGTACATCATAACCGCGGATGCCAGACATCTGCGGAAGGGCAGTAAACAGGCATTATACTATGCCATTATTTAAGAAAAGTAACAGTTTCTTTTCTTAAATAATGTCATGGTATAATAGCAATAACCCACTTCTGGGTGTGGGTAATGCTAAATTTACCACGGTTGGCTTTGTTTGGTGCCTCGGGCCTCGGGACCAAACCACGCCAACCGTGGGTAATAGCATTACCACCAGCGTTATTGCTATACTATTCATGACAGAGTTTTATGCCATGCTGCTCTGAGAGATAAGACAATGTTGTTTTACATTCTGGCAAGTAATCTGAAGGCCAAACAAACAACTGTGGTTTTATAAGGCATGTAAATGTAAGAAACTTTGCTGATGCTAGAATGACTGAGATTAGAAGTGTGTGCAGCAAAATAAGAGCTGTGAGGTGGAAATTGGAGGGTGTGGGGAAAAGCACTTGTGTATATGGAAATGACTTCACAATGCTCATTAAGAAAAGGAAAACATCACTGAGTATACGAAATTCCTAAATTATTGGTGAATTCTAACTACTGAAAAGATTAACCCAACCAGGGAATCATCAAGAACTACTAGTGAGATCAGATTTTCTGGTTCTCAAGAGCAAACTTCTAGTGATTACTTGCCTTCCTTACTCGACAGCCTTTCTAAGAGGCCTTCTCTTATTTTCTCCTCTTTTCTGTATCCCCTTTTCTCAAAGACAATATAGCAACATTCAGTTTCTTCCATTCCCTGCAGTTCTTCCTTCATCATCACACATTCATTTTTGCAAAACAACAGAGTTAAACATAGTGCAACACAGTCATTTCTAGCTATCATGTCATAGTCCTAACTAAAATAAGCAACATGACTGAATCTTGCAAGAATAACAGATGCCTAAAACTAAACTTACTTTGGAATGTTCATAGGTTCATACTAGGCTATCTGCCCGAGGGCATTTACAAGCCTAGCCCATAGTTTTGTGGCTTACGCCACCCCTTTAGTTTGGGGAACTATGCCCATTATTTTGCTGTGCCTCTGTCGAGGTAATCCCTGGGGTATATCTGCGATCTCCCATCCATTGGTCAAGATTTCTCTTGAACAAGGCCAGCGAGGTGCTCTGCCTCACATATACCGGGATTTTGTTCCACAGCATAGGGAGTCTTTGGGTGATGAATCTATCCCTCCAGCACGTCCTATTAATAGCCGTGTCGAGGTTTAGGTCTCCCACCCTTGTGGCGCTGATGGATCTAGATTTTTTGAGGTGAAGCATATTCATCAAATCTGGGTTTGACATGGCCTTGTATGTCAGGCACAGGTCACCTCTGAGCAAGCGGTAAGCGACTGAATAGAGCTGGAGTTCTTTCAGTCGGGCAGCATAGGTTAGATTTTTGAGACCCTTTATCCTTTTGGTGAGGAACTTTTGTGGCCTCTCCAGCTGCTGCAAGTGTCGGGTCAGATACATTCCGAATGGGGCATTGTACTCAATCATTGGTCTGATGAGTGATGAGTATAGGGAGACTATGACCTCCCTTGATCTAGATGTGAATCCCTTCATGATAAGGTGGGCAATGTAGAAGGTCTTCCTAACTACTTTAGCAACATGGGTGTCGAATGACAGGCTACTGTCAACCTGGGTCCCCAGGTCCCTGATAACTTCTTCTGTGCTCAGTGGATTGCCACCTATATGGTAACTAGGGGTAACCTTGTTTTTCCCGAAGGGTATGACTATGCATTTTTTGGCATTTAACTTTAGGCCATGGCTCTGGCACCAGTTATCCGTTTCTGTGAGACCCTTCTGAAGGATATCTGTGTCAGATGTGTTTTCGACTACGGCACCCAGTTTGCAGTCGTCTGCAAACTTTGTCAGCCATAACCCTCCTGTGTTTGCTTGTACTTTGGAAAAGTAGATGCCAAACAAGAGTGGGCCCAGGACTGAGCCCTGTGGGACACCACTTGTGACAGGCTTTGAGTCTGACATGGCGCCAGCAACTCTGACCCTGTGGGTTCTGTCACTCAGCCAGTTTGCAACCCATCTTGTGATGTATGGGTTAACATTTAAGCTGATGAGTTTTTCAATGATACCCGAGTGGGGTATTGTATCGAAGGCCTTCGCCAGATCGAGGTAGGCTGTATGGACTGCCTTTCCCTCATCAATGGCCTTGGTGACTGTTTGAAAAAGTCAACCAAGTTTAAAAGGCATGATCTGCCTTTGACAAAGCCAAACTGGGTTGGATCCAAAGTCTGCAAATTCCCTATGTCTTTATTTATGAGATCCATTATGATCCTCTCCATGGCTTTGCAGATAAGGCTTGTCAAGCTAATGGGCCGGTAATTTCCAGGGTCGGTGGAGGCACCGCCTTTGTGAAGTGGGACCACAGTCGCTGTGCGCCACTCCCTGGGTACGTATCCAGAGGTGAGACTACGATTAAACAGCTGTCCTAACTGTGGGTTTAATTCCTCGTTGAGTTCGTGGAGCACAGAGCCGGGGACACCATCAGGTCCCATGGATGCTGTGTTTTTTGCCTTGGAGAGAGCAGTTCTCACTTGGGTGTTAGAGATGTTTGGGGGGCTGCAATCGTTTGGTATAGATATCTCTCCTTTTGGGGGGAGAGAAGTTAGCACTGAACCTGTCAGCCAGTATGTTGGCAATGTCTGTAGGATCAGTAATCTTCACATCATTTTGAACTAATTCTGAGCATATCTGGGAGTTTCCTCCCAGGTTTCTAACATAGCTAAAGAAGGCCTTATGATTGTCTTTTGAGTCTTTAGCTATTTTTCTCTCAAAATTTGCTTTGGATGATTTTATGAGAGCTCTTAGTTTTTTACTTATAGTGATCAAAGGTGTCTTACCTTTTAAGGATTTTGCTCTATCTTGTAGTAGCTTCCTCCTTTTGTTGTAGAGTTTGTTTATGGCTGGGGTCCACCAGACTGGGCGCTTGCCTTTGGTACAAAGAGTCTTTGTTTTGCTTGGGATTGCCTTATCCATGCAGTCCTGCAGGTGCTGGTAGAAGGCATTTGTAAGTGATTCAGCGGCTTGAGTACTGTTTTCCACTGGCTCGGGGGCCTTAAAGGAGACCACACTAGTCTTTAGAAGTGTGAAGTCGGCTTTCGAGAAGTTCTTTACTGTGGTCTTTTTTATTTCAGGTGGGGGTGGGATGAGGACCTCCAGCGAGATTAGTTTGTGATCTGATCTCACCAGTGAGGGGTATACTTCCGGTGTTGAACATTGTGATCCCATGTTCGTGATGATGAGATCAAGTATGTTTTCTCCTCTTGTGGGGATGGTGACTAGTTGTTCCATGGCATTTGAGTTTATGAATTCCAGGAACTTTTGGGCTAGGGTGTTTGGGCTTGAGTAATGTTCCCAGTCTATATTAGGGTAATTGAAGTCACCTAGTATGATGGTGTTTGGAGATACATTTATCCCCTCCAGTGTTTTCAGGAAAGCCATGTGAGGTTCCTGAGATTGTGAGGGTGGCCTGTAACATGCTACAATTTGCAGAGCAGTCTTCCCTATGGTTAATTGCACCTGGATGGTCTCCGATGCATTGTGCGTTGCCACCAATCTTGAGGTGTGGGTGTCCTTGATGAATATGGATACCCCCCCCTCCTTTCTTGGTATTGTCCGGATTTTGGGGCCGGAACGCATGATATGACGTAAAACCTGATAGTGCTGGGGTGCTCTCAGGAGCCTTGAACCAGGTTTCTGTCACAGCACAGACATCGATGTTCTCCATACAGATAAAGGGCTAAATGCACTGTCCCTCTACTCAGTCTCCTACAGACTTCTCAGAGGTGACCTCTGTCTGGCATACAAAGTAATCTCAGACCCTGCCCCGATGGGAGTGCTGCATATCCGCAAGTCAAGCTCCACTCGAGTAACCCGCATGATAGACCTCAAACTGGTCTGTGACATCAATAGGACTTATTGCCGGGACAGATTTGTGTACCAGAGACTCCCCCTTTTGTGTAATAGACTCCCTTATCCATGTAAATCAGAGTACCTCATTAAACCTTTTTAAGCACAACCTGGATAACTGGATGGGGAACAGAAAATACACCCCTGGGATTCCCTTTATGTCCCTGATGGACAGTGGCATAGGGTGCTGACTTGTTGGAACATGGGCTAAATTCTTGGCAAGGCTTCTAAGGGCCTCAGGGCCAACAGCCTAGTAACTTTCTATGATCCTATATGTCACGTACACCAATACCTGTAGCTGGGTACAGTTCCACTACTATTACTGCAAGCGATACCCTGAGATAAGATGATATGCCTCAGCTTTTATCTGTAGAATTTCCTCCCTGAATTCTCCATTCACCAGTACTGTGTATCTAGTCTACTTTGTGAACTAAATAAAGGTTTTAGACGCAGAAATGGGACACAGGTGGACAGTAGTCTCTCCTATGATAATCACATCGCCACAGTAGTCATGAAATCCTTCTACATGGCACACCTCATCAAAAAAGTTTCTCATCCAGGAAAAAAAGAGGTCATTGTTCCCCCTACTCATCACTCATTAGCTCCATTATACAGTATAACGCCCTTTTTAGTATGTACATCACAGGACATCTACAACAACTGGAAAGGTCACAGAAATACCTCACAAAGAGGATTACCGGCCTCAAACAGATGCCCTATGCAGACAGTCTCAAAAACCTCCAGCTTCACTCCATCGCATATCTCCTACTCAGAGGTGATCTCTGCCTAACATACAAAGCTATGTCAAACCCAGAGCTGTTGGACATGCTCCACTTAAAGAAATCCCCATCCCTCCGAGCTACACACTCTATGGACCTAAACCTTGTCACCACAGTAAACAGAACATGTCGGAGGGATAGATTCCTGTCCCAGAGACTTCCCATACACTGGAGCAAACTACATATCTATATCAAACAAAGCTCCTCATTAGCACTCTTCAAGAAAAATCTTGATGATTGGATGGGAGATAGGAAATTCACCCCGGGGATCACTTCTGTGCCTATTCTCGACCGGGGCAAGGAAAATAATTTTCTTGGGTGACGAAAGCCAGGGTACCTTTTTGGCTAGGCTTATATAGGCCCTAGGGCCGATAGCCTAGTACCTACCTATGAACCTATTCAAGCAATGCTGCCATCTGGTTAACAATTGGGTGCCAGGCTTAAATGCAACATACTAGTTACTGACATTCGAATGTGTAATTACACAGTTGTTAAAAGACTGAGACTACTGTATCTTGGAGTTAGCATACATATACAGCAAGGGTATAAGGGTATAGAGGTGCTTCTGAAGTGATTTTTGTTCAGATCTGACTTTATTTATTTTATTTATTTAAGTTTGATGACCGGGGAAGTCCACTGGGCCAGAAGAGCCCATTTTCAGTGGAGGCCCGAAGAGAAAAGTTCCCAAACATATTACAGTTACATTTAAATGTACAAATTGCAAGTTACAAAGAAAAGAGCAAAGATTACACATTTCAGTTACATATTGCAAGTTACAAGGGACACAACAACTAACTGTGCAGAACAAGTTAAAGACATTTAAGTGTGTGTAATACAGTATGGTGAAAGTTCTAGTGAGTTAAACATTTAAAATATATAGTAACTAGCTTATAATGGTAGGTAGAAGTGATCAGATACAGAGCGTCATTTGAGGCAGGAGAACTCTATGTGAGTTGAGATACAGCTAATCTTTCTTTTAGTTCAGGTGGTCTATAATGCATGGAGAGAGTTACAGAAGAGGTTATGTAGAATAGCATGAACGATAGGCAGTCCAAGGCAGCAGTGAGAAACTTATGGAGTTGTGCAGAAAGAGAGAGGGTGGAGAAGGGATTATGTTGCAGCGTAGTATGGGCATTTCTCATTTGGGTGATAGATGACCTAATAGCTGGGTTTTGAAATTGTCATGCTTGGGAAGGCTGCGAAGGGGGGGGGGGGATTTAATTTTTTGGCTATGGAGTAGGAGAGAAGTAGCTGGCCTGGAGGATGAGATGGTTTATGGACTTGAAGGACATTTCGGTTTGTGGATCTGAGTTGGCGGTTGGGTTTATAGGGTTTTCAAATCTGTTAAGAAATGTCATTTTTACTGGTGTCTATCAACAGTTCTATTTTTCTCATGCAGCCAAACTGTCCAAAAGAAATAAAAGCAATGAACTTGAGAAAGTGTAAGAGCTTCTTTCCTTAGTACGGCCCTAAGTGGAATAAAAGGACAAGGGAGAACCCCAAGCAGAAGGAAAATGAGAACTTAGGGGTGGCAGGGCCAAGACAGAACTAAAGGCCTTCAGATCTTAAAGGCATTACTAGTTGCAGTCTTATGCAAGAAAAGAGAGCCAAAGAAGACATTATGGCAGATGTTTGCAGTGGACAGCCACTGTCCTAACACAAAAACAAAAAGCTATTGTAGCTACTCTTTAGGAAGAGATACAAAAGGATTAAATATTGTGGGAAGAAATATCCGGGAAGTTGTTTGGCTAGGCTTGTATAGGCCCTAGGGCCAATAGCCTAGTACCAACCTATGAACAGAAGGAACTCGTACATACAACAGAATGGTTTGCAAAATATAACAGCATTTTCATGTCCCTTGTCTGTTCCATTACTTGCTTTGATGCTGCACACTGAACTGATGGCACGCAGATGAGGAAAGAATGAAGAGCAGCTGCAGGACTGCATAACAAAGAAATGTATACCACCTTGGCTGTGCATCAAGCTTTCTATTCATTTCCCACAACAGAAAACAGAATAAACGGAAAATGAGTCATTATTAAAAGTTTTGACAATCTCTCCTTATTTTCTTTTGCATTCCATTTATACTGGCAGAAAGGAAGACAACGAGAAAACTAAGATTCCTAAGACTTGTAAGTCAACATATTATAATGTCTATTTTGCCCTTTCTCACTATTTTTAAGTGAAACAGGGGAGGAAGGAGACAAAAAAATCACCTAGTGATTTGAAGTAGTTAGAGTGTCAAGGACAGCTTATACAGCAGACAGAAAACATGATTATTCAGTTAAAATACCATGTCCCAACTTGTTTTTATATTATTTTTCGGGTTCCTATTAAATGACCGAAGACACATTTTACTGAATGCATCTTGGTCGAACTTAAAACACCGAAAAGGCAAAACAGCGAAGCGGCTTTTAAGCAAATTCTTTCCCAGGGAAAGAATTTGCTTGGTAGCTTCCATTACTTTGCTGTTTTCGGCACTGTAGTGTGATCTCGGAGTTGGTATATTTAAGTAGGGGGTGGGGGGTGAAACCCCCCCACTTTATGTATTCTTTCAATTTTTTTTTTCTTTTCTTACTTTTTTTTTTTTTGGAACAGTGTTTTTTTTTCCCCTTGGGGAAAAAAAAAATCGCTGTTCTGAGCTTTCGAGATTGTAAACTTTCGCTTACATGGGGTCGATTATTCATCATTCGCTTTTTTAAGCATTCGATGATATAATATAGACCCTCTTTTTCATAGTATGGACCAAGTAAATTAATGCTATATTTTCTGAAGAATTAAAAAACTAAAGCAGAGCAGAACACGGTGTGGCAGTAGTCACTGCCATCGATCCCCCTTTTCACATTTTTACATGAGGATGGATGTCACATCATTAGCTAATGTGACCAAATCACCTACAGCCAATGTTTACACAGCCAAATGGGTAGCCCTGACTCAGTGCTTACAGTTAACCATATAAGGCATAACCATGATGCCAATAACAAGTGGAAAGTGGCACAGGGTGCAACACTTTGTAATATTACATCCACCAACAAATAGCAAGACAACTGCTGACACTACCGTATACTTGTATTAGTAAACAAGAAAAAAATGGTTTGATTTTTTTTCAGTGGACAGCATTTATTTTACTGTATCTTTGATGTAAAACAGTTTCTCCTCCAAAGAGTATTTTATTACCTATTAAGACAATTGTATAGTCTCTCTTGTTATATGTTAAAATCATACCTCTCAACCTCTTAGCACAATAAATCTGGACAAAGCCAAAAATAATGGGAGCAATGGTTAAAAAAATAGGGATACATTTTAAATATTGCTCTTATAAACTTAAGGTCATGTGTTACCATGCATTTTCTGAAGTATATGAAGTCTGAAACTCAAATGTCTGTCATTATTTAGTGACTTCAGTCCTCAGTGATTTGCCAGAAAACCACAAATGTTAGGAGGAACAGACTAAAAATATAAGGCACAAATCTGGGCATTCTGTGAAAATCTGTACAGTTGAGAATTATGGTTAAAATATGAAGTGAGGATCTTGCCATAATGATCAATCTTATCAGGTGTTGCTTAGAGTATATCTGCATATTAAGATATTTCCAGACAAATGCAATTTTTTTCTACCAGATTTTAAGCAGGCCTACCGGTTGTACCCAACTCACTTGAATTAATTATGTGCTGCTAATGGGTAGCACCGTCTTCACAAAGTTACTTTTAGCTGGTGACTAGAGGCTGTGTGGAAGTAGGGTAACCATGAGTCATACTACGAATGTGTCATTTTTTTAGGTTTAAATGAAAGGCCTAGACTATATGAGGAGAGACATCACATCACAGAGCTCTTGGAATATGTGTCTCAGGCTGGTATGAGCCTAACATTGAGCAGCATTTTACATCTCCAAGGATGATGCCACAATACAAACAAAAGATGATTAACTTTAATAATTGGCTTAGTTTCTGGTGTCATTCTAAGGTTGTGCAATATTTGTCAACATGGAAAGAGATGGTCAACGGACCATGCTGCTTTGCCAGGGATGGTCTGCACCTCTTCCCCTCTAGGCTTTAGAATATTAGCTAAAACAATGTCTTCCCACATAGTGAGTTTTTTAGGCAATGGCAAACTGAAAGTACTTCTGACATAGCAAATCAAAACCAAGAAAATCTAAAGGTATTACTGCTCAATGCTAGGAGTCTAAACAAAAAACTCCACTCTCTAGAAGTTCTCTTTACCCTAGAGAATGCTGACGTCTGTGCGGTAACTGAGACGTGGTTTAAAGCTGTGGAGAGCACATCAACAGTGCTAGATTACAATGTCTTCCACAGATTTAGGCCAGTTACTTCACAGGCATGGTCTAAAGGGGAAGGTGTCTCTGTGATAAACATACTTCAAGGCTGGTCAAACAGGACATTGCACTTGAGCTGCTCCATATTCAAATCACCATAGGCAAAAATCCAATACCACTTCTGTGCAAACTATAGGTCCCCCTCTGTGACCCCAAGAAACCCATACCATGTATTTAAACTTATTAGAAACACTAACCATCCAACCCAACACCATATTTATGGGTGACTTCAATTACCCCCCCCCCCTATTAATTGCTAATTCTATACGACACCAAACATACATGCACATAGATTCCTGGATTTTGTAAAAACAAACTCCCTGGACCAGACAGTCAATACACCAACCAGGGGTATAACATACTAGATCTGGTCCTCACTAACATGGGAAAGTGCTGCACACCTGTAATGCCTTCCCTGGTAAGGTCAGACACAAAATGGTCTCCTATGAAATAAAAATAAAACATGGACCCCCTGCAAAACCTGGAATATTCAGGAACTATTCTAAGGCTAACCTCCTGCTATTAAGTGAGGTCCTGGCAAAATTTCAAGCCCCATAAACCCTGAAAACACTGCTGCCTATGCAGAACTGTTCACTGAAACCCTGAACAAGCATGTTAATGACTACATAGAGGCAGCTGTACCCGCCAGGAAGAAGTACAGAACTAATTCAAAAGACAAACCACCCTGGTGGAATCACAACATCAATACGGTGTATAACAGGAGGAAGAAAATCATGCCAAATATTAGGAGGTGTACCATCCAGCAGGATAAAAACACTCATCAAACTAAGAAAACCCCTCAGAGGACAAATAAAGTCTACCAAAGCCAAATCTGAGGTAAGTTTGGCCTCTCAGGCCAAGGACAATCACAAAGCATTCTTTAACCTTGTCTGTAGCCTCAAAGGCAATACACAATTATGTGCAAAGCTCATTGTAAATGGAGCCACCTATACTGAGCCAGAAGACACAGCAAACCTCCTGGCTGATAAATTCAGCTGCAACTTTAACCCTCTCTCCCCCTCAACCTTCCCTCACGAAATATGAAATAGAACTCCCCCTACTATCACTAGGGAACAGGTCCTTAATGCCCTAAGACCAAGAACACTGTTTCAAAAGGCCCAGACAATATCCCAGGATGCCTTCTAAATAGCATGAAACATGACCTATCAGGGCCTCTAGAATTCTTATTTAACTGTAGCCTCCAAACAGGTTTCATCCCTCATGAAAGGACAAAGGCAACAGTCATCCCTCTGCACAAAAGTGGGCCCATATACAGACCCTGAAAACTACAGACCCATAAGTCTCACTAGTCTTATATGTAAAGCCATGGAAAGAATGATCATGGAGATGATCAAAAGAGATACAGTAAACCTCCAGACACTGGACCCAACTCAGTTTGGTTTCATCAAAGGCAAATAATGCCTACTCAACCTGGTGGACTTCTTTGAGAAGGTCACCAAAACAATGGATGAGGGCAAAATCGATGACACTGCCTACCTTGATCTGGCCAAGTCATTTAACACAATACCCCAACTTGGGCATTGTTGAGAAACTCAAGAAGTTAGGTACAAATCAGTATGTCACCCGGTGGATAGCCAACTAGCTCACAGACAGGACATAGGACATTAGAAATGGGGACTCCACCTCTACAAAGAGGCTAGTCACAAGTGGAGTCCCTCAGGGATCAGTTCTTGGACCACGTCTTTCTGGCATTTACTTCTCAGAAGTCAAGGCCAATGTCAGTAGTCTGTGGCTGACTAAATATGCAGATGATTGCAAATTAGGAGCTGTCATTGAATCTCACAGTGACACAAATATTCTCCAGGAGGGGCTGACACAGAAAAACAACTGGTGTCAGAAACATGGACTAAAACTAAATGCCAAGAAAGGCATATTCCTATCCTCTGGGAAGTCATCCATCCCTGGGAACCATCATATTGACAACATACCCCTTAGAGTTGATCCAGTAGTCAGAGACTTGGGGACACACATACAGTAATCTAGCCTTTGACCATCATGTGTCTACAGTGATGAGGAAATCATTCTGTTGCGCAACTTATAAAGAAAAAAGAAGTTATGTCTTACCATAATGTTCCATCTGTATTGTTGTTCCTCGTTCAGTCATTACACATGGGTATCGGTTCCGAGCTCGGAACTGAGCCGGCCATTTTCCAAACTCGCGTCAGCTTCAAACTCTCGAGCTAAACTCTTACCCACAATCCCCCTCTCCGTTACCTCAGATTGAGTTTGCAAGTCAAAGAAGGTAGAGGCTACCTCTGGTCAAATAACCTAAGAGAACCGGATGGTGAGATCCACTAGAAACCACAGGAAGGGGAAGGAGGGAGGGTCGTAATGACTGAACAAGGATCAACAATACAGATGGAACGTTATGGTAAGACATACCTTCTTTATCTGATATTGTTAATCCTCGTTCATTCCTTACGCATGGGACAGAGCCCCCAGCTACCTCTATTCCTGGGAGGCTCTCACGGAAGGACATTCCTGAGCACCATAGAACCGAAAGATGCTCTTCTCCTGGAGGCCAATCCAATTTGTAATGATTGATGAAGGTATGAGGCATAGCCCAAGTTGCAGCTGCACAGATGTCATGTAAAGAAGCTCTGGCATGGAAGGTAGCAGAAGTTGCCACCAACCTTGTTGAATGAGCTTTCATGGTAGTGGGCAACAAGATACTAAGTTGTGTATAAATAAAGGTCACACGGTTCTTCAACCATCTAGCTAATGTGACCTTAGCAAGAGCAGATTCTAATCTATGTCCAGAAAAGGCCAAAAATGACTGGTCAGAATTACGGAAAGGTTTAGTTCTGTTTAAGTAAAAATGGATTTGCCTGTGTATATCTAGGGTATGTAGGCAATACTCTCCTCTGTTTGAATGATTAAGAAAGAAAACTGGCAATTCAATGGCTTGATTAATAGACATTTCAGAGATCACTTTAGGCAGAAATGACGGATTAGTTATCTCTATGAAAAATCAAGTATGAACTCTTGATACATAAACCTTGAAGCTCAGAAATACGTCTGGCAGAAGTAATGGCGACCAAAAACAAGGTTTTCCATGACAAATACTTGAGGTCGCAAGAAGAGGCTGGTTCGAAGGGTGACATTGTCCGAGCTTGAAGAACTAATGATAAATCCCATGGTTGAATAGGTTCTCTAAAAGGTGCCTTCAGATGATTCACACCTTTTATGAAGGTCTTGCACAATTTATGGGACATGAGAGGAATCTTGGACACCCTCATGAAAATTAGAAATTGCAGCCAAATGAACTCTAATGGTGGAGGCCAATAGACTTGACTGAAACAGGTCAGCCAGATAGTCTAGTATTATCGACACTGGTGCTGAAATGGGGTCTATTGTTTATCTTTCAGTCAACAGGTAAATCTTTTCCACTTGCTCAGATAAGTAATTCTAGTGGAAGACTTATGAGAAGCAATGAGAATATCACGTACTGGTAAAGAAAGATCATTCTGCCTGGCAAATCAAGGAAACTGGAGTAGCCAAGTCGTGAGCTTCAGGCTGTTCAAGTTGAGATGAATCAGGTTCTGTGGATGTGAGATCAACTCCAGGGTTGGATAGAGAATCCATGGTCGATCTAGTAGGTGAGGTCAAAGCAAGGGGAACCAAATCTGTCGAGGCCAATATGGTGCTATGAGGATCACCTTGCTCTTCAACCAACGCGCTTTCTTCAGAAACTGGGGAATGAGGGGAAAGGGTGGAAATGCGTAAAGAAGACCCGAGGGCCAATCGCGGATTAGAGCGTCCCTGGGTGACTGTCCCGGAGGGGGGAATCAGGATGAAGTAGTTGCTGCATTTGTAGTTGGTCAGGGATGCAAAGAGGTCGCAGCAAGGACGGCCCCAGCAGTGGAAGATCTCCACCGCTATCAAGGGATTAAGGGACCACTTGTGAGGTTGAAGAATGCACCTGCTGAGTCTGTCTGCTATCACGTTGGAACTCCCGGGAATGTATGTTGCTAGAAGAAAATGGTTGGTAGCAATCGCCCATTGCCATATCATCATGGCCTCTCGACAAAGGGGGTAAGATTTGGTTCCACCTTGCTTGTTGATGTACCAGACCACCACCATGTTGTCTGACTGAATCGCAATTGTCCCAGACGGCAGCAGGGGATGGAATGCTTGCAACGCCAGAAGCACCGCCCTCAGCTCTAAAACATTTATATGCAGATGGGCCTCCAGTTCGGACCAAGTGCCTTGGACTGTCTGCCCCTGACATAGTCCCCCCCACCCCATCAGGGAGGCATCTGTGGTCACTGTGGCCTTGGGTTGCTGGGGGGAGAAGGGGTGAGACCATAGTGAGAGATTGTGCGTCACCACCAATTTAAATCCTGTTTGCACCTGTGGGTTACTCGAATCAAGGCTGAAAGAGGATGCTAAAAAGGATACCATTGGGTGAGCAGTAGCCATTGTAGAAGCCTCATGTGAAACCTGGCCAGGGGAACAATGGTGGTGGAGGCTGTCATAGAACCCAACAGCTGTAGAACCAAGTGAGCCGTGGATTTTTCCTTTGAAAGGATTGGAATTAGTTGTTGCTTTATCCTTAGAATTCTGTGCTCTGGAATAGCAGCTCTGCAGTTTTTGTGTCCGAATTCTGTGGACTGACATGGGGTGAGATTGGATTTTTGCCAGTTTATGGTTATGCCTAGCCTTTGATCAGCGAAGAGAGAGTATGCCAGGGCTTTTTCCAGTAGATGTCTGGTGGGGGTGGAAATGAGCCAGTCGTCTAGGTATGGAAACACCTGGAATCCCTGAAGTCACAAATGAGCTGTGCCATGTGCTTTGTGAACACACTGGGGGCTGTAGAGTGTCCGAAGGGCAGTACTCTGAACTGGTAGTGACTGGCTCTGGCATAGAAGGGCAGAAATCTTCTTGATGGCCTGTCCACCTTTATGTGGTGGTACGCATCTTGAAGATCTATAAAGCACATCCAAATGTCTTTTTCCAAAAGCGGGAGGGTAGACTGTATTGTGACCATCCCGAATTTTTGTACCCTCACAAACTTGTTCAGTACACTGAGATCCAAAATTGGTCTCCAGTCCCCGGTTTTCTTTGGCACCAAAAATAGTCTTGAGTAGAATCCGGATCCTATCTGGTCTGGAGGGACTATTTGGATGACTCTTTTTCTCAGCAGCTTTTTTATCTCTAGTGCTGCTTCTTCCATTTGACTGGGTGGAACGCCGGGAAGATTTTTTGAAGGGAAAGGGACAAAGATCGAAGGGGATATGATAACCTCTGGTTATAATCCTTTGTACCCAAGAATCAGTGGTGATGGTTAGCCAGGCAGAAGGGTACAAGGAGAAATGTCCCCCAACCACCTCCAGAGGAAAGGAATTGAGCCGCTCTTCAGGAGCGCTGGTAGGACTGACCAGGGAAAGAATCCCTGGATGCCCCAAAAGGAGCGTCTTCCCTGTGAGTTTCCTCCTCTGCCTCTGGGGGAGAACTTGGCCTGTGTGTCACGGAAAGGACCCTGAGATTTCTTGAATCATATCTTCCCACTCTTTTGGTTTCAGGAGAAAGCACGTTGAGGGGAAGAATAACGAACACCTACGGCAGAAAGGGTCTTACCGTCCTGTTCACATCTGGCCAGTGTACTTTTAACTTTGGGCCCAAACAATGAGGAGGCCTCAATGGGGGCATTAAAAAAGGAAGACTTAAGGGGTTCTGCGAAGTTGCACAAGTGCATCCAGGCGTGTCGTCTCAAGACCGCAGCTGAACCTGCTGCTCTAGCTGCTCCTTCTGATGCGTGAGATATCAATCGCATAGAGGAGTTAGATATAGATTCAATGGTGGCCAGCTCAGAGGCCACTTTGTCACCAACCTCATCAGACATGGCATCAGCCAAGGTTTCAGAGAGCTCAGAAACCAGATCCCTCTGAAGCCTGGTAAAATGTGCCATATAATTCAGGAACCTGATAGCAAAAGTCGCTGAAGCAAAGGTGCGCTTCCCTATCCTGTCCAGGGCCTGGGACTCTGTAAGGCGGATGGACAGTCTGGCTTTCTTCTTCTGCCAAATCCTTTTTTGTTGCGGTCGCCACCACCAAAGCATCCACAGGAAGACCTTTGGATCAATGGGGATCCGAAGCAGGAGGGGATAAGATCTTATCTGGCCTCCATGGAATAGCTTCAATGGTATCAGGAGCCTTCCAAGCACGCTGCACGATGAGCCGGACAAGTTCATCGGCAGGTGGAGTAACCCAGGAGGTAGGGGGCTGGGCGCGAAAGGTCTTCAGGAATACAAATTCCTCAGAAGTCAGATTAGAGGACTGCCTGCCACCTCTCTGATTCAGGATTTTGAGGATATCACCAAAGGATACCTCAGAGGGTGACCAAGGGGAACCTTCCCCCTCATTGAAATCTGTGTCTTCGGTGAGGGACTCCTCTGTGGAGTCCATGTGCTTCCTCTTACATGAACTTTTCCGATGGACCTCCTCAGCAGGAGAAGCTGGAGAAGACAGCGGAAAAAGGGATTCCTGAGGGAATATGTCCTGCGGCCCCTGCACCCGGTGTCCGATAGGTGTGACTTGTGAAACCGTTGTACCAGAGGAGGGCGGAGGTATAAACAGTCCGGAATCGCCAGCAGCAGCAAAAGCCTTCTCCATCAGTTGGAAGGCTGGTCCACCCACAGAGGAGTGCATGTCTAGGACATGGGTCACCCCTCCTCTAAGTGGCTCAGCCTGCCAACCTGGAGTCCCCAGATGGCTGTGGAGCAGCAAACTATGTGTGTCACAACTGACATCCTGGGTCATAGCAAAACTTTCCTGCCATGAAGGCAACTGCGGTTCCTTAGTGAGATCCATAAAGGGAACCGCAGAAGGGGAAGACTGTGATATATCCATGGACTTCAAAGGTAATGGAGGAGAATAAGAAGGGGTCTTTGGAGATGGGTGATCACCTCCCCAAGGAAGGATAGTTCCTGAGGGGTGGGATACCTCTGGCCAAGAGTACCTGGTCCATAAGATGCAACACATGATGTTCGGAAAGGCTTCTAGTGGACCTCACGGAGACTGAGGGAGAAGCAGGCCTGCCCACAGAAGAGGCAGACTCAGTGCCCATCTCATCTGACTGCACAGAGGACAACAGTGCCGAGAGAGACTGGACTACTGTTGTCTGCACCGAAGAAGTCATTGGTGCCGAGGTCATTGTCTGCACTGATACAGGGATCAGTGCCGAAGCTGAAACCGACACAGGGATTGGTGCCCAGGAGGCTGTCGGTGCCGAAGCCGGAACCGACAAAACTGGAGTCAACAATAAAGGCGTCGGTTCCAAGAAAGATCTCAGAGCTGACGCGGTCAAGGTCTGCGCCGACTGAACGGTCGGTGCCGATACAGTAGTAATGGTCTGAGCCAAGGAGCCCCTCGGTGCCGATATATAGAAGGCTGCAGGTGAAGACGGAGCCGAAATCACTAATGGAGCCGAAGGTCTAGGCACCGAAAGCACTGGGGCTGACAGAGAACTCCGGAGCTGAAACTTTAGCCTTTTTAGGTTTTGGTTGTCGGGAGTCCCCAGCCAGGGACGAAGGCAAAGATGTTGCCTTAGTAAGAACATCCATTTTCTTATGGGCTCTAGGAAGGGTTGAGACCTCCGACCCAGAAATAGCCTCTGAAAAGGGAGATTTTAGAAGTACCTTCAGTATCAGCTTGTTTTTCCTTTCCAACAATATTCTATTAGAAACGTTCTCACAAATAGTACAGGGTGGTTCAACAGATAAATGGGAAGATCCCAAACAATAAACACACAAAGAGTGTGCATCAGAAGTAGGCAGTTTGTGTCCTGGTTGGCGTAATGGTTAAGGTGTTTACCTTACAGACACAAGGTGCAGGGTTTGATTCTCACATGGGATAATTGGCTAGGCTTAAAATGGCCCACAGGGGCACTTAGCCTAGTACAAATCTATGAACCTATGAACAATCACAACACCGCTTAAACCCCGGACTACCTATTTTATCTGCCATGACAGCAAATTAATTAATAGAAAAATACCAACAATGGGACAAGACAGTACCCGAAGGTATGAGAGAGAAAAGGGAAAAAGATTACCAACGATGGTAAAGAGAGAATACCTCGCGGTAAAAGTAGTACGGAAAAAGCAGAAAAACCTGAAGAAATTATGAAAGCTGGATGCGATAGGGTAAGAGACAATAAAATATTAACTTTTATAGGTTCATAGGTAGGTACTAGGCTATTGGCCCTGGGGGCCTATACAAGCCCAGCCAAAAAGGTACCCTGGCATTTGCCACCCAAGAAAATTATTTTCCTGTGCCACTGTCAAGCAGAGCCACAGAGGTGATACCTGGGGTGAATTTCCTATTACCCATCCAATCATCAATATTTTTCTTGAAGAGTGCTAATGAGGAGCTTTGTTTGATATAAACAGGTAGTTTATTCCAGAGTATGGGAAGTCTCTGGGACAGGAATCTATCCCTCCGGCATGTTCTGTTTATTGTGGTGACAAGGTTTAGGTCCCTAGAGCGTGTAGCTCGGAGGGATTGGGATTTCTTTAAGTGGAGCATGTCCAACAGCTCTGGGTTTGACATAGCTTTGTATGTTAGGCAGAGATCACCTCTGAGTAGGCGATATGCGATGGAGTAAAGCTGGAGTTTTTTGAGACAGTCTGCATAGGGCATTTTTTGACAGAAAAGTAATTTGTAAAGCAATTAAACAACAATTGACTGTACCTAGCTCAAGAGAAGTAGCTTGACACGACCGGATGGCAACGCGGCAAATGAAATCTGGGGTAACAGAGAGAGGGGGATTTTGGGTAAGAGTTTAGCTTGAGAGAATGAAGCTGACGCGAGCTTGGAAAATGGCCGGCTCGGTTCCGAGCTCGGAACCGATACCCATGCGTAAGGAATGAACGAGGATTAACAATATCAGATGGTATGCTATATCTAAGTCCCAAGTAGTCATTGTTCCTCTGTATTCGGCATTCATCAGACCTATAATTGAGTACAATGTCCTCTTTGGTATGTTCCTAACCAGGCATATCCAACAATTGGAACGTCCACAGAGGTTCATCACTAAAAGAATACAGGGCATACGTAAAATGTCCTATGCAGATCAGCTCAAGGCCCTATCCCTGTATTATGTCTCCTACAGGCTTTTGAGGGGAAATCTATGCCTGGCATGCAGGGTATTGTCAGACTCCACTCTGATGGACATCCTGCATATCCACAAAACAAACAGCACCAGGATTACCCATTCTAAAGACTTATACCTTGCCTGTGATATAAATAGGACCTGCTGGAGAGATAGGTACATATCCATGAGACTACCCCATCTATGGAACAGGCCTCTCTATCAATGTGAAGCAGAATTCCTCCCTAATCCAATTCAAGTGCAACTTGGACAATTGGATGGTAAACCGGAAAATCATTCCTAGTTTGGCACTTATGCCTCTAATGGACACAGGTAAATTGTAAATGGTTCATCTCCCAGGCCCCTGCTTTCACTTATCAAGGGTATCGGAGCTTCTCAGAGATTTGGGATGCATGGCTAGGCTTAAAATGGGCCTTGTAGTCGTTAGCCTAATAAAAACCTTTGAATCTATGAACATATGTGCACACAGTAGGTAAAGATGTGATTCACTTCATCATATTATTAAGATGTAATGGGTTCAGGTTATAGTTCACATTTCAGAAAATAAGATGTACAAATTAATTGTTCATGATAGCTATAAGTAACGAATGGCATGCTATTCTGTCACCTCCACTTCTTTAAAGGCCCCCTCAACTTTCAACTGCTGCTCAAAGTGGTCATATCTCAAACATGTGCTCTGATGAGGACCCACACATTATTGTTTCATCATGATACAATTAGAGTTTGAAAGCAATGTGCTAATGGGTCTTGGCAGGTGGAAAACAATACTTAACATTTGTGGAGTAAAAAAAACACATTTGCCCAGTGTCGTAAAACATCTAAGTCACGCAGTGGTGATTATGACCTGCTTGCCAGCTTCATCATAAAGAAATGACTGTTTAAAAAGTGTTCAATTAAAACTGCCTCTGGTACAAAACTATTTATCAGATGTTCTACAACAGATAGCTGCACAATAAACAGGTTTTCTTCCACTGAGGCTGAACTCGATCCTTGAATGGCTTGAAGGTGACCTTTCTACTAAAAAACATGGACACATCACACTGCCAGACTTTATAAGGACTTGAGCTTCAATATTAGTGAACAATGAAATCTTTTTACCTTCACTATAATTGTCATTTTATGACACACGTATTTAAATTTATTGTTAATACTGTACATTTTGTAAGTTTAACGTTGATGTGTTTTGGCCATCACTGTGCTTGCTGTAATTATATTATTACCTCCAATAATTCACTGTGGTTGGTGTAATCAAATTTTGAAATATATTAATTAAATGTACTTTATTGACCTTATGACCTAGAGTTGTGCCTGAAAGGATCTTCAGGCAGAGCACCTACCTGGTTAACAAATGTATAAATAAATAAAATCTAGGTTAGTATAGAGATGAGAGATAAATGGGTTGGGGAGCTGATGCCTGATAATTACAAAAAAATGACAAATGACCTAGAACATGCAAGGGTCATGTTAAAACCACAAAGGGTTACTGATTAAGGTATGCCAATAACACAGGAATGCGTCTTCAGAGAATCGTAACAGCTAAGGCTCCTGCAGCATTAAGAGGTATTGACTCGTACCTTACTCAGCACCTAAAGGTAAGTTTTTAGAAATGCTATTTTCACCTGATGCCACTGCTTTGCAGCTTTGTACAGCAGTGGCTGATGTGAGAAGAAAAAATGTGTATAAAATACGAGAGAGAAACCGCAGCAAGAGATGAGGAAGGAACTATTTCAAAAATGTCTGCTTTGACTACTTTCTGTCTGCTAATTTGTTTAACACTGATAACTGCGTTGTAGAACAGGTCCTAGAACACTTTCTAGACATGACCCAAGGAAAAAAATTCAATTACAAATATATAAAATAAACAATGAAACAAGCAGTATTAAACATGTAAACTTATTTTGAGGTACTAAATGCAACACTTTTAGAACACATTATTCTTTGCACCAAATTATGTAGCATCCACACTATAAACTAGTATCAGTAGTAACTATGTGGGAATATTTATATTTACATACATTTACTGTGATTAGATGTTATAACGTATTTATTGCTACCTGAGTAGCTTTTGTTCCTAACTCTATTATGATTTTACTCTGAAGTACGCATCATCTTCTTGCTGTGTCTAATTATGGTGGCTGCCAAAGAGCAATTACTAGAAAATGGAAATCAAAATCTAAACCAACTATATTAGAAGTAGTGAATATAATGACAGAGATAAAACAAGTGGACTTGAGATCTTTAGAAAAGGGTAGGAACAAACTACATAGGAAAAAATGAGAATTGTGGGAACAGTACATATATGGGAGGAATGAGGTTTAAAAGGCGGCAGAAATTAAATGAGCTATTTAATGTTTGAGTGAGAAGGACTGGGTAGATTATAAGTGATGTATAATGTTTGCAACTGGGAGTGTGTCAGCATGGAGTATGGGGTTTGTGGTCTAAAATGCTTGTGCCGGTGTCATACCTCTCAACCTGGAAACATCAAAAATCTGGACAAAGGCCCATAAAAAGTAGGTACAATGGGCCAAAAATCAGGATACTGATTAACAAAAAATTTGCATACATAATCATGCAACTCCACCCATTCCAGTGGAATTGTAGGATACCATCAACATGTATTCCTTCCAAGGTTATGGAACATACATGGAGTCTCCTATGACTAAAATGTTACATGGTAGAATTAGTGTCATGTAGTGTGTTGTACTTGCTCCGCGGTGGTGCAGCAGTAGCGCTGTTGCCTCACAGCTAGAGGTTCACCCATTCGATTCTCTTCTTGGGTTGGGAGTGCCTTCTGTGTGGAGTCTGCATGTCCACCCCACGGTAGAGTGGGCGTTCGAAAGACATGCGTTGAATGGGCGTGCCTTCATTGAAGGTTGGGCATCGGGCTGGCAACTCGACACCATAAAAATCTACTGCCAATCATTAGTGGACCGAAGTCCCGCTGTGGCGACCCCTAACCTGGAAAAGCCGAAAGACAAACAACAACAGTGTGTTGTACTTGCTGAAATCAATGTAAAACTAGTACTGCTATGGTTTATGCTTGTATGTGTGTGTTCATTTATGATTAAAAAAAACTGCCCTAACTTTTTCACTTTCCATCGCACACACATCAGCATTGCAAGTAAGGGGTTAGCAGTGGTGGTCTGGCAAAAACTGAATGAATGTGTGTGAAAGCAACTGCTTGTTAGCATAGTCAGTAGCATCTCCGAAGGCAAAGTGTGCACAGTGGAGCAATGGGCATCATTTTTCCTTAGGCCCCGAAAGATGACATGAGACTAACATTTTGCATTCCTACCTCATCAAAGTAACACAAAATAATTCTATAACATAGTTCTAACCAAAAATAAAAATTTAAGAATTACTCCATGAGAATATTATTTTTGATTATTACATCAGAAAAAGACTATTGCTATTTAAAAAGTGGTTCTTCATCAAGGCTACTTACTTCCAAGTCAAAAATTCAGAGAAACATTTTTTCTATCCCCCTTATCTAATCTCCTTGAGAAATGTATTCACTCTCAAGTCATAAAATTCCTAAACACACACAATCTTCTCTCCTCCACACAACATGGCTTCCGGCAAAATCACAGCACAACTGCTCTCCTCCCTTTCACCAACCAGGTCAACCTTCACAGAAATAATAATAATTTTCTTTCTGCAATATTTTTAGATCTCTCAGGGGCATTTGATATGGTCTCACACTCCAAACTTCTAGACTCCCTGGCTTCCCTATCCTTTGCTCCTGGTTGAAAAGCTATCTGTCACATAGGCAGCAATAAGTTTAATGGCAAGGCATGCAATCTCCTTTACTCCCAACTACGATAGGCGTACCACAATGCTCGATTTTAGGCCCACTACTCTTCTCCATATTTACCAACAATCTACACACCTCCACCCAGCATGCCTCCCTTATACAGTATGCTGACGATTAGACTCTTATCTGCTCCACCACTTTCCACTCTACAACTCACACAAGAATGCTTCAGTTCTGTAGAAAGTTGGATTACTGATACCCAACTTATCCTAAACTTTAATAAGACAAAATTGATACTTTTCACCTCCAATAAATCTTTACCTACCTCCCTATCCTTTTCAATCTTTTCCAAAAATGGTACCATCATATCTCCCTCTGACCATACCAAACTCCTCAGTGGAGAAATTGACAATAACCTAGTCTTCGATATCCATATCTCACAAACCATAAAAAAAGGTCTACAAAAAATGGGAACCCTACACAGGCATAAAAAAATTCCTCTCAGAACAGGCACGGATCACCCTAGTCCAAACCAATCTACTCTCCACTCTAATTTATGCCATGCCAATTCTTACCGAAGTCAGAAAACCTGATCTCACCAGACAAATCTTGTTACAATAAAACTGCCAAGTTTGCTAACAACACCTTCAGAACCCATCGCTGTCAATCTGTAAGGGAACTATGATGGTTAGTACTTCCCCAGCTACTCAATTACCACCAGCTAGTCATTGCCTTTAATATTGTTAGACATCCTGAAAAAAACCCAGCACTAATCCAGTTAATCTCTCCATACAGATCTAATCATCCTCTCTGATCTACTGAGAAATCCCTCCTCTGCATCTCTAAATCTAACAACTCAAGGAAAGCTCTTTTTTCTCATGCCATAGCTAGATCCTGGAATAACCTCCCCCCTTCTCTGACCTGTCCCAACTAACACATATTTCAAAAATGCTCTCAAATCGCATCTTATGAATACATGGTTATGTCCATGCATCACATGAATCTCACAATCTCAGCACACTTTACACCTTCCTTCCAGCTATCTCTATTGTATATATGCTACAGTTAGGTATCTTACTGTCAACTTGAAATTGCATGATATGTCATGTCTAATAATTAGATTTTTTATTCTTTTATCCTATCTCACTAATCAGTATTAAAGCTTTGATGTATGAGACTCTCTATCTTTGTAAATTTACTCACTTACTGCTGATGTATTGTTTAGACTGGATCGTATTAGACTTTTTATGTCTGTACTTACCTCAATTGTTGCTGTTATATGATTGTTTGTATTACCATGTTGATGTTAATCTAATTGTGGAGCTTTTCTCCCCGGGCCTCCACTGTAAATGGACCTGTGTCCAGTCGGACTATCTCAGTAAAGAAATGTTAAAAATAAATAAATAAATAAATAAATAAAATAAGTAACAAGATTATGTTCCCAGATCATAAACTCAGACAAGTATATTAAAGCTCTAGCTTAACATGAACCAATACAATCGCCCACAATAAAAGGAAGCACAAAAATTCAGTTTTATAACGGAGGAAGAAATGCAACACAACCACCAACACTTTATTTACTTTATTTTATTTATTGACATTTGTTAACCGGATTGGTCCAGCTGGGTTTTTGGTCCGTTTTCAGTGGAGAACCAAGGAGAAAAGTTCCAAAACAGATATTATACAGACATAAAAAGTTAACAATTACAACTGACATATGAAGAGATATAAAAAAAAAAAAGAATAAAAAAATATTCAGGAACACTACAGATACAGGTGAAAACATGCAAACTATTTACATTATTGTAAACTATATGTTTACACATTAAAGTTTTTTTTTTTTATATATTTACATGCAGATTAATTGATCAGATGAGAGTGTTCGGTTCAGTTTGCAACCCTTAGTTGAGGGATCACATTATTGAGGGGATGGAGGTTAGTGAGGAGGGGTAGCCCTTGGAGGGAAAGATGAGGTTAGGTTGGGGCTGTAGGATGTTGAAGACAAGTGGCTTTCCTTTCATACTTGGACAAATCTCTCTATTTATTAATTACATGGGGACTGGGGAGAGGGGAGTTTAAAAAAAAAAACTTTCTAGCTATAAATACAAATGCAGAACAAGACGTGGTTAGACTACTTAGTTTCTCTATGCATCACTAATACATCTTTGTTCATAAATTATTGCGAATTATTGAAGTAATGATTTGTTAATGTGGGTATTCAAAATGTATATTCTTCCTGAAATTGTATGTTCCTATTTGCATTTGTTTCATGTGCTATAGCTGTACCTAGGCAGTTGCCTAGGGACTGATGATCGGTGGGACTGGAGGATGTTGTGGTGAAAAAAGGTATTAAAAAAATTTAGTTTTTTTCATTGGATTCTGATCCAACAATTCTGACCTGCCCAGCACCCACCTGTTTCAGTGACTAATATCTCCCCAATTGCTGCAGCATGCCGCACTCATGTCACCTTGCTTTGTTTTTGGCCTCTGAGAGGCTGGCTTCTTCCATTCAGGTAGGAGGGCGGGGGATATTGGTCATGTTCCACTATTTTATTTTCCACACTGCCACTTTTTAAAAATGTTTTTCAGGTTTATTTGTTGTATTATATACCTGTCTAAATGTCTCACCTCTCTTCTTTACAGACAGACACAGACAACTAATCCATAGCTCCCCACCCATTTTGGTCTGTTCTACCACTCCCCCATCCAACCGACTTAATCTCTCGGTCTACTCAGCTCAGCGGCCGCAAATAATACTAATGTGTTTTCTTTAATTATTTAGTGGTTGCCATGTAATAAAAAAAGGAAAGATAGTTCCTAACCACCACCAACATCAGCAGCCCACAGATGTGAGCAAGATAACTATTAAGGAAGTGCTGATAAGAGCTGACCGAGGTAGCTTGGCTGTCCACAGTGCCTAGAGGGCTCCCTAACTATCTAAGTAGATGCCGGAGGGGCCACACAACTGAAAAAGCAAAATGTATGCACTGCTTTGCCTCTTCTCTCCTCTCTGGCTGGCTGTCCACCAGCAAAACAGCCAAGTGTTTTAATGTTTCTGTTTCCTGATGTTTTTGTTATTAAAAAAAAATGTACATGACAGTTAGCATTAGCAGCACAGAAAGGCTGTTATTTGTCCCCAATACCTAAAACTGATGTCTTCTGGAGAGCTGGTGAATTAAACTTAATGGTTCGATTCTCAGCTAGAGCGTCTTCTGCGTGGAGACATGCGTGAATAGGCGTACCTTCGTTGAAGGTTGTGCGTCAAGCCTGGCAAGCGGGTACGTAAAAATCAACTGCCAATCATTAGCGGACCGGAGTTCCGCTGTGGCGACCCCTAACCGGGAAAAGCCAAAAGACACAATTACAAATAGTTAGCTACAGATGTCGTTGACTTACGAAAGTGTTTATTAATTCACTCATTCTGTCAACATCTCAAGTTAACAGTGCTTATATTTTAAAACTGCCCCAGATTACCACAGGCTGCTCGTCCAGTTCTTTTATTTTATTTATTTATTTTTATTTAACATTTGTTAACTGAGAAAGTCCGACTAGGACAGAGCCTATTTTCAGTGGAGGCCCAGGGAGAAATGCTCCAGACGCATGTCTTTGAATTTTAATACTGGACGAATTAAATATTTTCAAAAGGGAGAAATGCTCCAGACGCACGTAATTCTGGATGAATGAAACATCTCCAAAATTTGCAAGTGCATATTTCCTTACATCGGTCACATCAGGCAGGTACGGGAATGGAAATGTAAGACTTAGTGTACGGAACATTTTAAACTCTCACGAGGTTACCATAGTCACCAATACTCTTTAAAAAGAAATGGAAAGTGTACAAATGAGCTAGCAAAGAAAACAAACAAGATTTAATGCTTATTAGCCATAGGGTATTCTGCTTTGCATCATGTAGGTCTGGCTGAAGATTTATGGAGGCTAGTTATGATGGCAGGTACAAGGTTTTCAGCTTACTTGGCTTGGAGATATCCCTAGTGTTTGTCCACAGCCTGGGTAGTATTCTGTAGCTACAACTTTGCGTCGCTGCTTAATTCTACTTGATCTGAAATCATAGCTGTCATTAGGTGTCTCTTGTAATCTCCTCCCTTGTCGTGAGCAGAGATGCAATGCTCATTCCTTAAACGTACTAATTGCTTTGGAAGTCCTATCTTGCAATCACGATTAACCAATGACTGAATTCAGATTAATTTCATAAATGTTTCCGCTTTTGGTTACAGTTTGTGACAGTAGTATTTTTCAGAGTGTATTGTAATTATAACAATGTGGTGATAAAACAAAAAAAAAAAAAACGCATCCTTGACAAACAGCAGAGGTATGACATCCATGCATATAATGTAGTTGTCAAAACTATCTTAAAGCTTGAAAGTTTGAATAATTCTAAATGCGTATCTTTCCCCTTCTTTTTCTACTCTTGTTTATTTCCTCACAGGATTACAGCCCTCCCTTATAAATTTTTTTTCAAAATATTTTATTAAGTTTTCCATGATTCCCTTATAAATTTGAGTAGGTACAGAATAGCTTACTTCATTGTATGTCATCATGGTAGGTCCTATCATGGTACTTACTTACACAGTTTGAACTGCTATTTCATTTACCTTCAGAAAGTGATAAATCCTCTCAATTTTGTATATATTTCTCTTGTGAAATCATGACTCTTGCAATGTATATTGTGAATATGATCCAAAACTGTAATATGCACTTTACTACATTCTCTATCTATTGCATTTGAAAAAAAAATCAGGAATTCATGGCACCCCATTATTTTGCCCTCAAAACCAGTAAATACCGAGGAATTTGGTAGAGGTGAGAGGTGTAGTCGTTGAGGTTTGTTTTCATTTATATAAATGTGTGATTGCTTATGTCGTAAGTGGTGGCTTAATAAAGAGATTTCTTGTTTAAAAAAGGGGACAGGATTTGAATAATATATGTAATGTTGCTTAGGTTACATGATATATAGCAATACATGTGTAGTATTTATTAATATTAATTTCTTAATACAGTTTGATTACTTTTGTATAATTGTATAATTGCCTATGTCACAACTGATAATTCAATAAAGGTGCGTTTAAACAAAAAACAAACAAACAAACAAAAAAAGTAGTACACATCATCATCATCATCAGCATCACTGGTGTCGTCTTGCGAGTACCTTCACGAGGTGAACCCTGTTTTCACAAAATCTCACCAAGATGACACCGGAAAAAATGACAGTGTAGCATCCTAATTTCAAACTTTAATCATACCTTGACTTAGGAATGGGGTCCATTCCCGTTTTGATATTAGAATCCCAAGAAATTAAAAAAGTATGAAAAACCTGACACTGGGGTCCAAATGGAGAGATGATAAAATCAACCAAGGGAGAGTAGTATTGCTGGAAATGAGTTCATCTTCAAATCCTGGTGAGTACCTTCACGATTTGGACCCCCCCCCCCTTTTTTTTTTTTTTTTACAAAATTTCACCAAGGCGACACTTACACACAGAGTGTACTTTATATAGCATGCATCACGGACAGAAGTAGGTTAAAAAATAAAAAAGATAGGTGGGTGCATACATCCCAGTATAAAAAAATGTGTCGAACCCAGGAATGAAAAAAAAATGACAGAGTTGAATCCTTAACACATGGAAACCTTCCGACAATGGGGTAAGGCCAGGCTCAGGGGGAGGATGGGCCTCCTGTTATATTAGGAAGTAGTAGTCCACAAAAATCCCAAAAACTGATAGGCCAAAGAAGAGCCATACAGATGACAGAGTGGACTACTGAGGATAAGAAAGAAAGAAATCATGTACTATGCAAGAAACACAGAATTTCTGGACAGAATATATAGAAAAAGATTAAGAGAAAAATTAGAGGAAAAAAAAAGTTGTCAAAAGCTTTAAATGCAAATTTGTGTTCATTAATACGACAGATTCTTGAAAAACATTACATACACCAAGAAACCTTGGGCCATTTGGAAAAAGAAGCGACTGAGGAAGTGTGAAAATATATGCTGAACGGATAGAAAAAGTAAAAGAAAGAATAAGGAGTTCAAATGTACATGATATGAAATGGAATGAAGTAACAGCCAGAGAAACTGAAACAAAATTAAGAAAAGCTCCTAAATGAAAAGCCACAGGCCAAGATACAGTACTTAACTTCTGGCTAAAGGTATTTACATCTTTGCATGAAGATTTAGCCATAAGTAAGAACTATTTATATGCGGACCCCGAACAGACGCTAAACTGGTTAACAACAGGAGAAACAAACTCGTCCTTAGTGCTTAAATCCAAAAAAAACACATGAAAAATAAGTATATTTTAAGCCAGTACTGCACTTTGTTAATTGTATTTAATTGAATTACTGTTTCATTTTTGCTGTTTGTGACTGCTTTTTACTCCGCACTTTGAAATGGTTTAATTGCCTTATATAGCATAAACTAGATTCAGACCTGCTGAATCTAGACTGTTTGGTATCACTGTGCTCTTAAACCAGCCATCTTACATAATCCAAGAAGCAGGTAGACCACCACCACGAACGATATAACAGCCTTATTACATAAAATCCAAGAAAAAGGTAAGCGCTTTCGCGTGCTGCCAGATGCACGCTTCTTCAGACAAGTTTAAAAACAATGTAATGATCCACTTCTTATATATTAAGAGGGCTTACCTGCACCCTTGTGCAGAAGTGTGTAGCTCAGGGCCCATCTGAATTGGGGACTGCTGAAGAAAGGCTCAGTTTGGGGCTTTCCCATTGGTAGTTGTGTTAAAAACTATTTAAATTTACCTGTATATACGCCTTGCATTTGCCCATTGCTGCACACCATGCAATGGGGTTTTGTAGTGCCCTGTATAGATGCAAACACCTGAGAACATTATTTTTCCCTAGAAAAGTTCCAGTAGAACCCCTCCCCAATCTTCCCTGCTGAACAAAGGGCAACTCAATCGCACTCTAAGCAGGGTTATCACACTTATCATCCACAACCTATTATACACCCACTGCCTTTGCTACTCCAAGTCAAACGATCCCCCTAGTTATGCCAAAGTCCTCAGTCCAGCTAGCCCACTTCCTTCCCAAATACCACATTCAGAAAAGTTCTGCCACAATGGATGGTTAGTTTCCCATTATTTCTCTTGCCAGCTTGATTGATATGGGCATCTTGAGGCAATGTAGCAATTGTATACTGACTACCATTTACTCCTACACCAAACTAACACCCTATGTGAGAGGTGAAAATACACTGTGGAATTAGAGTCATCTCTCCCACATAAAAACAAACAAAACATCAAACAGGTTGTCAGCAGACACGTTTCACCTCTAACACAAAATAAGGTCATGACACACACACCCAAATACGTGGAGGTAATCACTAAAAGAACAGATATCTCCCAAACACACACCACTCACATTCACCATTAAGCAAAAAGAAAACACTACACATCAACACACACACCAGTGCCTCAACAAATAAGCCCCTAAGGCAACACACATCAAACGTCTTGGTCATACGTGACTCCAAAGTGAGACACACAGATGTCTCCCTCACCAGAATGGACAAGGAGAAGGTCACAGTCAGCTGTCTATGAGGTGCCAGGATCCGACAAAATATGCATTCATAAGTCACTCAACAAGTACCATTATGACACTGTCATAGTCCATGTTGGAATGAATTACTTGAGACGTACCTTTCTGGACTATATGAATAGACATATGATGGAAAGTGCAGTTGTGTACAATTATCATAAATGTAGATGTTCGAGTGTATTCACTGTTTCAGTCATTACATTTGAGTAATCTGCTGACAGGATGCCCTCAGTCTGCCTGAATTCCAAAGTCTTGGGTCCTGCATCAGTTGCTGTCTCCTCTTCCATGACGTCAGGTCGTCAGGGGTATAAAACATGCAGCCGACGCCATTTTCTTTAGTTTTTTTTGCCCCCGATGTCAGGTGCCCCCAAAAAGGTAGCAATATTATATATATATATATATATATATATATATATATATATATATATATATATATGTGTGTGTATCTATATACATGCACCAATATAAACTTTACCTTCATCTACAAGCAAATACACCACATAGGTTGTAGAAGATAGAGAAAAAAAGATAAACTGTAGAATGACAGGGGGATGGTGGGAGGGTAACCTGGACTGCAACAGTGAATACACTCGAACATCTACATTTATGGTAAGTGTATACAGCTGTACTATGTTCTTTGTGTTTCACTGTTGCAGTCATTACATTTGGGTAGAATCCCAAAGCTGTGGTTGGGAGGCTGGAGCTAAACAGCATTAGGTGTGGCTATAAGGCCCTGCAGCACTGCAGTGGCAAAGCCTGCCCTGGACTTAAGAGTAGAGAGGCAAATGGTAATGCTTTGTAAAGGCGTGAACAGAACTCCAAGTAGCAGCCTCTAGAATATCTTTGGTTGGTACTCCTCTGAAAAAGGCTGCTGAAGTAGTTGCAGCTCTGGTGGAATGAGACCTAATGCCCTTGCCACAGGTTTACAATGGTGTAAGTAGCAGAAACGGATGCAGTGGCTTATCCACTTTGAAATTGTCTGCTTTGAGATAGCCTTTCCTTCTGATCCTGCAGCATATGACACTAGTAATTGCTTAGTTTTTCTTAGAGCTTTTGTCCTGCTCAAGTAGAATCTTACTTGTCTGTGTATGTCCAAGGAATGCAGAATTCTCTCCCCTTTGTTCTGTGGATTTGGATAAAAAGTTGGCAGATGAATTGTTTGGTTAAGAGCCACACTGGAAACCACCTTAGGCATAAAAGTAGGATTTGTCCTCAGAGACACCCTGTCTGGGTAAAATATGATAAAAGGCTCTACAGACATGAGAGCCTGTAGATCTGAAACTCTTCTTGCTGAAGTAATTGCTAGAAGAAGAGCTGTCTTCCATGATAAGAACTTTATATCAGCGGTAGCGGCTGGTTCAAATGGAGGCTGGGTGAGCTTTTCCAATACATAATTGAGGTCCCATACAGGTAATGGTGATTTTCTAGGAGGCCTTAGGTTTTTGGCTCCTCTAAGATACTGCTTTAGTAAAGGATGAGAAAAGATTGGTGGCTCTGTATTGTAATGAGCCGAAATGGCAGAGGCATGGATTTTGATTGATGAGAAAGACAGGCCTTTGTCAAGCATCTCAGTTAAGTATTGTAATATCTGAGGAATATGTGGTTCTGCTGTATCAGTTCCTTGTGCTTGATTCCAAGCACAGAATCACTTCCATTTGTCAGCATAAAATTTTCTAGTACTAGGCCTTCTGGCTTCCAAAATGACATCCATCACAGCTTTACTGAGAGGTGTCAATCGTATGATTACATGATTAGCCATGCTGCCAGGTTCAAAGTCTGTAGTTGATTGTGTAGGATCCGATTGTTTTGCTGGGACAGTAGTTGTGGTCTTTGAGGCAAGGTCCAAGCTGGGTATTGAGACAAGTACCTTAGGATTGGGTACCAGTAATGGCGGGGCCAGTCCGGGGCAATTAATATCATCTTTGGCTTCTCTTGCCTGACTTTTAGGAGGACCTTGGGTAGAAGAGGCAGAGGAGGGAAGGCGTAAACCGACAGGTTTTTCCAATTGAAGGATAGGGCGTCCACTTTCCATGCTTGTCTGTGATAAGTCCTTGTGCAGAATCTTTTCAATTGATAATTTTGAGGAGAGGCAAATGGATCTATGTCTGGGCTCCCCCATTTCTCTGTTATCATGCTGAATACTTGTGGATTTAGTTTCTACTCATGAGGATCCATAAGGTTTCTGCTTAAATCGTCTGTCAGAGTGTTCTGTTTTCCTGGCAGGAATTGAGCTTGAAGATTTATTTGGTAGGTCAAAGCTGTGTCCCACAGTGCCATGGCTAATCTGCAAAGGGGGTATGTGTGTGTGCCCCCTTGCTTGTTTATATACCACATGACTGTGGTGTTGTCTGTTTTTATCAGTAGTTGTCCTGGATGAAGCAAGTCCTTGAAGGCTGTTAGGGCATTTTGAACAGCTAGCATTTCTTTCTGGTTGATATGTACATTCATTTGATTTGGTGCCCATATGCCCTGAATGCATCTTCCTGCCATGTGGGCCCCCCATGCATAATCTGATGTGTCTGTTGCTAAGGTTTGGCTGGCATGGGGTAGAGTGAAGGGCCGTCCCATGTTTTGGTGACAGGCCTTTGCCCACCATACAAACTCCTGCTGCAGGCAGGGGATGAGAGGGATCATTGTTTCCAGACTGTGTGAATGTTGACTCCATAAACTTTTTAGGTACCGTTGCAGTTTCCTCATATGCAATCTTGCATATGGAATTAGTAGGATGCAGGATGCCATGAAGCCCAGAGCCTGCAGAATTTGTCTTGCAGAAGACTGGGTTTTTGTTGCCATCAGTTTGAAGTAAGTAGTCAGTTGCCTTTGTTTGTCTGGCGTGAGGTAAGCCATCTGGGCAGTTGTATACAAGCTTGCACCCAGGAATGTTATCTTTTGAGAGGGTACCAGTTGTGATTTCTTTTCGTTTGTGTACCCTAGGCATGCTAGAAGCTTTTTCACAAACACCAGGTGTCGTAGAAGAGTGTCTTTGTTCTCTGCTTGAATGAGACAGTCGTCCAAGTAAGGATATATTTGAATACTTCTTTGTCTGCAAAAAGCAATTATTGGTGCCAAGCACTTTGTAAAGACCCTGGGCTCAGCACATAAGCCAAAGGGCAGTGGAGAGAATTGGTAATGCATTAAGCCAGCCTTGAATCTGAGGTATCTTCTGCATGACTGTCTTATTGGGACATGCAGGTATGCCTCTTTTAAGTCTAAAGTCACCAGCCAAGTATTCTTGCCCAGCATGGGCAGAAGCTGTTGCAAGGTGAGCGTTTTGAATTTTGGAATGTCCAGGTTTGTGTTCAAAATCGATAAATCCAGTATTGGCCACCAGGCCTTGTCCTTTCTGGGTATCAAGAACAGTCTTGAGTAAAAACCTTGTCCTTTTCCTGTTTTGGTACTGTCTGAATGGCCCCCATATCCATGAGGGACGTAACCTGTTTATGTGCCTCTGCCCACTGTTTTTTTGGTAGGTCTGGCCAACCATTTGTCATTGGCAGAGTGTGGAAACGGAATATGTATCCCTGTGATACGATGTTCAGTACCCACTTGTTCTGGGTTACTAATTGCCATTTTTTTGCAAAAAGTGCTAATTTTCCCCCAATGGGTGCTGCCAACAGATAAGTGCTTGGTGTAGGCAGAGGGAAGTCATTGGGATAGCTTTCTGTAGGTTTGCGCTTTATCTCACCCAGATTTGGAGGTGGATGCACCCCATTGCTTTGACCTGTATGAGTCTTGAGCCTGGTACCTGGAACCCTTAGGGCATCTGGATTGCCCCTTTGAGCTCTGTCTGACACAGGAAAGGACTGATTTTTTGTAGGCCAGTGTCTACTGAATCTAGGTGGCTGCACTTGTAAGAAATCTTTAACAGTTTGCATAGACTTAGCTTTGTCTTCCATTTTCTTTAAAACCTCTTCTGCCTTAACACCTAACAGAGCATCATGCTGTAAAGGTGCATCTAGCAATTTAGCTTTAACATGATCAGGCACATTTTGCTCCTTTAACCAGGCATGCCTCCTAATCACAGATCAAGTAACTGCGGCCCTGCAGGAGGCCTCTAAAGAATCAAAACCACATTTCAAAGTATGCTTTCAAACTTGTTCAGCTGCATGCAATAATTCCTACAATTCCTTATTTTCTGCACATTCTGAAATCAACATCATTTTCTGTTTCAGCAATCCCATAACATGTTGTTGGTACTTAAGCATATGAAACTGACAGTTTAAGGCCCTAATTGTCAAGGTTGCAGATGTATAAACATTTTTTCCCCAGCGGGGGTGGCCTAATGGTTAAGGTGTTTGCCTTACAAACACAAGGTGCAGGGTTTGAGTCTCACAAGGGATAATTGGCTAAGCTTAAAATGGCTCGCAAGGGCAGTTAGCTTAGTACTAATTTATATTTATATGAATCTCTGTCGGAGGGGGTAGGGTTTTTTGCTGTTAAGACCTTAACTCCCATTGGACTCTGTGAAATAGTTTCAGGATCAGCAGCAGGTTTCTAAATAAAAATTTATGAGAGTCAGGGACCCTGTTATACCTGTCAGGCTTGCTGGGAGCCGGAGGTAAAGAGTCAGGCTTGACTCCGAAAAAAAACATCATCCACAATGTCTAACACAGGGGGAATGGCTAAAGGCTTGTGCTGAGAGAGAAGGAGGAAATCCCTGAGCCTCTTTTTTGATTCTGAGAAGTCTTGACTCTCCCAGTGAAAATGCTCCCTCAAAGTATGCAAGGTTTCTCCAAATTAATAATCCTCTAGAGAAGATGCAGATGGAATAGACTCCTCAGCATCAGAATCCTCATAAGGATGTAAAGATAATTCCTGATCAGAAGACGAATCAGAAGAAATAGAAACCTGATCTGAAGATTCAGTCAGTGTCTTGCCTAGGCCTCTTATCTGGAGGAGGATGGGTACCCCTGATCAAGGTAATAAGGTCTTCAGCCATTATGATCTGTTTTTTAGGCATAGAGGCCTGTGCACGTGGCTCAGGCGTCATTTTTTTTAGTTTTTGAAGGTGTCTTTGCCTTTGGTTTTGCAGCTTACGTCAGTTTGATATAAAAATGTTGAGGTCTGAATACATCCTCAGACGCCAGTGCCTGCTCAGCGGCTCCGGACCCATCCGAGGGAGATACGTCCGTCGGTCCAACATCTTGAGTATCTTGCGGCATGCTGGACTCCACATGGGTGTCGGTAGAGGCCTGCAACTCAAAGGTAGCGGGTATCAGGGGCTGCGAAAGTGCCTCAATGAGTACCGGCGACTGGCTTAGGAGAAGCTTCGTCGTCGGTTTTGGATCTCGACTGTCTTTCTCTGTCCTTTTCTTTGCGTTTTTTTATGTACTCCGGTAGTCGGATTGCTATCCGACGATGTCTCTGGGTAATTAAATCTGTTTCCAAAATACTTACATGCAAAAATATACCGACGCTTAATAGTGCGCTTGTTAAATCCAGCACAAAACTGACAGCCAGGCACGCTGTGATCAGGGCCTAGGCAAGGAATACAGTATAAATGGAAATCCTTATGAGGTATTTGCTTCCCACAAGTAATACAATTATTAACTTTTTCTGACATCGGTAAACAGCAAGAAAAAAGTTTCCCCAATGGGGTACTTAGCTTTATTGAAGACTTCGGTTCTGAAACTCAAACGCGAATATTTCAGTAGTCGGCCGACCGGCACTTGCGAAATGCTTCTGCTTCGGGCACCGCGTGGCAAGAAAGACTGAAGAAAATGGCTAAGGCTGCATGTTTTATATCCCTGATGACCTGACGTCATGGAAGAGGAGACAGCAACCGACGTAGGACCCAAGACTTTGGAATTCAGGCCGACTGAGGGCAACCTGCCAGCAGATTACCCAAATGTAATGACTGCAACAGTGAAACAAGAAGAACATCTCTCTGATCATGGGTCCCAGACAGGTATGTTCCTAGTCCTAAGCAGTATGCTACCCTCACCCAGGATGATGCAACAATATAAACAAAAAAATGAATGACTTCAACAAATGACTTGGCTTCTGGTGTCAGTGCAGGGGGGATCCAGTATCTGTCATCCTGGAAGGATATGGAAGACAGACCTCGCTGCTTTGCAAGAGATGGCCTACGTCTGTCTTCTCTTGGCTTTCAGACACTGGCAAAGGCCCTTGCTACTCCCCTAGTGCCCGTTTTAGGCAATGTCAAAAAATAAATTTCCCAACATAACAATCTAATTGAGACAAACTCAAGTTGTGCTGCTTAATGCTAGGAGTTTGCACATGAAACTGCACTCCCTGGAAGCACTCCTCACCTTGGAGGATGCTACTGTCTGTGCAGTTACAGAGACATGGTTCAAGACTGCTGAGAGCACCCGGCCATGCAAGGCTACAATGTCTTCCATACATTCAGACCTCAAAAAAAGCATGAAGGAAGCAAAGGTGGAGGTGTACCCATCCTCATTAAAACCAAATAAACAGCATGAATCTCTTGAACTACTGCATGTCCAGTTAACTACTGGGAAAGTACTACACCAAACTGTTGCTAGCTACAGGCCCCCCACCATGAACCAGGATAAGCAAATTGCCTACTTCGATTTACTGGAATCCATCGCTATATAGTCCAACACCTTATTAATGGGAGATTTCAACTATCCTTCCAGAGCCTGGGGGACATATATGAGCAAAAACATGTTCACCCAGAGGTTCCTGGACTTCCTTAATAGTTAACACAAGTCCTCTGGAACAGATAGTCTGTACCCCCATCAGGGGCTCTAATATTCTGGATGTAGTACTCACCAACATGGTGGGGTCACTGTACTTCTCCATGTGTGATGCCCTACATGGTTAGGTTAGGCCACAAATCAGTCTTGTTTGAACTAACTATTGGAATTGACATGCTCACAGGAACAAAAATTATAAAAAAAAAAACTTCACCAAAGCGAACTACAGCTAACTAAGCAATGGTATAAAAAAGGTTCATACCACTTACAATCACAGACATCAATGATCACTATGCGGAAGTGTAAGGAAATGGCTGTACAAACACTTCAGCGACTGTATAAACTCTGCTACCTGGCAGGATCAAATCCAGGTCTTCCCATAAAAACAAACCACTGTGGTGGCTTAAAATATAAAAAGATTATATAACAAACAGGAAGAAACTGTTGCTCAAAAGCAAAAGGGACATCACTCTGCAGAGGAGGAGTTCCCTCCCAAGCCTAAACAAGAAAATCAGAAATCTTGGAAAGTTTTCAAACAAATTATGAAACTAAAACCACATCCCTAGCCAAGGATAATCATAAGACATTCTTTAGCTATGTCTGAAGTCTAAAAGGGAATGCCCATCTAAGTGCAGAATCTGGTTATAAATGGGATCAATTATACTACACCAGAAGACATCATCAACTTGCTAGTTGACAGAGTCAGCGCAAACTTCACCACCCTATCCCACCTACACCAGCCCTCTGACTAGTATCTCTAGAGAACAGGCCATCTTTGCACTCAGCAAGGCCAAAAACACAGCCTCAATGGGACCAGATCATATCCCAGGTTGTTTACTAAACAATCTAAAACCATCCTTGCCCTAACAAGCTGAGTAGCTGCGTGAATATAACCTCAGCCATACCTCGACTTGCAAGCCATCAGATTCCCTATTCAGCGTCACAGCTTAAAATTTAATGCAATCCTTGCCCTACAAACTGAGTAGCTATTCAAATACAACCTCAGCTGTATCTTGACTTGCAAGCCACTGGATTCCCTATGCAGCTTCACGGGTTAATTTATTATAATCCTTGCCCTACAAATGGAGTGGCTGTTTGAATATAACCTCAGCCGTACCTCAACTTGCAAGCCACTGGATTCCCTATTCAGCTTATAGAACTGTGGTTCACAGTTGTTTTTGTTTTGTATCTTGTTTCCTGTTTTCAAAATTAATACACCACTGTGGTGGCGTGGACAAAAGCGAGGGTGCATATTTTTTTTCTTCCTACTGCTATACTAGGTTTTTAGCATCCCCCTAGTTGTCTAGAACTGACTCCAATATCAGAAAAAGAATAAAGTTATTAATAGGTAAAGGGAAAAGCTACAGCATTAGCGACTAATGGTGTAAGCACTAAAACTAGGCTACGAGAATAAGAAGTGCTGTTAAGGTACTCGATACAGTCTCCCTAATAAGCTAATCTCTGCACAGCAGCTACAGGTTACAATTTAGGATAAGAGCAATGAGTGCAAGCTAACCATCTGGCCATAATGAGTCTTCTACCTTGTCAATATTAACCAACAGTGTTCAGGAAAAGTCAAAATTATACCTTAAAACAGATTGCTTTTTGTGTAGTTTTCTCCGGTTGTGGCTTTTCCCCGTCCCTATTATAATTGGTTTCCATTGCTACTATGAAACGAGTAACTGTTGACAATAACCCCTCCCCCTAAGGTTAGCTTACTAATAGGGGTTAGGCGGGAAGGCGTCATTCTGAAAATCCTCAAGTCAGTCAGTATTGGGCCCCTATGCATCTGTGGGAATGCAGGCAAATATACTACTTGTTGTATTTGTAAAGCATCTTGAACCAGTTATTTAAACAACTTCTGGGTATTTTTCTACGAATAAAACAAAAAACCCTGTACTAGGTCTTGCAGTTGGCAACTTCTGTGAAAATCAGAATGCAGATATTGTAAAACATGTTTTAACCTAGGCTCTGGAAATTTTTGAGGATATACTAATGCAATTCAGCCAATCTTCATGAGATTTCTTAGCTCATTGTGAATGTTTTTAAACCTGAGAAAGTTATAATTATGTACAGTTGCTAGCAAGTCGTGTTTTGCGTCTTTGTGTCTGTTCTGGGATATATAAATGCAATGTAACTAGTTTTCTTTCTAAATAACATTATAGTACAATGCTTTACACCTAAGAAAGTTCCGTCAGTGAGAAGCATCACTAGCAAGTGCTGTATTTTGGTTCTGCGATATTTACACTCACATAGTTTAAGCTAAATGATCCCACGTTTGTATTACTGCTAAACTGTTGCTCCACTTCAACTTTTTAACTTTAAATGCTCTGTTAATCGTTGATCCAGTTCAACTTTTTAACTGAAATGCTCTAGTTAAAGATATAATTATTTGAAAACAGCATTAATTATACCCTCTAGCTATACCCCACACTTTGAACACTATAGTCGGTTGGTCATAAACTGTACTGTCATGGCTGAGTTACTTCCTTTCCCTACAACCTTATCCTTTCTCCTTTTTTTCCAGTTAACAGCTTAATTTAATGCAATCCTTGCCCTAAAAATCAAGTGGCTGTTCAAATATAACATTAGCTGTACCTCGACTTGCAAGCCACCACATTCCCTATGCAGTGTACATAACTGTAGTTCTCATTCGTTTTTGTTTTGTACCATGTTTCGTTTTCAAAATTAATACACCACTGTGTTGGCCTACACAACTGTGATGGCACATACGTTTTTCTTTCTACTACTATACTAGGTTTTTAACACCACCTCCCAGTTGACTAGAAGTGACTCTTCAATATCAGAAAAAGAATCAAGTTATTAATAGGTAAAGGGTAAAGCTGTAGTATTAGCGACTAGAGGAATAAGTACTAAAAATAAGCTAAGAAAATAA
Source organism: Protopterus annectens (assembly GCF_019279795.1). Taxonomy (NCBI): domain Eukaryota; kingdom Metazoa; phylum Chordata; order Ceratodontiformes; family Protopteridae; genus Protopterus; species Protopterus annectens. Next base: position 1,790,144,550 of record NC_056729.1, read on the forward strand.
GAAGTGCTATTAAGTTACTCGATACAGCCTCCTTAATGCACTAATCTCTGCAGATCATCTACAGGTTACAATTTAGGATAAGAGCAGTGAGTGCAAGCTAACTATCTGGCCACAATTAAGACTTCTACCATTAATATTAACCAACAATATTCAAGAAAAGTCAGAATTATACCGTAAAATAGATTTTTTTGTGTAGTTTTCTTCTGCTGTGACGTACCTACTCCATTCGCCCTTGCTCTGCTCCCCTACCCTATGCCCAAATTCCACCCACCCCCACTACAACCAAACATAGATAAAAGACAAACACATCCTTAATATTTTTACCCAATCACATCATCCAAAGGGTCTACTTTAGTTGACCGAAATGCCAGTTCGCCGACACGCAAAAGACCGAGACCAAACAACCGAAAACACACAATACCGACAACTCACAAAACCGAACACCATTACACCGACACACAAAACGTAAACTACACATTACACACAATTACATATCCACTAACCTTAACCCAAACCCTAACCCTAAGGTCCGACACTACCGCACACTTACCCTACCCACACCCTAACCCTAACTCACTTAACCCACCCCTAAACCTAAAGTCCATCACTATCGCACACTTACCTTACCTGCACCCCAACCCTAACTCACTTAACCCACCCTAAAACATAAAGCCCGTCACTATCGCATACTCACCCTACCTGCACCCTAACCCTAACTCACTTAACCCGCCCCTAAACTACACTCCGTCACTATCACACACTTACCTTACCCGAACCCTAAGTCCGACACTAGCGCACACTCACCTTTCCCGCACCCTAACCCTAAATCCCTCACTATCACACACTTACCTGTCCACTCCCTAACCCTAAATCCCTCACTATTGCACACTTACCGAGTCGCGCTCACACGTTCCCCATGTCGGTCTTTCGACTGTCGGGATTTCACCTTGTCGATCACCTTCGTTTTCGGTCGTTTGGTCTCGGTCTTCTGCGTGTCGGTGAAGTGGCGTCTCGTTCAACTCAAGTAGACCCCATCCAAACCATCTGATCACCGATTCCAATTACAACTCCTCTCATATCCTATAACATAGCAATTAACACCTCCCCTAATAAGCTTCCCCTTCTATTAATTTGCACCTTCTATCCCATACACACTTGTTATTTACTATACTCTTATTATAGCTAATATGTTACTCATACACACACTGCTGCTCAGCCTGCTCACTATAAACTACCTAATTACCTCCTACCATAATCTATAACTCGCATATATTTACTCTCCCACAAAACCAAACATTCCAACAAACACCATCTCCACAGACATTGTAATATCACCACACCTATACAATAATTCTTACACAGAACTGTTTTCACTTAAAATTCACTCACACAAAAGCAGCCCCCCATCTGCTATGCCAATATGCTAAACTGCTACCCATCCTCTCACACTTACTTCTATTCAAATTATCTCTACTTAATCTAGGCTAGGACATGCACACAAATCTGGGCCTTGAACTCCAACAACAAACAACTCATCCACATGGACAACTCATCCACATGGAGATACTGTCCTTCAAAATCTTCAACCACCCACATAATAGCTCTGATCTTCTTAATCATAAATATGAATCTAAGAAGCATTTTTAAAGTCCATGATTTTCACGCAACTCTCACCCTATACTCCAAAGATACTGCAGTATTAACAGAGACCTGGTTAAAACACCATATTAAAGACAGAGAAATCCAAACCCAAGGATGCAATACCCACAGACTTGACAGGGCTCATAAATTTGGTGGCGACATAGCCATTATGTACAAAGATACACATACCCTGGAACGTATAGAAAACATCTCCCTAATCTTACACATTCTGAAACATTAGTCCCCCGGCTACAGTACCACAACTCCTCTTAAACACGAACAAAAGCATTATTATTATAGCAGCTTATAACCCCCTAGTAACAATACCTCCATAATTGAAAACCTTCTCTGCTGGGCTGCCTTCACATTTAACCAAGAAACAATCATTTTAGGTGATTTTAACCTAGACTGAACCACCTGTAACTCCGATAACCCAACCAACTTTATTAACCTCTTGGGTTTCTCTGAAATAATCTGCTCCCCAACCAGAATTGAAAAGCACAGTAACAAGCATTCGATCCTGGATTGGACACTTACAAACAGGCCCTCCCGTTGCCATCATTCTGGCTGCCTCCCAGACACTCTTACTGACTGTCTATCTTCTCTGGCACAGAATCTGCCTTACAAAAAACATCACATATGAATATATCCTCAGCAAAAGAAACTCATCCACTGAAATCTTCAACTCCCTCCTAAAACAATGGGACTGGACCCCTCTAAAACAATTCCAGTGAGACAATGCGGTCCAATACTTTAATAATAAATTCCTCAATATCCTTAACAGCCTGACACCCCTGAGAAATAAATTCATGGAAAATCAAAATCAAATCTATGGCTAACAAAAAATACTAAACTACTCATGAAACAGAGAGATACAGCCTGGTTACACTATTAAATAACCAAAAAAAAAAAAAAAAAAAAAGAACTTCCCTTCTAAATTATCATCAATTAAAAAAATTATCCAAAAAAATGACAAAAATCTCACACTATATTATAAATCCAATAAAAACATCAAAACAACCCCCAAAAATTCTGGGGCACCATAAAACAACTCTTAAACCCGGGACAATGCACAACCCCAACCAAACCATAGCCACCCAACTTAACTCACATTTCATAACTTCAATAATGTCTCTAGTAAAAAAAAAATGACAATAATACCACACTAATTGTTCCCACCAGTTCTGCTTCTCATTCCAAGTATTTTTCAATTAGACCATTTCAAACTAGCTCCATAAATAAACTGGCAACAGACTCCATCTCATATCCAGGCTCATTACTAATCAACCATTCTATCTCTGAACAACAGGTTCCAAAAATTTAGAAAAACTACAGGACAATTGCAATACTATCCCTTAGCCAAAATTCTCGAAAAATGCATACATTCACAACAACTGCCCTATCTATGAAAAGTACAGTTTTGTACCTACCATAAATGTAGATGTCCGATAGGTATGCAACTGCAGTCCTGACATATGGGTTGTCCTGCCTCAGGCAGCCCTTCGGTCGGCCGGATTCCAAAGTCTGGGTCCAGCGTCGGCTGATGTCGCCTCCTCCCCGACGTCAGAGCGGCTGGGGTATAAAGGCATCAGCCAACGCCATCTTCTTCAGTGTTTCTTGCCCCAGATGCCAGGTGCCCTCCAAGGAAGGCTAAATTTTGTAAATGGATAAACCAAAAATTCAGAAATGCACAACAGTAATAAACAGATACACCATAACAGATGACCCCAGCTTATAGGAAGGGGGGGGGAATGGACCCAAGGGAAATAACTGAGGGGTAGGAGGGAGGGAAAACCTGACTGCAGTTGCATATCTATCGGACATCTACATTTATGGTAGGTACAAAACAGTACTATGTCCTTCAAGAATGCAACTGCAGTCCTGACATATGGGTTGAATACCATAGCCAAGCTGGGGGTGGTAGGACTAAGCAAGGGATGGTGTAGCTAGAAGGTCCTGCAGGACTGCCGAAGCAAAGCCTGCTCGGGATCTGGAATATAATGGCAGGTTGTAGTGTTTGGTAAATGTATGCACGGAGCTCCATGTAGCAGCCTCTAGAATATCTTTTGTGGCCACTCCTCTAAGAAAGGCTGTGGATGTGGCCATAGCTCTGGTGGAGTGTGGTCTAATATTAGCTGGCACACTCTTTCCATGGAAGGAGTAACAGAATCTGATGCAGTGTTCAATCCATTTTGAGATAGTTTGTTTGGTGACTGCCTTTCCTTGTGTCCCAGCAGCATAGGTTACAAACAGTTGGTCAGACTTCCTGGTAGACTTTGTTCTGTCCAAGTAGTAGCGTAGTTGTCTGTGAATGTCTAAAGTATGCAACAGCTTTTCCCCTTTGTTTTGAGGGTTAGGAAAGAAAGTAGGCAGGTGAATTGCTTGGTTTAGTGACACTCTGGATATCACCTTAGGCATGAAGGAAGAGTTGGTTCTAAGTGAAACTCTGTCCTGATGAAAGATGAGAAAAGGAGGGACTGCCATGAGGGCCCGTATCTCTGAGACTCTTCTTGCTGAGGTGACTGCCAACAGGAAAACCGTTTTCCAAGAGAGAAATTGCATTTCTGAAGATGCTGCTGGTTCAAAAGGAGGAACAGTTAATTTTTCCAAGACGTAATTGAGGTCCCATGCAGGAATTGGTTGTTTCCTTGGAGGTTTGATATTCTTTATACCCCTTAGAAACTGTCTTAGCAAGGGATGCGAAAACACAGGTGGGTCACAGTTGTAATGAGCAGAGATAGCTGAAGTGTGGATTTTGATGGAAGAGTATGAGAGGCCACTGTGAAACATTTCTGCCAAGTATTCTAATATCTCAGGTATGTTCATCAGTGATGCATCCTGTCCCTTGTTGACATTCCAGATAATGAATCTCTTCCATTTGGCCGAATAGGCTTTTCTGATGGAAAGTCTGCGTGCCTCCAGCAAAATGTCCTGTACTGTTTTGGAGAGGGAGTCATGGGTTCCAGTCATGGAATTCTCCACGCTGCCAGCTTTAAGGTTTGTAGGTTCTGTTGAACTGTCTTGTAATTGTGTTGAGTCAGGAGCTGAGGCCATTGAGGCAAGGGCCACGGTTTGGAGTGAGTTATGCTCAGTAGCAGTGGATACCAGTGTTGCCTTGGCCAGTCTGGAGCTATCAAGATTCCTCTCGGTTGTTCTGCCTTGATCTTCAGTAACACCTTGGTGAGTAAAGGTAGAGGAGGGAATGCATAAATTGTTAGGGCATTCCAGCTGAAGGAAAGAGCATCCGTTCTCCAGGCTAGAGGATGGTGTATCCTTGTGCAAAACCTTTCCAGCTGATGATTGAGATGAGATGCAAAGAGGTCTATGTCTGGTCTTCCCCATGCAGATGTTATTTGTGAGAATATGCGTGGGTGTAGCATCCATTCATGTGGCTCCAAGAAATTTCTGCTCAACCTGTCTGCCAGAACATTGTCCTTGCCCGGAACAAACTGGGATTGCAAGTAGATGTTCAGATTCAGGGACTTTTCCCAAAGAGTCATTGTTAGTCTGCAGAGGGGATAGGAATGAGTGCCCCCTTGTTTGTTTATGTACCACATGACAGTGGTGTTGTCTGTCCTTATTAGCAGATGACCTTGCTGAAGAGATTTTCCAAAGGCTTCTATTGCATGTATCACTGCCAACATCTCTTTTTGATTTATGTGCTGATGCATTTCCATGGGAGTCCATTGCCCTTGAATGCATCTGCCGTCCATGTGCGTCCCCTATCCATGGTCTGAGGCGTCTGTTGTAATAGTTTGAGTCGTTGGAAGTTTGTTGAAAGGCATTCCTTCGTTTAAGTGACTTGCTTGAGCCCACCACAAAAATTCCCTTTGCAGGCATGGTATGAGTGGTATTATGTCTTCCAGGTTGTGGCTGTGTTGAGACCACAAGCTTTTTAGGTACCATTGCAGTTTTCTCATGTGAAGTCTTGCCAGAGGGATTAGAAGAATGCAAGATGCCATGAACCCAGGGCCTGCAGGGTTTTCCTTGCGGTCAGGTGGGTTAGTTTTGCTAGGCTTTTGAAGTAATCTGTTAAATGCTCTTGTTTCTGCTCTGTGAGGAAGGCCATTTGTAGCTGTGTGTTCAGCTTTGCTCCTAGAAAAATAATCTCTTGGGATGGCAGTAGTCTTGATTTTTGAATGTTGACTGTGTATCCCAAAGCTTGCAGCAATTGAATGACATAATCCAAGTGTTTTATCAAGGTTTGTTTGCTGTCTGCTTGTATGAGGCAGTCATCCAGGTAAGGGTATATTTGAATCCCCTGGAGTCTGCAATGTGCCACTACTGATGCCAGGCATTTCGTGAATACTCTGGGCGCAGTAGATAAGCCAAACGGCAATGCTGAGAATTGATAGTGCTCTGTTCCTGCAAGAAATCTGAGGTATCTTCTGCAACTGTGCCTGATAGGGACATGCAGGTATGCCTCCTTGAGGTCCAGAGTAACCAGCCAAAACCCCTTGCCCAGCATGGGAAGAAGTTGCTGTAACGTCAGCATCTTGAATTTTGGCACCATGAGAAAAGTATTTAGAATGGACAAGTCCAAAATAGGCCTCCATTGCTTTTCTTTTCTTGGAACAAGGAACAGTCTTGAATAAAATCCCTGGCCTTGTTCCTGAGGAGGAACCTTCTCTATTGCTTTTATTTTTAACAGCTTTGAGACTTCTTTGAGTGCCTCTGCCCTTTGATTTTGTGGCAGGATTGGCATGCCTTGTCCTGTTGGTAAAGTATGGAAGTGGAATCTGTAGCCTCTGTGTATTATATCCAGAATCCATTTGTCCTTTGTTATAATGTGCCAGTTTGCTGAGAATAGAGATAATTTTCCGCCTAAAGGTGCTTCTCTTTGAGCCTTGGTAGGCGGAGTGATAGGTAAGTCATTGTGATTGTCCCTGTGGAGCAGGTGAAGTACCTGTGCCACTTCTTTGATTTTGAGGTTGCCACTGGCGTCCCCTGTAGGAGCCTCGGTATTGCCCTCTACCTCGTGCACGCCTTTTCTTTCCCCTTTGAAACTTGTCTGAGTCTGGAAAGGACCAATTCTTTGAAGGCCAATTCCTGCTGAATCTGGGTGGCTGAACCTGGAGGAAATCTTTTACTGTCTGTACTGATTTTGCCTTCTCCTCAATAGACTTCAACACATCCTGAGCATTAGCACCAAAAAGCTTCTGTTTATCCAGAGGTGCGTCCAGGAGCTTTACTTTAACATGATCCGGCAGAGGCTGCTCTTTCAACCAAGCATATCTACGGATAACAGCCCCTGTCATGGCTGCCCTACATGAAGCCTCCAATGCATCATAACCACACTGAAGAAAATGGTTACTAACCTGCTGAGAATTATGAACCAAATCCTGCAATGCCTTTCTATCTATAGGCTCAGGAGAGGCTAGCTTTTTCTGCAAATCATCCAGTAAAAAATCCTGGTACTTAAACAAATGAAAAAGGCAGTTGAGTGACCTCATGGCAAGGGTGGTAGAGGTATAAACTTTTTTACCCCATCTCTCCAGGGACCTTGCTTCCCTGTCAGCTGGTAGTGGGTTTTTGACCGAGGAAGAAGCCACTCCTTTGGGGCCCTGTGAAATAGTATCTAAATCCACAGATTGGGCCTTAAAGAAATGCTTGTGAGTGTCAGGGACCCTGTAATATCTGTCTGGCTTGACAGGAGCAGGAGGGAGAGAATCAGGGGAAGCACTGGAGTCTGTAAATACATCATCCAGGACATCCAAAACTGGAGGGATAGCCAAAGGTCTGTGCTGGGGTAACTTGAGGAAGGTACGGAGCCTTTTCCTGGAGTCAGAGAATTCCTGACCCTGCCACTTAAAATGTTCCCTCATGGAGTGGAGGACTTCACCGAAAGAAAAATCCTCAGGAGGAGAGGCAGAGGGAATAGATTCCCCAGCATCAGAGTCCTCATAGGCTTGGAAGGATTCTTCATGGGTATCTGAATGCTCTGAATCCCCAGGGGCTTCATCTGAAGAGAGGTTGTCTGCCTGCTCAGTTCTAGGCCTTTTTTCTGCAGGTGGCTGAGAACCTCTGTCTGGATGGGGCTGAGACCCCCTGATGAGAGATTAGGTCTGCAGCAAGAGACATGATCTGTCTATCTGAAGAAGGGGCCTGAGAGGTAGGCTTAGGATGGGCCTTGGCCTGGCTGGCGGCCTTAGCACGTGCAAAGGCCTTGATGGACATGGATACAGGAGGCCTAGCTGCCCCACGTGCAGGGGAAACCTTGTCCACAGGAATGGTGTCGGGTTGTTCCAGAACTTCGGTTTCTGGAGGAAATTCAACAACCGGCACCGGTGTAGCCTCCGAGAGCGAAGATCGTGTTTATGCGGTGTCGTCGGCCTGGAGCGGTTGAATAATCGCTTCTGAAGGGACCGAAGCACTCGCGGAGGGCTTAGGTGTAGAGTCGGTGGAAGACGCGGGCCGAGGATGTCCGTCCCGGTCCTTACGTTTCTTGGTAGTTTGTGCTGTTGGTTGTTCCGACGGCATGTTGTAAGCGAAGGATTCGCCAAAAAAGTTTTCGGCAAATTCTGCCCGGCGCCTGAGAGTGCGCTTATTAAAGCAAGCACAGGCAGCACAGGCCGAGACGTCGTGGTCTGGGCCCAGGCAAGGGAGGCAGTAGGAATGGAAGTCCTTATGAGGTATTTGTTTACCACAAGACAAACAATTATTAACTTTCTCAATTTGTTCTGACATCGGCTGAGGCAAGAAAAAATGTTCCCCAACGGGGTACTTAGCTTTTTAGATGACTTCGGTACTGAAAACACAGGAGCTGACCGACCGGCACTTGCGAACTGCTTCTGCTTCGGGCACCGCGCGGCAAGAAAGACTGAAGAAGATGGCGTCGGCTGATGCCTTTATATCCCAGCCGCTCTGACGTCGGGGAGGAGGCGACATCAGCCGACGCCGGACCCAGACTTTGGAATCCGGCCGACCGAAGGGCTGCCTGAGGCAGGACAACCCATATGTCAGGACTGCAGTTGCATTCTTGAAGGACATCAGTAACCTTCTCTTCAACTCACAGCATGGTTTTACACCAAAACACAGTACCACAACTCCTCTTATAAGCTTCACAGACACAGTCAACCAGCTCAGAAACATTGGTAAGTTCATATCATCTATGCACCTTGACATGTCTAGCCTTTTGACACTGTATCCCATCAAAAACTTCTCAACAAACTACCCACCTTAAACCTTTCCCAATCAGCCATTTCATGGTTTCACAGCTTCTTGTCTGAATGCTAACAAGCAGTCAAATGGCAAAATGAGATCTCATCCCTATTACCAGTCTCTGGTGGTGTCCCACAAAGTTCAGTTCTTGGGCCAGTACTCTACTATTTTCAACAATAAACTAAGTACCACCACCCACCTAGCTACCATTGTACAATACGCAGTTGACTCCTCCCTCATCTGCAAGCTCCCTCCCTTCCAGAGCTCCTATACAGAACCCAAAAATCCTTTACAGACATAGAACAGTACCTTTCTGATAACCAACTCATTCTTAACCCAAACAAGACAAAACTAATGCTATTCTCAAATATCAAAACATCTGAGCTCCCCTTCCCTTTTATAATCCCCTCCTCAAACAATACCAAAATTGAACCTGTTGATCATACCAAACTGTCAGGCGTCACAAGTGACAACTCCCTAAAATATGACAAACACATAGCTCTATCCACCAAAAAAGTCCACATCAAACTTGGCTCAATGTATAGAGCCAATCCATTCCTCACTCATACCTCCAGACAGTCTATAGCCAGGACACATCTACTATCCACCCTGCGGTATGCCACTCCCATTTTTACAAACCTTAGAAAATAAGGCCTAAACAAATTACAGGCCTGCTACAATAAAATAGCCAGATTTGCTACTAACCACCCTAATAGATCACATCACTGTTGAGCTCTCCACCAACCAAAAGTGGATTGAATTACCAAATCTGTTATCTCTCAATCAACTTACTATTACTCACCAAATAGACATATCAAAGTCCTGGAACTCCATTCCCCAGCACATACATAACATTGCTAATGCTTCCAAATTCAAACTGTTCCTCAAGGAACACCTAACCAATAAGTGGCTCTGCTCCTGAACTACTCCAAGATGACCCTTCTTTGCTCTGTATAGCATCACACTCATCTTCCTTTTAAGCTTTTACATTTTCCATCAGTATAACCCAAATCTGGCTTCTCTCTTTACTACCTTTCCTATACATATATTTACATAAAAACTAAAGACAATTAATAAAGCAGTAAAGATGTCTGATTTTAACTTCATTCATGCCAAGCAGATTATCATGCATCTCTCAGTTCATACTTATATCAGCTTCTATGTTAACTTATTTACTTGTAGTTTAATTTTTTTCTCTGTTTTGACGCTGTATAACAATTACTAGCATAAGAGATCTTGTATTAGTGAATTATGTGTTATTTTTTTCTACATGTAATTTTAAAATTTTGTAATGAACCTTTTCTCCCAAGTATTCCAATGAAAATGGGCTTTAGGCCCAGTCCGACACTTCCAGTAAACAAATGTAGAATAAAATAAAATAAACAAATAAGACCTAGCAGACCCACTTGACATTCTTTTTAATCATAGCTTGAGAACTGGATATTTTCCTGCAGAATGGAGAACAGCAACAATAATCCCCCTGCAGAAAGGGGGGGGCAATCAACTGACCCTGGGAACTATAGACCCTTAAGTCTAACAAGCCTCATCTGCAAGGCCATGGAAATAATTACCATGGACCTTATCAAAAAGGACATATTTGTCTCTACTTATAGTGTATTCAGTGGTGTTTTAATTGAGATTGTGAAACACAACTGGAATTTTTTGTTTAAATCTGTAGACCGGAAGAATTTAATTTCTAGGTCTTTAGGTATTTCATTTCGTAGAGGTAGAAATTTAAAAGACATTTTAGTACATAACAGATTTAAATATCCTACTGAGACACTAAAATGTACAACTATGCAGGGGGCAAGGTACTTTACCTTGTGTCATTGTAATGTATGGTATTTTATTGTTCCAACCTTTAACTATATAAATGGCCATTTATTTGAGGTTAATAATATATATAATTGTAACACTGAAGGCATTATTTATGCATTAAAATGTCCTTGCAACCTTATATATATAGGGGAAAGTAAAAGGAAGTTTAAAATTAGACGGCAGGAGCAAATTAGGAATATTATTAATAAAAAAGAAGATAGTCCTGTGGCTAAACATTTTATGCTGGCTCACAATTCTAATCCTAATGGGCTACAAGCTACTATCTTAGAACATATTGATAAAGGTGTATTTTCTGATCATCTGTATAAAAAGAAGTTGTTGTATAAAGAAAGTATTTTTATTTTGAAATATGACACTATTTCCTCAGGGTGTGAATGTAGAATGTAACTGGAGGCTTTTAATTTGATGAAGCTTCTTAATGTTTATTGATTCATTGAATAATGTTGATTGTTTAATTGCTTGATGTATTAGGGTATTTAAACTGTATTGATTATGTGATGTTTTATACTCCTTGAAGGCGTTTACTGAAGCGCTAGAGGTACAATAAATTGAGTGTATATAGTAGATTCTTTGTCTGTGGTCTTCAGTTTTATTTCTTTTTGGTTGGTGTAGTACAAAAAATCATTTGATGACATCCCACATTCATGGATAAAAGAGTGCTTACAAATGTATAGGATACACCCCACAATGATGGATTACATTAAAGCGACCATGAAACAGTGGCAAACCACTCTGCAGTTAAGCCATGATAAAGGACAAATTATTACTCCAGGGATAAAAATTCAAAGGGGGATACTTGATATTCTGGGGTGACTCTGTCACTACTACTCTGTTGTTTTGCCCTTAAACCATTAAGGTGTCTACTTAACAAATTGGGTCATGGCTACAATGTGGCTCCCAGAAAACAACAAAGGGTAAAAACTTCTCACTTCTTTTTGTGGATGATTTAAAACTATACAGTTTGGCAGATGAGGAACTGAAAGCACAACTACAATCGATCAAAACTTTCTCAGATGATATAATACTGTCATTTGGTCTTGATAAATGTGCAAAAGCAACCGTTAAAGCAGGAAAGCTGCAGCACCAAGAAACTATCAGGCTGGGACAGGAATGTGATATAAAAGAACTTGAGCAAGAGAGACTGCATAAATATTTGGGAACTGATGAAATATCAACAATAAAAAATGAACAAATGTGAAAAAAACTTAGGAATATTTTAGGAAACTAATATTAATACTGAAAACAGCTTTAACATCTAAGAGCAAAGTCCAGGCAATAAACCAATTTGCTCTTCCTGTCCTAACTTACAGTTTGGGAGAGACTAGCTCCAAAAGGTATTGGATTCAGTTGGACAGGAAAACAAGAAAAAATGTTTCATGCTTATCACATGATTTTTAAAACTCAGTGTATATCAATATTATATATTCCCCATTCTGAAGGAAGTACAGACTTCCTCAAAACTTATTACATGTACAAATCAGCAATGATAGGACTGAATACCTCTCTGCTGATCTCACAAGATCCAAATGTAGTGAAAGTTTTAAAACATGAGAAGAACAAGTCTAAGATGACTTCTCTGCATAGTTTAGCAGAAGGATTTTGCTGTCATGTGGGAATGGAAATCAAACCAGAAGTAAAAAAAAAAAAAAAAAAATCAGGCAGCAACTGAATGTGTAAAAAAACAAAAGAAAGAATATAAGATGAAGGATCGGATGAGAAGACAAGAAAAGTGGAAAATGCATAAATATAGTTGCAAGTACAGAAAATTCTTGTTATAAACTCATGTTGATCTGGACAGAACACAGGAAAGGTTAAGGAGAGGTGAATTTAAACCAAAAGATGAAAAGTTAATACTGGCAGCCCAGGATCGTGGACTACGTACACACTAATTCACAAAGTCCGTTGAACATGTGAGAGAAACAGACAAATGCAGGTTTTGTAAAACAGAACTGGAAGCAGACACACATCTTGCTACTGGGTGTGACACACTAATGGCAGAAGGATTGTATACTGTAAGGCATAATAATGTGGTAAGACTGTTGCACTGGGGATTGTGCAAACATTACAATATTGAAGTAGTTGATAAGTACTGGAAACGTGAATCACAAAGCATTACAGAAAATGATAAAGTTTATATCACATGGGATCACCCTCTACCAACAGACTCAAGAAAAACAGATATAGTAGATCAGGAAAAGAAGACAAAAGCAGCATTGCTTATTGAAATTGCTACATCCAGTGACTAGTTTCTTCCATACAGAGAGAGACAAAGTCATAAATTACCAGGATTTACAGGTAGAAACGAGGGCAATATGGAAGAAGGATATCCAGACAGTTTCAACAGTAGTACAAGAAATGGGTCTGCTAAAAGTATTTGCAATCACACTTAAATATGTTATTGATATATGTAACTACATATGAATTGCAGAAGGTGTCCAGTTCTTTGCACACAGAGTGCTGCAAAGAGCACTTCTGGCTAACATCAAAGATTGAAACAATACTAATTTCATGAACTTTAATCATACTTTGACTTAGGAATGGGGTCAATTCCCATTATGGTATTAGAAACCCAACGACTTGGAGAAATTAAATGAGAAAAGGCATGCATATGTGGGCATATATATGATGCTACATACGTTCTCTTTCAAGACTTTATTTAACAACAAATGATCCTTTGTTCCATATGACTTTCTTTTGTTGCTCTTTTGTTGTATTGCCATGACTGAGTTTTCTCCTAAATGAATATAAACTCTACCAGCATCAATTCCGATCTATATTTTCTACATCGTCGGAAGGCTTTACATTTCTATATACTCAGATGCCCTACATCTACAGGCTATCTATAAAGTACAGTTTTGTACCTACCATAAATGTAGATGTTCGAAGATCCACATTGCTGCAGTCCTGACTACTGGGGTAGTCCGCTGTCCCAGTCGGCCCGAATACCAAAGTATAAGGCTGACGTCGGTCAGAGGCGCATTAGACTGACGTCAGGACGTCATAGTACAAATGCGCATGACCGACGTCATTTCCTCAGTCTTTTCTTGCCCCAGATGTCAGAAGACCCTAAAAAGATAAGGCCAAACCAAAAAACAACAACACACCAAACACCCCTGTACCAAATATATATACAATATATACAAAGTAAGAAAGGTACAACAATCCCACCCACACAACCACCCCTAAACACAGAGGGGAAGGAGGGAGGAATTGGACTGCAGCAATGTGGATCTTGAACATCTACATTTATGGTAGGTACAAAACTGTACTATGTTCTTCATCTCACATTGCTGCAGTCCTGACTATTGGGTAGAATCCCAAAGCAGAGGTAAGGGAGGATGGCAAATCACAAAGAAGCAGGAGCTGACAACATGCCCTGTAAAATAGCAGTGGCAAAACCAGCCCTAGATTTAGAGTAGAGAGGAAGGTGGTAATGCTTAGAGAATGTATGCACTGAACTCCAAGTAGCTGCCTCTAAAATATCCTTAGTTGCCACCCCCCTTAGAAATGCTGTAGAAGTGGCAGTAGCCCTAGTGGAATGAGGTCTAATCCCAGCTGGAATCTCTTTGCCATGATGGGAGTAACAGAAAGCAATGCAAAACCCAATCCACTTAGAAATAGTTTGTTTTGACACAGGCTTGCCCTGAGAACACAAAGCAAAAGAAACAAACAACTGCTGAGACTGCCTGAAATCCTTAGTCCTGCTTAAATAATAACGCAACTGCCTGTGTACATCTAAAGTATGCAAAATCTTTTCCCCCTTATTTTGGGGATCTGCATAAAAAGTAGGCAAATGAATAGTCTGGTTTAAAGCCACACTAGAAACCACTTTAGGCATAAAGGAAGGATTAGTGCGTAAAGATACCCTATCCTTATGGAAAATCAAGAAAGGCTCAACTGCCATAAGGGCCTGCAATTCAGACACCCTTCTTGCAGAGGTAATGGCCAACAAAAATGCAGTCTTCCATGACAAATATTTCAATTCAGCAGTAGCTGCAGGCTCAAAAGGTTGTAGAGTGAGTTTCTCCAACACAAAATTGAGGTCCCAAGCAGGAGTAGGAGCTCTACGTGGGGGTCTTATATTCTTTGCCCCTCTAAGAAATTGCTTGAACAAAGGATGAGAAAACAATGGTGGGTCACAATCATAGTGAGCTGAAATGGCTGCAGCATGAATCTTAATGGAAGAGAAAGACAAACCTTTGTCCAATAACTCAGTAAGATATTGAAGAGCCACACTCAAATTTGGCTCAGAAACATCCAAATCCTTTGCTGCACACCAAAATAAAAATCTCTTCCATTTTCCTGCGTACACTTTCCTTGTACTAGGTCGTCTGGCTTCCATAATCACATTCAAAACTTGTTGAGGAAGCTGAGACCTGTTATGGTTCAAAACAGAATATGCCAGGCTGTTAGATGAAGAGAGTGAAGCTTGACATTGAGTAGATGCCCGTCCTTCTGAGACAATAGATGTGGAATCAAAGGTAAGGGCCAAGGAGGCTTCCTTACCAGACTCCTCAGCAATGGGTACCAATGCTGCCGAGGCCAATCTGGAGCTATTAAAATCATCCTTGGCTTGTCTTGTCTGACCTTCAGGAGTACCTTTGGGAGGAGAGGCAGAGGTGGAAAGGCATACACATGAAGATTTTTCCAACTGAAAGAAAGAGCATCCACTTTCCAGGCTGTGTGATGAAACCTTTTCGTGCAAAACTTTGGCAGCTGGTGGTTTAGTGGAGAAGCGAACAGATCTATGTCTGGAGTTCCCCAGGACACTGTCAATGCCTGAAATACATGAAGATCCAGTTTCCACTCGTGGGGATCCATGATTTGCCTGCTTAACACATCTGCTAAGGAGTTCTGTGCTCCTGGCAGAAACCTTGCTTGAAGATTCAGTTGCAAACTGAGAGCAGTCTCCCACAAAATCATTGCTTGCCTGCATAGAGGATAAGAATGTGTTCCCCCTTGCTTGTTGATGTACCACATGACAGTTGTGTTGTCTGTCAGAATCAACACCTGTCCTGGAAGAAGTAAATCCTTGAAGGCCATTAATGCAAACTGGACTGCCAACATCTCCTTCATGTTGATATGTAGATGCTGTAGTCTGGCAGGCCACTTGTCTTGTACCCACTTTCCATTCAGATGAGCTCCCCAAGCTGTGTCTGAGGCATCTGTCGTTAAAATCTGACTCGCCTCTGGCCGGGTCACAGAGAGTCCCTTGTTTAGGTGACATTCCTGAGCCCATCACAAAAATTCCTTTTGAATGCAAGGTATTATTGGAATGACAGTGTCCAAATCCTGGCAGTGCTGTGTCCATAAATTTTTGAGATACCATTGCAGCTTCCTCATATGCAGTTTGGCATTGGGAAGCACCAGAATACAAGATGCCATGAACCCTAAGGCTTGAAGGACTGTCCTTGCAGTCAGCCCAGACTGATGAGATAGTTGATGGAAGTAAAGAGAAAGATTCTTTTGTTTGTCCGGGGTTAAAAAGGCCATCTGGGTTGCTGTATTCAGTCTCACACCCAGAAAGCACATGTCTTGAGAGGTACTAGACTGGACTTTATTTCGTTCACAGAATACCCTAGGCATCTTAGCACTGCTATCACATATTCCAAATGCTGAAGAAGCACATCCCTTTCTTGAGCCAGAATCAGGCAGTCGTCCAAATAAGGATAGATTTGTATTCCTTTTAGCCTGAAGAAAGCTATCACTGGAGCCAGAACTTTTGTGAATACTCTGGGCGCAGTAGATAAGCTAAAGGGCAATGCAGAGAACTGATAATGAAAATTTCCAGCTCGAAAACGCAGATACTTCCTGCAAACCAGTCTGATAGGAACATGAAGGTAAGCTTCCTTGAGATCCAAAGTTACCATCCAGTGATCTTTGCCCAGCAGAGGTAAAAGCTGTTGTAACGTCAACATTTTGAACTTGGGAATGTCCAGATAAGTGTTGAGGATAGATAAATCCAAAATTGGTCTCCACGTGTTCCCCTTCTTTGGTACTAGGAACAGGCGTGAATAAAATCCTAGGCCCCTTTCTGGCACAGGAACCGGTTGAATGGCCCCTATTTGGAGCAACAGAGAAATTTGTTTGTGCGCCTCTTTTCTTTGTTGAGGAGGAATGTCTGGTATGCCTTTGAAAGGAGGCAAGGTATGGAAATAAAACCTGTAACCGTGGTAAATGATATCCAATACCCATCTGTCTTGGGTAATTAAACTCCAGTTTTCTCTGAAAAGTGCCAACCTTCCTCCCAAAGGTGCTGCCAGACGAGAAGAATCTGGCAGCTGAAAAGGCAGGTCATTGGGTCTGCTTACGAAAGGACTGACCCCTGCCCTCACCAGAAGACTGAGCAGGTGAACTCCCTGTTCTAGGCCTAAAAGAACCCTGAGCTCTGCCCCTACCACGTCTAGACCTACCCCTAGACTGGGAATCAAAAGCAGGATATGTCCACCCCTTAGTAGGCCAATTTCTACTAAACTTCGGAGGCTGAACCTGCAAAAAATCTTTAACAGTCTGCATAGACTTAGCCTTGTCTTCCATTTTCTTTAGAACTGCTTCCACAGGCGAACTAAACAACACATCAGATTGTAAAGGAGCATCTAAAATCCTTGTCTTAACATGCTCAGCCAAATTCTGATCCCTCAGCCAGGCGTGCCTGCGAAGAACAGAACCCGTAGCAGCCACCCTCGAAGAGGCCTGTACAGCATCAAAACCACATTGCAAAGAATGCTTACCCACCTGTTCAGAAACATGAACCAAATCCTGCAACTCTTTACACTCAATACCTTCCGCCAGAGCATCTACCTTAGACTTTAATTGTGAAAGGAGATAATTTTGGTATTTCAACATGTGAAACTGGCAATTCAAAGCCCTCATGGCTAAAGTGGAAGAAGTATACACTTTCTTTCCCCATCTATCCAAAGCCCTTGCCTCTTTATCTGGAGGAACAGGATTTTTAACAACAGAAGCTTTAACACCTTTAGGCCCCTGAGAAACAGTTTCTGGGTCTGCCCTAGGACTCTTAAAAAGATACTTATGAGCTTCAGGCACCCTATAATATCTATCCGGTTTAACTGGAGCAGGAGGCAAAGAATCAGGATTCAGAGAAGCCTCTGCAAAAACATCTTCCACCACATTCAGAACAGGAGGAATAGCTAAAGGCCTATGCTGAGGGAGAAATAAAAATTCTCTAAGCCTTTTCCTGGAATCAGAGAAATCCTGACCTTCCCATTTAAAATGCTCCCGCATAGAATGAAGAGTCTCTGAAAAAGAAAAATCCTCAGGAGGAGAAGCAGAAGGAGTAGAATCATCTACATCAGAATCAGAGTAAGGAGAATACTCCTGCAAGTCTTCAGCCGACGACTCAGAAGCATCCGAATACTGTTCAAAACTTCCAAGCTCAGGTTCCACCCTAGGCCTCTTATCAGGAGGGGGCATAGAACCTCTAATCATTGTAATCAAATCTTCTGCCATCTTAAGCATATGCTTCTTAGGTACAGACCCTGAAGAACTAGGGGTAACACCTGAAACAAAACCTGGCCTGCCCCTGGGAGAAGCCTTGGAAACAGCAGGGGAGGGCCTAACCACCTTAGGAAGGGAGGGAAGAACAGCTACCTGAGAAGCCCCTTCCGCCTGGCCTACCTCCTGAGAGGTCACATCTTGCAGCAATAAAGTCTCTCCCTGGGATTCCAAAGAGATTTCTGGCTGAACCTCTGGCTCCACCGAGCCCTCTAAAGAACCGACGTCCGGTACGGACGGTCCTTCCAGCCTAGGCTTAGCTGTTTTGTCCTTGCGCTTTTTGAAGCGGCCGGAGCATCCGACGGCATTTTATAATTACACCGCTTCCCAAAAACTAACCTGGCACAATGTAATCTTCTCTTAATAGTGCGTTTGTTAAATCTAGCACAAGAGCGACAGCCAACAACGTCGTGCTCAGGCCCTAAGCAAGGAATACACAAAGTATGGTAATCCCTATGAGGTATCTGTTTCCCACAAGAAATACAGTTATTCACTTTTTCTGACATCCGGTAAAATACTGAGGCAAGAAAAAACCAAAATATTCCCCAACGGGGTACTTAGCCAACTTGGATTCGGTCTGAAACTCCGACTTCGGAAAATCTCAGAACGCCAACCTGCACTCGCAAAACTGCTTCTGCATCGGACCATGCGGCAAAAAAGACTGAGGAAATGACGTCGGTCATGCGCATTTGTACTATGACGTCCTGACGTCAGTCTAATGCGCCTCTGACCGACGTCAGCCTTATACTTTGGTATTCGGGCCGACTGGGACAGCGGACTACCCCAATAGTCAGGACTGCAGCAATGTGAGATGAAGAACATCAACATGTTTTTGAAGAAACAGTAACCCTGGAAAGAATAAGAGCACGAGAGGTGTGGTAGTCCTGCTGGGTGACCCTAGACTATCACAGTTCTTCAGATAACTAGATTTGAGACCACATGGATATTATAACTTCCAAGGTTACAAGAGGAGAGTGGGTGCTAAAACTACTCAAAGAAGCAAAGTCCAGGGTACTTCGTTGTATTCAAGAGTGTGTGTGTGTGTGTGTGTGTGTGTGTGTGTGTGTGTGTGTGTGTGTGTGTGTGTTTGTGTGTGTGTGTGTGTGTGTGTGTGTGTGTGTGTGTGTGTGTGTGTGTGTCTGTGTGTGTGTGGTGGGGGGTGCATGTCTACATGCCACACATTCATTGTAACTGGAACGGAGAATCATTAACCAGGGGTTCAGGAACCTTTATCCAGCCTGTCAGGTGACAGATGAAAATATGAAAATATTTGTGTGTTTGAGGGGCTATCCCAAATACTGACTTCCTCAGATGAACATGGGGTAAATACTCTATCCAATATTCTGTAGCAGCTTTACTGGTAATGTATACTTGGTATGTAAAGCACACAGATGTGAAAAGGCACATCAGTAGAGCTCAGTTACTGAAAAAAGGCGTCCCCTCTCTTACCCCTCTCTTTGGCCAATATTAATTTATTTTTATTTAGCTTTTCTTTACTGGGTTAGGCCCACTACACTAGTGGCTTCTTTTCAGTGGAGACACAAAGTGGTATTTCTACTTCTTTTTTCGGCTTTTTCCCGGTTAGCGGTCGTCACAGCGGATCACCTGTCCACTTCTTGATTGGCAGTAGAGTTTTTAGTGTCGAGTTGCCAGTCCGGTGCCCAACCTTCCACAGAAGGCACACAGACACGCACACACACACCTAGGGCCAATTTAGAGTGTCCAATCCACCTACAGCATGTCTTTGGGATGTGGGAGGAAACCGGAGGAAACCCATGCAACCACAGGGAGGACATGCAGACTCCGCACAGGAGGCACCTCAGCCAAAAATCGAATCAGAGAACCTCTTGCTGTGAGGCGGCAACGCTAACCGCTACACCACCGTGGCCACCCTACAAAGTGGTATTTCTACTACTATGTGAAATTTGGCCAGGGAGGCAGGGAACATCCCCCCTACGCTTTTTAATACGTGGCATGGGATCTACTTAACCTAATCAACTTCTAAACTGAGTTCAGTGGTAGCAAGAATGGTTGCCTTGCCTCGCCATAACAGGGCAGCATAGCTATCCCAGATTTGCTAGTACAATTAAACTAGTAGATTCTGAATTGAGTCATGGAAACTCATTTGTTTAAATATGTTTGTAGGATTACAGTGAAAGCATTTATTTTTTTTAAGTTGGTTTATGCTCTCTAATACTTCTGTGAGATGTTCTATTCTCCAGGTACTACTTAAAAAACTAGCACAAGAGATAAAGGTGTAAGAATATGTTTTCAAGAATAATGTGTCTTCTATACAAGAGATGAATTTACCCAAAAAACAGTAGATCAGGATATGCACAGCAAATGAGTCACATGTCTAAATGGCACCATTACATACAGCTGAAAACACTTTGGAGTTCAGTTTCAGTTAAAACAAGAGAACATTTACTTTCCCCAAGTGTGTTTCAGACCACACAAGCATTAATGGACAGAATAAACTTACTTCTACAAAGCACACATAGACATATTTCATCACACTTTGTTTCAGTCAATATAACCAATTATTAATGTTTAACGTCACTGTCCTAGGTGGACAGTTATCCAGTAATCACAATCTAGAACAATAATAAATCCTAACACTGGTTTAGCTCAACACGTCTTTCTTCTGCCTCCCTGGAGTGTCTGAATTAGACTACTTTTGTTTTAGAGCAGACGGTTATGCTATGTAACACCATTTCCTTAACCCTTCTGCTGAGTTATGAAAATTACATATAAGCTGTTTTAACTCACAAACATTTTCTGCAATGAGACTAGACTGCTCGTGTATGTTTTTTTTCACAAATGCAAATGTAACATGGAAAGAAATGAGAGCCTCTAATAAACATTTTCTGCACTGGTCATCTACTGTAAGACTGTTTATGAAATGCCTGAAAATGAACCGCTACATATGCAAAAAAGCAAGTCATTTTACAAATAAAAAATGGTCAAAAAGGTAACATTATTTTAGCAGCTAAGGAATGGATGTCCCTTTATCTCTCTCTCTCTTTACCATCCATTTTAACAAACTCTAAAACACCAATTTATGTTACTCCATGTTACAAAGTCTGCTGGTCTCTGCCATAGGCATTGTTAGTCTTTATTACTTGTTAAAAGCCCCATCTACACAAGACTTTGTGAGGATGAGGCAAAATAAATAAATAAAGGGAAGACGTGTTAAGAAGCTGAAATTGCTATAAAACACATGTCCCGGTGCAGCAATGCTATGTGATGCTGATGTTCTGATTAAAGCCTGAGGGAAGGATAGTTGGTGGCACTTTTCAAGAATAGTGTTATATTTGGTTCCCCTTCACCTAACAACTCCACAGACACTGATTACACATCCATCCACCCACAACCCCTTTTCCCATTTCTGCATAGGGGATCATGGTGTCACTTCAACAGTGACAATCACATAGAGCCAGGGTTCACATTGCCAGGTGGCCAGCTCTACTGCAGATACATATCCATAAAGTAATGGAAGGTAACTTGTCCTTTTATTTCTACTCAGCAAAAGCTATAGTTCTCGTAAGGAAGATAAAAATACAGTGATATCTCTGGGAAAAGCATGAATTTTCAGTTAAGGTAGGAGACACAGGTAGCTGCAACTTGCTAATGCTTTGTTACAGAATAAGTGAAATGAAGAAAAAAATGTTTCCCTATCCTGAAGACAGTACCCTCCCTTCTCAACATGGCTACTGGTTAGCCACTGCTAATTCTATATGCCCCTGCACTCCCTGGAAGCACTTCTATCACTAGAAGATATAGATGTCTGTGCAGTCGCAGAAACCTGGTTTAAGGCCTCAGACAGTACCCCAAGCCCTGCAAGGTTACAAAGGCTTCCACAACTTTAGACCACAAAGTGAACACGTGAAAACCAAAGGAGGTGGCGTTTCAGTCTATATTAAAGATTAATTCACCTCCCGTCAGGTTAGACTAGACAGCTCCTTGGAGTTACTCCTGGTCCAGGTTACGGTGGGTAACACAATTATTCAAGTCCTGGCCAGTTATACACCCCCCCTCCATGGGCCACAACACCCATGAAGTATACTTAATCATAATGAAGACAATCCAAATTTTACCGAACACACTGGATATGGGGGATTTCAATTATACCACCATCAATTGGGAAACCTACTCAAGCCCAAACTCACTAGCACAAAAGTTCCTTGACTTTGTGAATTCAAATGCCCTGGAGCAAATTATCCATACCCCAGCAAGAGGAACAAACATTCTAGATCTAGTCTTCACCAACATATGAAACAGGTGCACTGCTGCAGTTGTTGGACCCTCATTAGTTAAAACTGACCACAAAGCAGTCACCTTCGAACTGACACTATCACCAGAGCTCACAAAGGGTGAAATCAGACTAAAAAACTTCACCAAGGCAAACTATACCCTCCTAGGTGAAGGTATAAATGTATTCGAAGCCCCACCCGAAGCTGAACATGGTAGCTACACTGAAGCTTACACTAATGACCTGTACAATCACTTGCATAAATGCATAAACTCGTCTGCATGAGATGGAATCAAAGCCACAGCCCCAAATAAAATCAAGCTGCCATGGTGGATTTCCATCATCAACAAGCTCTACAACAAATGCAAAAGGTTGCTGTTCAAAAAAAAAACAAAGACAAGGATCCAACAATGGAAAAGCACCCTCCTCATCCTTAACAGACAAAGAAGACAACTTGTCAAATCCTCCAAGTGCTCCTTTGAGAGAAACCTAGCAAGTACAGCCAAGAATAAACATAAGGCCTTTTACAGTTATCAAAACTTAAAGACAAATACACTTGTAAGGGCAGCCTCCAAAGATACAGTTATGTACGTAAACTAAAGGGTAGGACCCAAGCATGTGTAGAACTGGTGGCCAATGGTATCACACACACTGACCCCACACAGAGATAGCAACCTGCGAGCGGATAGGTTTGCTGAAATTTTTACTCCCTTATCCCCTCCTAACTTGCAACAAACATTTCCCCAAATGCCCCCCCCCCCCATTTACAAATCTGAAGAGCAGGTCATAAAAGCCCTGTCTATGGGACCAGATGACATCCCAGGCTGCCTTCTAAACAGGCTAAAACATGAACTAGCATCACCACTACATACCCTTTTCAATAATAGCCTAACCACAGGCTTTGGTCCTGCAGAATGGAGAACAGCTACAGTTATTCCCCTCCACAAAGGTGGCCTAGCAACAGACCTGGGGAATTACAGACCCATAAGCCTGACTAGCCTAATCTGTAAGGCCACAGAACATATTAATAGCAACCTCATAAATAAAGACATAGGTGACCTCCAAACCCTGGATCTTACCCAATTCGGCTTTGTGAAGGGCAGATCCTGCCTGTTAAATCTGGTGGATTTCTTTGAAAGCATGACCAAGGCCCTTGATGAGGGCAAATAGGTGCACACAGCATACCTCTACTTGGCAAAGGCTTTTGACACAATCCCACATTCAGGCATTACCAATAAACTTAGCAAACTGAATGTAAATCCTTTTCTTGTAAGATGGGTTGCCAACGGGCTCACAAACCTGACACAAACTATTAAAACAGGGGACTACATCAACCAACAGACCTGTTACCTGTGGGGTGCCACAGGGGTCAGTGCTGGGCCCACTACTGTTGGATATATACTTCTTAGAAGTTCAGATCAAAACTATAGGGTTGTGGCTGACCAAGTCTGCAGATGACTGCAAACTAGGTGCAATTAATGAATCCCCAAATTATGTCAGTATACTCCAGGAGGGTCTCACACAGACCAATGACTGGTGTATTAGCCACAGTCTCAAACTGAATGCAAAGAAATGGATCATCATTCCCTTAGGCACAAACAATGTCCCTTCACACTATAAAATCAACAATACCTTAAGTATCCCTGAAGTGGTAAGGGACCTGGGATCACAGGTTAACCGCAACCTTAACTTTGACCACCACATGCCTACTGTTGCAAGAAAAGCTTTCCTCATCGCTCATTTGATTAGTAAAAGGCGCTGCCTCAAGAGTAAAGGAAGTTATAACCCCCCTACTCTCGGCACTTATCAGGCCCATGATTGAATTTAACGCCCCATTCAGTATGTACCCTATTAAGCACCTGCAGCAATTAAGAGAGACCTCAGAGGTTTCTAACAAAGAAGATCAAGAGCCTCCAGGATGTGCCTTACAAGGACCGACTCAAGTCCCTGTCACTATACTGTGTATCGTATAGACTTCTTAGGGGACACTTATGCTTTGACTACAGAGCAACCCAAGACCCAAACTTAATGAACTTGCTGCATATCCATAAATCAAATGGGTCTAGGGCTATCCATTCCAGGGACTTAAATATTGCCTGCAACCTAAATAGGACATGCTGCATTTTGTTGATCATCAAACATCAGGGAGCAACATATATACAGACTCTTCAGCTCCTATTAACTACATGATTTACATGCCATCTCAGGTAACAATTATCTCATATATTTGACTAGTAAGGGTAAGCTGGCACCTCAATTAACTCACATCAATATTTAGTGTTTTAAAAAATGATATAGTGGTGTGGTTGGTGGGGTGAGAGCCCCCTAACTCATGAAACAAGTGATATTAAAATAAATAAAATACAGCTTCACCTGTAAACTCTAATGCATATCACGGTTTAAAGGTTAATTTGTTTTACAGCACTTCTATTATAGGTGCTTGCCACACATTATACTCCATTTCTGCTCTGTTTTAAAACTCAATTATAAATGCTCCACTGTATACTTTTATGCCTGGTTCATCTACAGTAGTTTTAGCTGTCTTACTATGGACCAAGCTATCTTGCTGTGAGTTTTATCAATTGGTTAATGCATTTGTTTGCTTACTGTTTTACCTCCTTTAGTAACAACTTTTTTCTTGTCATACATTTCAAATATACTGTAGTTGCTCACTGCAACAGGTGTAATAGCATACTGTCAAGCTGTGACTGTGTGTTCTGCTATGTTCAGAGGAATGTATCACTTTTTCACCTTGATTACACATCTGTATTAACTGTTTTTTTCTAAGTATATTTATGAACTGTAGCAGAGTTTTAAAGCTAAATTTTGTGTAGCACTGCATTTGTACTACTGTGCTAGAGTGAATGCAGATGTGGTAGTCTTACAAGTTTGTATTTATATTGTTTGAGTTTCTGTTTCTGTCCCCTCTAAAATACCTCCATTTATCTTTGGTGTGCTAAACACCATATTTCGTAACAATTTTTTACTATTATTTTGTTCTCTCCTCAGCTATCAGCCAAGTTTCTTTTTCATCTCCATACTGACAGCATACTGTTAAAAGTCCTGCATGCTGCATTAAACGGTTGCAATGAAACTCACTCATCACACAGCTCTGTTCTCTTACCTTGCAGTTTCTCCTTATCTGCAAAGTATGTTGGCTTAGTTTTTTACATTTTACAATATTTAAGGCATTATCTACTGTACTCTCTAGCAAGTCGATATGCTGTAAAGTAGCTTGGCAGCAAGGAACCCCCCCTCCCCCATTTCTTAATAGACTGCCTGTTAGTTTCAACAAACTTATGTCTATTACCTGCTGGACTCATTAGCCTGTGTTAAGATATTTCTTACCCAGCTTGTTTTAAGTTATTTCTTACCTGATAGTACTACACAAAAAAAACTCTTATTCTTACTATGAACAGTACATATCCTTATTCTGTTAGAGTTTTTAGTGATTGTGCTTGGCTCAACCCTCTTCGGTCGGGCTCACCTTGCTCACCACCCACCTCCCATATCAGTTCCTTTATAGCTAACTACTTTGCACCTCCCACAACATAACCCTCCCCCTACTGTCTTTCACTCCATAACACACTACACCTAAACCCACTTGCTGCTACAGCAAAATATTCTAACTTCACCCCCCCCCCCCTACTGGTACTAGTTGGTATACACTGTTATCCAGTATCTTGTTTGTTTGTGTCTTTCGGCTTTTCCCGGTTAGGGGTCGCCACAGCGGAACTCCGGTCCGCTAATGATTGGCAGTTTATTTTTACATACCGGCTTGCCAGGCCTGACGCACAACCTTCAACGAAGGTACGCCCATTCACTCATGTCTCCACGCAGAAGACGCTTTAGCTTTGAATCGAACCGGACAGTGTCTTACTGTGAGGCGACAACGCTACCGCAGCACCACCACCGCGGGATTATCCAGTATCTAATAGACCAAAAAACTGTACTCC
This sequence comes from Protopterus annectens, assembly GCF_019279795.1. Classification (NCBI taxonomy): domain Eukaryota; kingdom Metazoa; phylum Chordata; order Ceratodontiformes; family Protopteridae; genus Protopterus; species Protopterus annectens. Next base: position 1,790,170,914 of record NC_056729.1, read on the forward strand.
TGTGCATTTTATTAACTAAAAACACCCTACAATATGTATTCCTCCAAGAGTAAAATCTATGCATTTCTAACTACATCCATCCTATTACTGCCTCTCCTACTCCTCCTCCTTATACTGACATCTCTTTAACATCCACTTACACCCCAAAACTATCTCCCCTACAAACCCAAATTGCTGTATCCATATAAATAATCACCAAACCTTCACCATTTTTCCATCTATCTTCTCATTAAATATTCCCTTACCAAAAATACACTTACCAACACCCAACTCATCCCTACCAAACACAAAACCAAATACACCCCCCACTGCTAATATGCTCAAACTCTACCTCCATGAAAACATTCTCTTAGCTGGAGACATCCATCCCAACCCTGGTCTAACACACTCCACTGCTAGCCCTCCTAACCCAAACAAACATCTTTCCTTCTATTCAATAAACACTAAGAGTATTCTGAACAAAGTACATGAACTACATGCTTGGATCTCCCACTATACTCCTGATATCCGTGTTCTGACTGAAACCTGGTTGAAATCCCAACACCAAGACATAGATATCTTGCCCTCTGTCTATAGCATACACTGTCTAGATCGACCAAAAAGGAAAGGGGGAGGCATTGCTATCCTACACTCTAACCACCTTACCATTTCTAACTCTACTTTTACATCCCAAGCCTTCTCCCCAGCTGAAATTTTATCTGTAAACCTAAATATTAATAGCCATTCCACTATCACCATTGTAGCAATTTACATTCCACCAGGTGATAATATCCCCCTACTGGAAAATATGCTTGCTCATATCTCCCAACACATCCCAAATTAAACTATCATTCTTGGGGATGTCAACATTAACTGACTATCTCTCTCCTCTCAAAACTCATAACATCACCTTAATCTCTACGGCTTTACTCAACTCATCTCCTTCTTCTTTCGGCTGCTCATGCTAGGGGTCGCCACAGCGGATCAACTGTTTCCATTTCTTCCTGTCCCCTGCAGCTTGCTCTGTCACATCAACCACCTGCATGTCCTCTCTCCCCACATCCATAAACCTTACCTTAGGCCTTCCTCTTTTCCTGTTACCTGGCAGTTTCATCCTTAGCATCTTTTTCCCAATATACTCTGCATCGCTCCTCAGCACATACCAAGCCAAAGTAATTCTTGCCTCTCTGGCTTTGTCTCCAAATCTTCCAACCTGGGATGACCCTCTAATATACTGATTCCTAATCCTGTCCATCCTCGTCACACCCAGTGCAAATCTTAACATCTTCAACTCTGCCACGTCAAGCTCTGAATCCTGCCTTTTTGTCAATGCCACTGTCTCCAACCCATATAACATAGCTGGTCTCACTACCCTCTTGTAGACCTTCCCTTTCAATCTTACTGGTACTCATCTGTCACAAATCACCCCTGACACTCTTCTCCACCCACTCCATCCAGCCTGTACTCTCTTCTTCACCTCTATTCCACACTCGCCATTACTCTGAACTGTTGATCCCAAGTATTTAAACTCATCCACCTTCGCCACCTCTACTCCCTGCATCCTCAACATTCCTCTATCCTCCCTCTCATTCACACACATATATTCTGTCTTAGTCCTGCTGACCTTCATTCCTCTTCTCTCTAGAGCATATCTCCACCTCTCCAGGGTCTCCTCCACCTGTTCCCTACTCTCACTACAGATCACAATGTACTCAACTCATCGCTGATCCCACTTATTTCAATAACTCCCATACAGCCTCATCTCTCCTTGACTGGATTCTTGTCTCTCACCCTTCCAAATACCATAACCCTGAAATGCTACCAAATTCCCTAAGTGATCACTGTCCAGTAAAAATACGAAGATACACATCCCATTAAGCTAGACCTCAAAGGTTTATCAAACACAGCAACTAACAAACTTTAATCCTGAATCTTTACTATCAAAAGTGAACTGGAATCTCTTAAAACTACTCCCTTTGGATGAAGCTGTCCACTTTTTTAACTCCACTTTCCTTAGTATTTTAAATTCTGTGGCACCCCTTAGAACAGTCCGCATAAAGTCTAACATAGCCCGATGGCTGACCGTAAACACACGTGCACTACTAAAAAAAAAAAAGACAGAGCGTGGAAAATTTGGACTAAAACTAAACATCAACCAGACCTCCGGAAATATAAAGAACTTTGAAATCATGCCAAAAGTCACATAAATAACGATAATAAAAACTTCTATAATAATCCATCTTCTACCTTTAAATCTAACCCTAAAAAGTTCTGGCACTCTGTAAATCAAATACTACACCCAGGTACGCAAGCCTCCCCTAACCCTCATCCTGACAAAACACATGAGGAAACTGCCTCCATATTTAACAACTACTTTACAGACTCAATATCCAAATTACTAAACCAAGACACAAACCATCCCACCAACAATAATAGACCCAAAAGCTCAAACTCTTCCATCAGTAGTAACCCTACCACTATCTTCTCCCTCAAACCTGTCCCCACTAACTATATTAAAACTCTACTACCTAAATTAAAACCTTGCTCCACATCCACAGACAACATTCATTCCGCATTCCTTCATGCTGCTGCTGATGTTCTTGCTTTCCCAGTTTCGATTCTAATAAACTGCTCTATTATGGAATCCACAGTCCCTTCCATTTGGAAGCAATTTTACACCCTTCCAATACACAAAGGAGGAAACTCCACAGACATAACTAATTCTAGACCCATAGCCATACTCTCACCACTCTCCACTCTTGTGTCCAGTTTTATCCTATCACTCTCCAAAATTATGTAAAGATGTATACACAATCAAGTCTTACACTACCTTCTGCAAGAAAATCTACTCACACCTACCCAACATGGCTTTCGTCCCATGCACAGCACTACAACAGCTCTCATGTCTTTCCTAAACTCTGTATCTCTAGCTAGAGGCAGTAACAAACTTATCTCCTGTCTCTTCACTGACCTCTCTAAAGCCTTTGATGCAGTCTCTCATAAACTTCTTCTCCTTAAACTAGCAAACTTACACTTCTCTCCATCCACTAGATCTTGGTTTAACAGTTATCTCTCTGATAGACTCCAATCAGTCAAATAGCTCTCAGCTTTCTACCCTCTTCTTCCTGTTAAAACGGGTGTTCCACAAGGCTCCATCCTTGGGCCACTTCTTATTAACATCTTTACCAACCTTCTCTTCACTTACTGTCCTGGATCCTCACTGATACAATATGCAGATGATTCTACACTTATCACTATTGCTGAATCACCAACTCAACTAAAGTCAGACACACAGTCCTCTTTTAACTCTATAGAAAACTGGCTATCTGAAAACCAACTTATCCTTAATCACAAAGAAAACCAAATTACTACTCTTTCTCCCTAAAAACCTTAACCACATAAAGTCTTCCTTCTCCATGCTGTCACAAAATAATACTCAAATACAGGTGGACACCAGTACAAAACTCTTAGGTGTTACTATTGATGATAGACTAACCTTGGATTTACACGTCAATAATTGTATCCAAAAAGCACATCTCAAGTTAGGTCTCTTCTATAGAAACAAAGAATATCTTACCAAAACATCAAAACTAACCCTTTCAAATGCCTACCACTTACCCACTTTACTTTATAGCTCCCAAATTCTCACCAGTCTCAACACTGGACTACTAAACAAGTTAGAAACAACTTATAACAAGATTGCCAGATTTGCTGCCCAAAATTCTTACAAGTCCCATCACTGTCTCTCACTAAAAGAACTAAATGGCTAGAATTACCTAACCTGCTTCGGTATAATCAATTTCAGATTATTCATTCCATTCTCTACAAACCCTCTTTCTGTCCAACTATCTCATCTGCAATCTCTAATTACCTACCCACTAGATTACTCCGCAGTTCAGAAAAAGGCCTACTAAAAATCTACAAACCAAGGACCAAAATAGGTCACCTAGTCTATAGCTTTAACCCTTCCAAGGCCTGGAATAGCCTACCACTAGATACAAGATCCCTTGAACATCCCAATCAATTCAAAACCGCTACAAAAAAATACCTTCATGAAAAATGGCCTTGCCAATGTAATTATCCCCCATAAACACTCCCCTGTAACCTTCTACTTCTCTTCTGCCTTCCTTCCCTTCAATAAACAAACTTACTACTCTATCTTCTCCTCTTGGTACATCACTGTACAAACATAACTAGTAAAATATTTCAGCTATGTAACTATTGCACTATTATGTATATAATATGTAATTATGAATGTATCCCTCTGATGAATGTATTTCTATGTATTTCACTTGCCACAGTTTAATGTATGACACCATAATGCAATAATGTGTGGTACTGATGAATGTATTTCTATATGTATTCAATATGTACAGTTTCTATTTTCTGTTGGAGCTTTTCTCCTCGGGCCTCTGCTGAAAATGGGCATTTGTAGCCTAGTCGGACAACCCCGTTCAACAAATGTAAAATAAAATAAAATAAATAAATAAATTAAGATCCAGATTGCAGAAAACAGCCAGCACACATGCACACCTATTTTAAGTATGCATTTAATCTTCTGTGAGCAATCATCTCAAGTCATTGCTCATACTCTTCATCCTAGAAGTAGAGTTATATTGGTTATATGTGTGTGTGTGTGTGGGGGGGGGCACATACTACAGATCCCCCCCCCCCAACAAACAGAGGTGTGCTAACATGACTCTAGACACATCTTTGCTGGCAGACAATAGTAAAACACTGCTATACATTCTATGTCTGTCTGACTGAATGGGTGATCGATCTGCATGTGTGGGATCATAAGATGGCAAGGCTGTCCAGCGGGGACTCGGGAATGAAGGTTGCAAATTAACTCTTCCACCGAGTTCAAGTGACATGGGGAATACACGTCTACTACTTCTGTTAGGTCTTTTGTAGTAGTTAAATGTTAGAAAATCTCAAAAAGTCAGGAAAGCATAAAGACAAGAGCTCAGAAGGCGGAGTCTGAAGCACTGATGTGTAAACAGAAGCCTAACTCTTATTTAGAATTGAAGGTACTCCTTACAGAATGTCCTGACACAACTGCTGAGGAAACATTCTACTACTAACTAAACAGCTAAGGCCTTATTAAGTTCAATGTTACTAGTAGCTAAAAAAAGACAATTACACAAAAGTGGACATTAAGGATTTAACCTGCTGTAAATGAAATACTGAGTATTGTAGAGGAAATAAAATAAAGATGGAATCACTAAAGGTTGGAGGAAGCAACTTTCACAAAAAAATGGTGCATTTGGAAATAACACATACAAATCAATGTTTAAATAATTACTAAAACAAGTAAGTTTGTAGGAATCATAAATTAAATCTATAAACTCTAATATACAAGAGTAAATAATAGAGTTATGATAGATACTGTATGAATAATGCATATACATGATAAAATAAAGTGTTATTGATGGATTTCTTTTTCATCATTACTCATATATCTGAACTCGTACAGCAAAACAACAATGTGATGAGTAAGGAAAATGGTTTAAAAAAAGGAAAAGAAAATATTAGCAAAAATCATGGGTTTTTGAAAAAAAAAGTTTCAAAAATTGACAGATTATACTGGAAATCAAAATCAAGCACAACAAATTGCACACCAATGATGTGATATATAGCTAATGCAAAGTAATAAGGGGTAGGACTGTATCGCTCTTTAAAAAGAAACTGGGTCATAAACTCTTAATGGAGCAAAATCTACACAGTTCTGTCATTAGGAGACAAGAAAGCAAACAAATGCTAACAGTGGTCGACTACTGCAGCTATACAGTAACATTTATAAAGCAGCTTGAAATACAAATGCTCTTCATTCCAGATTCTCAAGACTTATGGAAGTTCTAGGGAATGGCAAAACTGGATGTGGTTTTTAGAATGCTGGGGATCCGGAATAATTAGTTAACAAGTAAATAAAGTATTTTTCTTCTGCCAAAAGGTGGCCATTTTTCTATAACTATTTTTTAAATCTCAGCTGCCTTTGATTTATGGTTAGCAGATTACATGACATATCATGAGAAGTGGTGCAGCAGTTTGCATTGTCGCCTCACAGCAAGAGGTTCTCCAGTTCGATTCTTGGCTGAGGTGCCTTTTGTGCAGAGTCTGCATGTCCTCCCTGCATTTCTGTGGTTTCCTCCCACATTAAAAAGACATGGAGCATTTCTCCCCGGGCATCCGCTGAAAACTGGCTCGTTCCAAGTTGGACTTTCCCAGTAAACAAATGTTAAATAAAATAAACAACATTTCAACAATGCAGTGCATTGGCTATCCCACAAAAAGTGGAAACAACAGATATGTACTACGTTTTGTTGAATATATTTTCCAGTACAGACTAGTTTCAGTGTTTACAGACTGGAATTCACTGACAAAGTCTTCAAATACAGCTTTTCTCACTTAGAAAAATGTTTGTGTCATATCTTTATCTGGTGTGTAATTCACAAGGCATCTAATACACTGATGAATTTACAACAATTTGAAAAGAAAATAAATGAATGCATTTATGAGCAACTATTCTACATAATAATATCTTTAATATTAACTATCAGTTGTATCTAAATTGTATAATGCATCTTGGAGCTTTTCTTCCCGGGCCTCCACTGAAAATGGGTCAATTCAGCCCAGTGGACTTCCCTAGTAATCAAACTGGAAATAAATATATAAATAAAAATAATGCAATTCTAACAAAGTTACTTAACAGTTCAATATTTAAAATATAAAGCAATGAGAGCTGCATATTTTAAGTTCAAATTTCAACTTAAGATGAACTTTTTCTTATACTTTTACTTTACCTGCAAAAAAAAAAAAATGCTACACTAGTCTTTGTAAAACCAGCAACATACAATGCAGTCACTTCTCTGAGGCAAGAAATTTACAAACCTCTCTGCCAATTATAGGTCACAGGTATCTAGCAGGCTATTAATCTTTGAGGATACTATGAAGCTTAGCACTGCATTCCCAAGGGAGTTATAAGCCCGTATATTTTGCATAAGAATAAACCAGAGATGGGAAGAAGATAGATATGTTGGGACATTTACATGTTTTCCCTATCAACAAGGGACAGAAATGTTAAACCAGGAGTGAATTTGCATTTACCCATCCATTCATTCAAATTACATCTGAATAGAGTAAGACAAAACAGGCAGTTGATGCAGAAGATCAAAGCTGTGAGCTGTAAATCCTCTAGTACTGTGGTAAAGGATTTGATTTCCATTGTCCCCATTTGCCTACTGTGTTACATTGAGCATGTTGTGACACCCCACCACTGGACTAATAATCAAAAAGCCTCAATCCTCACCACTGGCACCAGTGAGGGATGTACACTGGGGGCATGACAGGTTATGCATACAGTATTTCCAGATGCAGCTTTCTGGATCAAGTGCAATTTCCCTTAAGAGCACACAGAGACCACAGTCAGTCCGAGACTGGTTTATCCCTCTTTCTCCAAATCCCCAATAAGAATCCCCACTGGCACAGCTATACAATTGAGTCTTTAGCCAGGGTTCCAAGCCAAGTCCTCCAACACTCACTCTCTCCAACCAGAGCTTCATGCCCCTGCCCAAGTAGCTGACACACACACTCTTGGAGATGTGTTTTACATGCAAACACACACACCTGGGAAAGGCTGGCATGGTTTACTAGCTATGCCCCCTTCTGTCCAGACTATAAGGTAGTTATCACTGCCACCAGAACCCCTTATCAGCTACTTTAAGTCCCTCAGCAAAGGGTGTCCAATCTTGCTGTGTAATGTTACTATCAATACAAATGATAGTTTGACCAAGAGCAAGGTTATTAAGAGTGGCCTACACAGTGTTACCAAATAAATAAGCAAGTACTGTCAGAACTTAAATATCTCTAGACAGATCAGCCACAATGAAATGTTCAAATATATTTAATAACAAATAACAAAAAAACAAGACAATATTAAATATATACTTGCAGTGACATCAGAGTTCAAAATCACAGGAAATATTTAAAACAACATTGCAGGACAGTCTCAAATAAATAAAGAAGAACATCTAAATTAAGCTTTGTTACATTCCTGACTATATCCAAGAGAATTATACTGTTCCCTAGACTGACTTACTCGGAGCAAGGCAAATGTGTGGTGAATGGGTCTTCTGGTCAGGTCCAAAACAGAACACAAAACCGTCTCTCTCAAGAGAGTTCTTAAATAAATATGTCAAATATTACTGCTGGGATAGCTTGCAGAATGACAACATTTCTTGTCATCCGAACCTATTCCAGATGAAACCCTCAACTGCTGGAACTGGTAATATTTGCCATCTACCTGTAGAAAATACCCAGACAAGGGCTTTTGCTCAGATCTGTGCAGCTGTTGGAAGTCATAAAACAATAAAACACTTCCACATCTAAAGTCTAGTAATTATTTCTCCTTCAAGAGAACACAGACAGCTCCCTAGTATAGACATCCTGTCTCCTGCTGTAATAAAATAATTTAATTTCAGCTATTTTTCTGAAGTTTTGCTGATATGAAGTTAACCCCATGTGCTCCAGTTTCCACTGTTAAAATATATATATTTAAACAGTTACAATAGTGTATGTACATTTCTGTTCTCTTCCAGCAGGACACACCATGGATCCATTTTTAAGCTCAGTACTTTACAAAATATCTTTCAACACCCATGTCTGCATAAACCTAGTTTGATATACACATGACATACAGTTCTAATACATTTGTAAAACAAGCATCTTACATGAAGCATATTAATATTCACAAATTACACATAACCATTTACAGAATTCCAGACAGCTGTTCTGTCAGCATCTCCCTTTGGCACACTTCTATATAAATCAGTTTGCAGTCACCTACAAACCTGGTCAGCCAGAAGCCCTTAATATTAGCTTTGACTTCTGAGAAGTAAATACCAAAGAGTTGTGGACTAAACCCTGGAATACATCATCAGTGACAGGTTATTTAGAGGCGGTAGAAATGTCTAGCCTAACTTGCTGGCATATGTCCTGTTACTAACAGTGTTTCACTAAATATAAGTGTATCCATTGTTTTTCCTTACCATTCTCCTAAGGCTTCCAAGCAGCGCATTCTTCCCAGCATGAGCTCAGGGTCATCTTTATTTAAGTCAATTTTCTTGTCATAAGCCACCAAGGCGTCCTCCCATTCATGCAGCTTCTCATACCAGGTGGCCTGGATCTCCTGCAATGACAAACAGTAGAAAATACTGATTACAGATTATAGAATCAGTAATTATCATATTTTAAATTCAGATGGGTCAGCATAACCTGCAGAATTTCTCAACCGAGGCACTAGAGGCATATTCAGTTATTTTGAGGTGACAGCATCAGAATAACATTCACATGTCAGAGATGAAGGCAGCAGTGCAAGCTGTAGACATAAGCGGTTAAATGTGCACAGGTAATATGTACAAATCAGAACTAAATTGATCAAACGATCCTAGTGAGTATAATGAAAAGCATTAAAGACATTCATTAGTTATATATAATCAGGTTATTTGGAGCAAGGGAGTAGTTACAGAGGGTGGTTCTGTTAAGAGCAATAAAAGCATTAAACTCATTCCTTTAAGTCCCCCTTCCCCCTTAACACCATAATATAAGCTAAGACTGTGCTACCTTAGAACTGAAACTAAAAAGCTAGAGACAAATTAAAATACATAATATAAGAACAGCTTATTAAGGCTAACCTAATCCAAACTTTATTAAGAAACCAATTCACTAACAAAATGACTAACAAAAAGATCTACCACTAAATATCTATCAGAATAAATATTAGTAACATATAAACTGAGACACTTTTAACAAAGATCGCTTTTGTACCAAATAAATACTTCATCAGGTTTGTGTGCAAAAAAACACATCATAATATTAATGAACATGTGTATAAATCTACAAGTAAACACTGAAGTAGGCTGAAAACCACTGTTACAATTACTAAAGGTAGAAATACAGTGAAATATGTTAAAAATAATGCATTAAGGCCTTGGTGAACTGTTTAAGTGCGTCATCTAACTAAGAAAGGACTTGGTTTAAATGAGTAGAAGTATCATAAGACAGCACCAATGTCAGTTATTTTCATTGCAAAATATTTACACTGCTTGAGGGTTGGGAGGGTGGCCTAATGGTTAAAGTGTTTGCCTTACAAACACAAAGTGCAGGGTTTGAGTCTCCCAAGGGATAATTGGCTAAGCTTAAAATGGCTCGCAAGGGCAGTTAGCTTAGTACTAATCTATGAACCTATGAACCTATGATATTTGTTTATAACAATATTAGCATGTATAATACTCTAAATCTTTATTTAAGTTCTAACATACTAGAACTAAGAAAACTGACCCACTGTTTAAAAAACTATTAAAAGTCTGAAGTGGGAGGTTGGTGGAATGGTTAAGGTGTTTACCTTACAGACAGTAGGTGCAGGGTTTGATTCTCACATGGGGTAATTGGCTAGGCTTAAAATGTCTCTCAAGGGCAGTTAGCCTAGTACTAATCTATGAATCTATGAACCTATGATATGGGACTAATTAATGTTGACATTAAATGCTAATATTAAACATGTTAATATTGTTATAAACAAATAAACATTGTAACTACTCCCTTGCTCCAAATATCCTGATTATATATAAATAATGAATGTCTTTAATGCTTTTCATTATACTCGACTAGGAGTGCTTGTGTGTGTTTAAATAAAGGATATTCCACTTTTAACTCAGCTGTGGACTACCTACTATTTTATTATTTTGTAGTACATATTTTAAAGTTAGATTTTTACTAGTGAACTAGGTGCACAACATATTTCAAAGAGTGAATTTTACACCCTCCACAATGCAAAGTTTCTGCGTGGTTTGTTTCTGACCCAGTACAGGTTGCATACTGGGTTTTCTGAGACTTCAAGGATACCACGGATTTTTCTTTTTGAAATATTATAGTAACTTCACACATCAGATGTCCACATATCAGTTAAAATGCCAGCGTATCTACAGACATTAGGGGTGGCTACATCACTTCTATCTGCACTTGGTGACTAATTTCTCAGACTAATTTGCTAACATTAGATGAAGAAATATCAGAGAAACAAGCATGCATCACAAATGGATGCAGCTGAGTAATCTGTATGTACCTTGCCTTTCATGCCCGGAGGTTAAGGTGGCCATGGGCTGAATCAATCATAACATATGCTTAGATTCACATTCCAATATTTTCAACACAACAGCGTGACAAAGGTATTGTACTCTGGTGCCATATTCTGGAGGAGACATTAAATTAAAATCTCAGCTGCCTAAGCTGGTGGTAGATCAAGTGGATGTTCACTGCTGAAGAGCTCCTGATTTATGCGATGTAGCCTTGGCAGGGATAAGTAGCATCCGCGGTGGTGCAGCGGTAGCGTTGTTGCCTCACAGCAAGAGGTTCTCCCGTTCGATTCTCGGCTGGAGTGTGGGGAGTGCCTTCTGTGTGGAGTCTGCATGTGCTCCCCGTGGTTGGGTGGGCCTTCGAAAGACATGCATAAATGGGCGTGCCTTAGTTGAAGGTTGAACGCTGAGCTGGCACCTCGGCGTTTGTGAAAATCTACTGCCAATCATTAGTGGAACGGAGTTCCACTGTGGTGATCCCTAACCGGGAAAAGCCGAAAGACAAACAACAAGCAGCCTTGGCAGGGATAACATACTTCTGACTAGTCTAAAAAAGTCTAGGCACCTTCCTCTCACACTATCTCCAACCTATGACCTATGCATGACACTACATGCTGGTACTGTCCCAGGAAAAGGGACCAAGACTAATACTCATGGAGGACATCTTCAGGAAAACTGGAAAAACCTAAGTGGGGCCACCTTGGCCAAGGAGAGAAAAGAAAACAGGAAAAGTGAGTGCATATTTTGCAACAGTCATCTGTTCAAAATGTTAATGTTAAGATAACAAATCATAGAACTATATTATGTTCTTCATTAAATAATTTTTGCAGGATTCCTGACTTATGGGAGAATTCCCAAAGCTTTAGGTAGGAAAGAGTGGGTGTTGGAGGGACAGGCCTGGAGTCCAAATAATATACCTTGAAGAAGTGTTACTCTTTTCTGAAAAAGGCATCAGTTTTCTAAGTTTTGTGAAAGTGTGAACAGAAGACTAAGTGACTGCCTTTGGGATAGATTGAGAATCAAATCTTTTGAAAAAGGCTTCAAAAGAGGCCATAGCTCTGACAGAGTGTGCTTTGACCTGCTCTTGAAGTGTTTTACCATGGAAGGAGTAGCAAAAAGGGACAGACACCTAGTGGTAGTCTGTTTTGAGATGGAAAAGACCAACTTTTTTACTTTGTAAGTGATAAAGCGTTGGCTAGATTTCCTGACAGGATTTGTTTTGCTCAGATACAATCTCTGCTGTTTGTGGGCATCCAGCAAATGAGGAATTCTTTCCTCCTTTTTTCCTAAGGATTGTAAAAAATGCAGAAGGATTAATGGATTGATTTACAAACAGCGCAGTTACAAATTTTGGCATAAAGGAATAGATAGCTCTGAGAGTAACCCTGTCTTTATGAAAGGCTAAGACGGGAGGAGTAAAATAAGATCCTACAACTCAGAAACTTGTCAGATGTTAAGGCCACTAATAAAACTGGCTTTGAAATCAACAATTTTAAAGATGTAGGAGAAGCTAGTTTAAAAGATGATAGGGTTAACTCTTTAAGAACATAATTCAGGTCCCAGGTGTAGAACACAGCATCTGTTGCAACTTTAAGAAGCATTTCAAAGTGAGGGCATGTGCATATACATAGAGAGAACATGCAAGCAGCAGTGCCATTTTGAGAGAACAGCCAGAGTGTTAACATGTATGAGTGCAGTAGTCTGTTTATAAGTTTATTTAAGTTTAAGTAACTAAGCCTCAATCCTGATGTTTCTATATAATAAAGCTGCTTGAACTGAACCCACAACTGTTCGTCTGTTTTATCCTGACCAGAAGAGCAACTCCAAGGAGGAGGAATAGCTCTCCTAGGTGTTCTGATGTGGAAGGTACCTTTAAGCAAATTGTTTGACCTCATAATATGAAGAAACGGGGGGGGGGGGAGGCAAACACATCTTGAAAAAGGTGCATGCTTGACCTCAGCTAAGCATACAAATATTTGTAAATAACAGATATTGGTGCTGTCCTCTGTTGTGGTACCATACAGAAAATAATTTCCATTTAGAAACATATTTTGTTGTTGCAGACTTTTTGCCTCCTTTATTACTTACAGAACATCTTCAGGGTAAAGGTGCCTAAAAGGAATTAGAAACCTATCATCCAAATCGTGAGTATAAATGTCTTTATGTCTGGATAAATGCAACAACCTTGTTGTTGGATGAGTAAGACCATCTTGTGGGGAACTTGTGGTGACCACCTTTGGCTAGTTCAAAAAAAAAATGGAGGAAAAAAATTTTGTATGGGTCAAAAGAGAGCCAACCAAGACCATCTTTGGACTGTTTTTTCTGAATCTCCAGAATGACTTTTGGGATGAGTGAAAATGATGTGAAGGCATACAAGAATTTCCCTTTACAAGGAAAACGGAAGGCATTCTATTTTCCAAGCTTCATTATATTGAACTCTGGTACAAAACAGTCTTGAGTTATTTGCTTAGTTTGGAGACCAAAAGATCTACCTGGGGATTTCCGCACTGATAGAAAATCTAAAGGAAGACCTCTCAGTTTAGCATCCACTTATGAGGGTTTGTCATGGATCTGCTCAAGTGGTCTGTCATGGATACAGCCTAGATAAAGTGGTTGTGTTGAGCTGCAAGGTCCCAGCTATCATAGCAAGTCTGCAAAGGAGACTGGACTTTGTCTCCTTTAGCTGATATATCACATGACTATGGTATTCTCTAATAGTCTGAAGAAGTTCTAGGTTCCACAGATAATGAAGAGTCTGATGGGCAACAATTAGAACTTTCATTTCCTTGGTATTTATATGTTTGCTCCTGTTCTGTTTGGACTGAACTTTGATGCCTTTTGAACAAGCCCTCAATGACAGATGTATCTATTGAAATCCTTTGTTCAGATGATGGGAGAAGAAAAGGAACACGTTACCTAATGGGTAGCACAAGCAGTTCTTTCTTCATGAAATGCAAGGGAGGGACTGAAAAAGACTAAATATGACATTGTTGGGCCCAGACAGGTACCAATTTATCATCTTCATGTGAAGTCTTGCATATGGGATCATTTGGATTGTGGATGCCATGAACTCCAGGGTACTAAAAATCTCTTTTGTTTGAGGTTCTTCTAAGATTTAACAGGGATAAGAAACAAGCTGTAATAAAATTAACTTTTTCTACAGGAAGAAATGCCCTCATGCTGGGGGCATTCAGAAATCATCTTAAAAACAAGAGAGACTGAGTGTGGTCTGGGGTAGATGTATTGAGGCTGACAGCAACCGCAGTTGGAGAAAGAGACTGGTTATGAAATGTAGATGTAGAGAAAAAATTTTGAGCTAAACCTGCCTTAATCAAGACAGCACTTAGGTATGGATATCTTGGAACCTGCAGAATACTATGACAGGGCAAAGCATTTTGTATAAACACCTCGAGTGGTGGGTAAACTATAAGGTAAAACAGTAAATTGAACTTAATACTGCAATGCAGAAAACCTTAAAAATCGTATATGTTTTGTGTCAATAAGGATATGCAGGTAGATGTCTTTCAGATTCAAGGTCACTATGAAAACTTGAGGGAGATGACATTAATAAAGGTTTGGGCTGTTAACAGCTTGAATTTCAGAATTTTTAGAAATGTGTTTAGAAGGGTTAAGTCCAGAAAGCATGTTCGCTTTCCCTTTTTTTCTTGGGACTATGAAATGTTTGGAGTAAAAACTTTTTTTTATTTGATATGGAGGGATATGCTTCAATATCACTTGATGAAACAGATCCAAAAGAATTAGAAAAGACAAAGTGTTGCCGAATTGAGGGGACTTGAGGAATCCCTGAAGCTACTGGTGCAGAATTCCAATGTAGTCTGTACTCATTCTTTATTACATCTAAAACCTAAGCATCTGAAGTTATTATTTTCCAGTGGCGAGAAAAGTCTCCGAGCCATGCTGGGAAGGGAATGGCAAAGGTGGAGGGTGGAACAAGACAGAGTTATTGAAAGTTAGTACCTTTAAAACTAAAGGATCCCTTGGATCTTTTGAATTCTGACCTGGGTTTGTCCTTCCATTTCTTTTTTAGAATGTTTTTCTATTTTGACAAAGTTTTTGTGATTTGTGAAAAAAACCCACATTTGGAGGGGAAGGTTCCTCTAAAACTTAGGAATGGGGAAAAGAAACAGCTGTTGAAATCCTTGCATTATTGTACCCCATTTCCTCTAGTTTTCAGAAAATTTCAGCTGAAGAATTTCCAAACAAGTTACACCGTCAAAAGGAGCATTCAGTAGCTTTGATATCATCAAGGAGGGACTGCAGCCTGAGCTAGACATACCTCTGAAACTGAACTGGTAGCAGCTGTCCTACAGGAAGCATCAGCAGCGTCATAACCACATCTGATGGAATGTCTTGCCAGTTGGGAAACTGATTTAGGTAAAGAGAATATAATGCCTGGGTCAGGAATAATTTAGATCACCTTAGTCATGTTATCAAAAATTGAAAGCAAGTACCTGGTCATGTCAGTCTGCTGGTTAATGGTACAGAAAGACAGGAAGGTAGGTGTGTAAATTTTTTTATCATATCTGTCCATGGCCCTGTTAGCCTTGTCAATTGCTAATTTGCTATTAGTGGAAGGAAGCAATTTGGAAAACTTATCTGAATACTCAGGAACACTTCAGGGTGTGAAGTATGATTTGCATTAAGACCTTAAGAGTACCGGGTACCTTAAAAAAATCAATCTGGGTTCTTATCAGAAAGTGGCCAAGAATCAGGAGTTAGAAAAACAGACAATAAGGTAAACAACAAAGGGTTTTGGTACTTTCATATGCATGGGTATAAAAACTGTGTTCATTAAGAAAGGTCTCTCAAACGGAAGTAAATATTGTGGGGGAAAACAATTTTTTTTTCTAAGCTTGTTTCCTCCTTTCCTGTAAGTAGTCTATTCCAGATACGGATTTGCTGTATCCAGGACTGCTTGTAATCTTCTGAGCTCCCAAGCCTTTCTGTGTTGGAGGGAAGACTTCTAGCTTAATTTTGTTTCTTAGAACTAGCCAGTTTTCTAGTTTCAGCAATCAAATCTGTTTCTTTGAGCTCAGCACTTGTTCAGAACTCATTGTAAGCACTAAACAAGCTACAAATTACTACAGCACTCAACCTTCCTCACTTGTCTAGAGGAAAACAGTTTTTAGTACTTAATAAATAAGCACCTATCCAGGCATGTCTAAGGGTCAGCTCCCGGTGTTTTCTCCTGTCTACCTGAAGAATCTGGGAATTTTGGGGCAATGCAGCAATTGCCTCGTACACAGACAACCATCTCCTCCTACCACCCAACACTACAACCTGTGAGAGATGCACTTATATAGCCAAACTGGAAGCAAAGCTCTCTTCATCCAAGACTGGACTAGACAGTCAAGAGGAGAAGGTAAACACTTGCACCACACCACACTCATCACATAGTCCCTCAAAACCTACACCACCAAAACACACACATAGAAATACAAAACGCACACCTACATTCGCGGAGGCTCTCAAAAAAAATCAACCCAAGCAACAGGGACCTCCAAAGCAGAAACGCAAGCAACCTCCACCCCCCAACACAACCCAAATGACATATAGTCCACAAAACTCAGTGTGCCATTCAACCACAGCCCATAAGGCATAACAACGTACCCAACACTCTAGTCATAGGTGACTCTATAGTCAGGCACACTGATGTTCCACTCACCAAGCTAAACAAGGAGAAAGTTAGTGTCAGGTGCCTGTCGGGTGCCAGGATCCGCCACATAACGCATGCACTCAGGTCACTCCACAACAAGTACAAATATGACTCTGTCATTGTCCATGTTGGTGTGAATGACCTGAGAAGTACCTCCCTGGACTACATGAAGAGAGACATGGAGGAGCTCTCCAACCTTTCAGCCCAGGCAGCTTTGACCCTAGCCCTGAGTAGCATCCTGCCATCACCCAGAATGATATCACAGTACAAGGACAAAATGATTGACTTCAACAATTGGCTAAGCTTCTGGTGTTATTCTTAGGGGATCCAGTATCTGTCTGCCTGGGATGACATGATCGACAAACCACGATGCTTTGCCAGAGATGGCCTGCATCTGTCGCCCTTTGGGATTACAGATACTTGTTAAGGCTCTTGTCACCCCTATAGTGCCTTTTTTAGGCAAGAATTCAAATGACAAATTCACCACTGTAACAGGTACAAACAAGCAAAATCTGAGGGTAATGCTACTTAATGCTAGAAGTCTAAACCTCAAAATTCACACACTTGAGGCACTCCTTAAAATGGAGAACATCGATATCTGTGCAGTGACAGAGACCTGGTTCAAGGCTCCAGAGAGCACCACTGCATTACCAGGCAATAATTCATACCACACCTTTCGGCCACCTAACCTGGACCGAAGCACTAAAGGTGGAGGTGTGTCCATATTCATTAAGGATATCCACACCTCCAGGCCAGTTGCTCAGCATAATGCAGCCGAGATTATCCAAGTGCAACTAACTCTGGGCAAGACCGCTATCCAAATTATAGCTTGCTACAGATCCTCCACAATGCCCCAGGATTCCCACTCCTCATGT
This sequence comes from Protopterus annectens, assembly GCF_019279795.1. Classification (NCBI taxonomy): domain Eukaryota; kingdom Metazoa; phylum Chordata; order Ceratodontiformes; family Protopteridae; genus Protopterus; species Protopterus annectens. Next base: position 1,790,188,577 of record NC_056729.1, read on the forward strand.
CTTGATACACTGGAAAATATTAGGGTACAACCTAACACCCTAATAATGGGCGATTTCAATTACCCCACCATTAACTGGGAAAACTACTCATGTACCAACTCTTGTGCTCAACGTTTTCTGGAATTCATAAATTCCAATGCCTTGGATTAACTTATCCACAACCCCACCAGGGGCAGCAATATCCTAGACCTGGTCATTACCAACATGGGTAACTGGTGTTCCAAACCAGAGGTCAATTCCTCATTGGTCAGATCTGACCACAAGCAAATCACCATAGACATCTACATCCCACCCCCAATTAGGGAAACCACCATAAAAAAATTCTCCAAAGCCAACTTCATGCTTAATACAAAAGTGGCAAACTTCATGACACCCATGCTGACGGACAACAGAGGTACGACTGCTGAATCCTATACAACTGCACTTTATATGCACTTACATGAGTGCATGGATCGTGCAATCCCTAACAGAACCAAGATGCTATCCTCCAAAAAAAGGAAGCCAATCTGGTGGTTCCCTGCCATAAACAAACTCTACAACAGAGAAAAGAAACTGTTGCAAAAGAGAGTAAAATCCCATGATTGGAGGAACTCCGTGGTCAGACTCTGTAAGAAGCTGAGATCCCTCATAAAATCCTCCAGCTGGTTATGAAAACAAAATTGCCACTGAATCTAAAGACAACTATAAAGCATTCTATAGCTATGTCAAGAATCTCAATGGCAACACTCAGATCTGCTCTGAGTTACAGCACAATGGCACTAAATATCCAAAACCAACTGATATAGCCAACATCATGGCAGATAGGTTCAGTGCTAACTTTACCCCTTTCTCAGGGGCCCATCTCTATACCGGGAGAATGCAAAGTTCCTGTAATCAGGGATGCACAGGTAAAAAAAAACCACTCTCCAAAGCCAAGAACATAGCATCCATGGGACCTGACAACATCCCAGGCTGTGTTCTATATGAACTACAGAACGAACTGGCACCCCACCTAAGTAAAATGTTCAATCATAGCCTCACCTCAGACTTTGTGCCCACTGAATGGCGCACAGCAACGGCTATCCCACTCCACAAAGGGCGAGCCACCATGGATCCCAGGGACTACTGCCCCATTAGCCTGATGAGCCTGGTCTGCAAAGCTATGGAACATCATCATGGAACTTGTAAACAATGACATTGGTAATCTACAAACTCTGGACACTACCCAGTTCGAGTTTGTAAAAGGCAGATCATGTCTCCTAAACCTGATAGACTTCTTTGAAGTGGTCACCAAAGCCATAGATGAGGGTAAGGTGGTTCACACAGCCTATCTAGATCTCGCCAAGGCTTTCAACACCACCCCCCCACTCTGGAATTATAGATAAACTCACTAAACTAGGTATAAATCCCGTGTCACAAGATGGGTTGCCAACTGGGTCACTGACAGAACCCACACTGTGAAAGTAGCAGACTCTAAAACCAACTTCAGACCAGTGACAAGTGGAGTACCACAGGGTTAAGTCCTAGGTCCTCTCCTGTTTGGTATCTACTTCTCTGAAGTACAGGTTAACCCACAGAAGGTCTATGGGTAACAAAGTATGCAGATGACTGCAAACTAGGAACCATAATCAAAACTCCTAACGATGTGGACATCCTACAAAAGGGTCTCACTGAGACAGATGCCTGGTGTCAAAGCCATGGCCACAACCTCAATGCCAAAAAGTGCAGTGTCATCCCTTTTGGTAAAAACTCTGTACCCATAAACTACCACATAGGCGGTAGTCTACTTAACACCGAAAGTGTGATAAGAGACCTTGAGACACAGGTGGATAGTAGTCTCTCCTTTGATAACCACATCGCCACAGTAGTCAGGAAATCCTTCTATGTGGCACACCTCATCACAAAAGGTTTCTCATCCAGGAAAAAAGAGGTCACTGTTCCCCTCTACTCATCACTCATTAGACCCATTATAGAGTACAACGCCCCTTTTGGTATGTACCTCCCAAGACATCTACAACAACTGGAAAGGCCACAGAAATACCTCACAAAGAGGATTACTGGCCTCAAACAGATGCCCTACGCAGATCGTCTCAAAAAACTCCAGCTTTACTCTGTCGCATATCGCCTACTCAGAGGCGATCTCTGCCTAACATAAAAAGCTATGTCAAACCCAGAGCTGTTGGACATGCTCCACTTCAAGAAATTCCAATCCCACCGAGCTACACGCTCTAGGGACCTAAACCTTGTCACCACAATAAACAGAACATGCTGGAGGGGTATATTCCTTTCCCAGAGACTTCCCATACTCAGGAACAAACCACCTATCTATATCAAACAAAGCACCTCATTAGCACTCTTCAAGAAAAATCTCGATGATTGGATGGGAGATCTGCTCTGAGTTACAGCACAATGGCACTAAATATCCAAAACCAACTGATATAGCCAACATCATTGCAGACAGGTTCAGTGCTAACTTTACTCCTTTCTCAGGGGCCCATCTCTATACTGGGAGAATGCAAAGTTCCTGTAATCAGGAATGCACGGGTAAAAAAAACACTCTCCAAAGCTACTTCTGTGGCTCTGTTTGACAGGGGCACAGGAAAATAATTTTCTTGGGTGGCAAAAGCCAGGGTACCATTTGGCTAGGCTTATATAGGCCCTAGGCCAATAGTCTACTACCTACCTATGATGAAATAGACAGGGAATTGTTATGACTAGGCTTGTATAAGCCCTAGGATCAATAGCCTAGTACCAACCTATGAACACCTAAATTCAGATTGCACATCACAAGGATGTTTTAAACATCCCCCCCCTTCCCCTGTACTCACCTAGCAATGGTATGGGAGAAGATCAAGAAGGCTCTAAATCTGGCTAAGGAACATTTCTTGGCCCACAGGGAGGTGAGCAAACAGATTTCCAAACCCAAAGTTCTTCCATCAAGCCTTCACCAAGGGGTTTCTCTCTACATGAGCTGACCAACTGCAGTGCTTTGGACGCTCAAATGCATGGAAGACAGTGCTGAAAGCCTAGAAGGTGGCTGCAAGGTTGCACTTCTCCTGCTCTCCTCATTGTCACATGATAACTAGAATGATCACAGCCCTTGTTAACCAAGGGACAGCAGTCATCAAGCAAAGAGCTGAAGACCGCTGCAGGGGTGAATTTTGAAGGATTAGATTTTGGCTGTTGCCTCGGTTCTGAGCTATTTACCTTCTCCAGGTGATCAAACCATGATTAGAAACATTCAAGGGTCCATCCTGCTGATCTTAGCACTGTAGTTCCAAGGATGCCACCCTATGCGAGGTGATGGCGGCCTCCATCTTCTTGCTCCTTTACCTGGATGTGGTCTTTGCATCATTCACCTCTGTCCTACATATAAAAGTGCCATTGAGGGACCCCCTTCTGTGAAATGATGACTAAAGGAGCACTTGTAAGATTTTAGCAGTTTTGGCAACAAATTCGGCAACTTCTCAACGATGTACATTAGGACATGGAGATGAACTGTGTAAGCAGAAATAAAGAACATCCTCCTGGCCAGGTAGTTAATGTGAAGAAATGTGCTGACAAGAGGCATACACAGTTCTAAAAATGAATGTCATGCTCTTACTGTAATAACAGACCTGGACTGGCTGTGTCATTATTACTCAGAGTACTAAAAGCAGCAGGACTTAGTCCAGCAATTAAAACTCTCTCATTCGAGTGGCTCATGCCCTGTCACTCACAATGCAGTGCTCCTAAAAATCTCTCTCTACATTATTTAAGTCCACATGAAGCAGAAGATTATACTACAAAGTTATATACATGGTGAAAAACAGCGTGGCACTAACTTATTGGACAGGGGATAAGGTGGGAATGTAATAAAAATTGAACTCGAAAAAGTAGTAGATAGTAGCACAAAAAGCGACCAATAATCCACCAAAATGCTACTAGAGTCACAGAAATGATACCAGATGAATTTTATGTTGTAATTTATTGTAGTTCAAAAGTTCATTAACGCACTTCACATAGACAAATACCAACACGCGTTTTCGTCCCTCTCCACCAGGACTTCATCAGACAATTTCCTAATAAATCTCATACATTTATATACTTTAATTGATACCTAATTGTCCAATAAAATAATACAAACAATTACAATTAAAATTCAAATACACCAATCTTGTTCAACCTGTTCATGAATATTTAACAGGGCTAATACATATTCATGAAAATAACCAGACTTGAAACCATTCAAAGACTCATGTGAATACAGCTCCCTCTAATGTGCAAAACCTGCAATAACATATCAAATTTTCATATTGAGAATTTAAAAATTAAATAAACTTTAATCCCTTCAATATATATAAAAACTATTTGATATTATATATAAAAACCATTAAATACATTATAAAATTAAAATTTATTTATACATAAAACAATTATTAAATATTAAAAATAAACATTAATAATGCTTAGATACATATAAATAAATTAAATAATATAAATATGTTAAAATGTTAAAATATGTAATATGATTTTGTACCTTCCAGGATCATCCTTACTAAAACTTCCTCCCTATCTCATACTTGATTGGCCTTTAGTTTCAATAATGGTCTTACAGAGACCATCTCATTAAGACCAGGTTTCCTACTTGCATCCAATCTCACCTACCACCGTAGTTCCTTATTCTCTAAAATATCTTCCCATGGACCCCCTCTTATATCTCGTTTGACTTGCTCAATTATGAACCATAAATACTTAGCTTCCTTACAATCAATACAATGCTTATATAATGCATAATATAATATATAATAAAAATGGAACTGCCAATTCAGATCTACTTTTATGGAAAAGTGTGTAGCATCTGTACGAGGGAATGGCAGGTCCATCTTCTTTACCCTGTGGGCAGAGTACAAAAGCTCACACTCCTGGATGGATCCTTATGAAGGAATGCCACGAACTGTGGTGCTGAAGGGAGATCCAGATGTGGACAATCACATCCAGCATATAGCACCTTTCAAAAGCAGTTGGTGATACCAAAGTAGACACTGCACAAATATCACCCAAAAATGCAACTTTGAAAAATCCCTGTGAAGTAGCTACTGTCCTAGCAGAATAAACACTAGGTTATTCTCATTCAAATTGTCTGTTGCCTTTTTTTTTTTTGGTAACAGACTTAAATGCGATTTGACAGCCATGTAAGACAGCATACATTTAAATGCTTTATTGCCCAACCTCTTTTTAGCACATGAAGCAAAGAGATGGAAATCTTTCCTGTTTGACTTTGTGCTGTCCAAATAAATATAATGTTGTCTAAACTTCCTAAACTGGGTTCTTATTTACGCTGTCTTTGTGGAACACTTTGCAAGGAGGATTAACAGACTAACATGAAATTCACAGATTCTCTTAACTGAAGTAATGGCTACCAGAAAGCAGTTTTCCTAGAAACAAGTGTGAAATCATCACCACTATCAGCAGTGTCATAGGAGGTTGAGACAAATTCTCTAAAATAAACATCCTGGGTGACAGGATTTCTAATGGGAGGTTGAAGAAGAAAGGTGTCTTTGGTAAATGTTAAAAGAGCCAAAGGACAAAGTAATAAATAGCCCATGGTGAAAACTGAAAATGGTTACTAGTTAACTTTAAGCAAAGTGTGGTTAAGATCAGAGTCAAAAATATCTGTACTGTGGAAGCAACACAGTCTAAGCTTTCTTTGCGGACTATGGCACAAAAAGTCCACTTACTTTTATATGTTCTTCTTGTGTAACATCTCGGAACGCACATTAGTATTTGTACCACTCCTTCCAGGTAAGTAGGATTTCTGGCCAGCCGCAGAAGTAATGAAGCCATGTTACCGACTGTAGGGATCCAGATGAGGTTTGGTGGCTATATGAGACAGAAGACTCGACACAGAGGTCTGGCCAGAAGATGAGGTCATAGCAGGGGGAGCTGAGCATCTCTTTCTTCACAATGGCCTCTTGATGTGGTGAAACATAAGCACCTACAGTTTGGATATGGGTATAAAGAGAATGATGTAGCTTCTGAAAATGACAGTCCTCTCCCACTTGTCCTGAGTGATGGCCAATCATGCTGACAAAGAGGTACAAAGACTGCAAACTGTCTTCAGAGGAAAACAGTTGGAGCCAAATGTTAACAGGGGAGAACTGTGGAATCCCTGAATATGTAGGTAACTTTGCCTGCCCTGGAGGTTGCTGTGATACTTGCGACCCCTCAGCCATCCTTTGCTGTGACATTACTATCAGGCTGCATTGGAATCACAGTTGATGTGGACTCTGCTACATCCTGGAAAATGTGTTGTGGAACTGGAATCTTGATGACAAAGGCAATGAGAGTTTTGCCCTCTTGTTTCTGCTTTTGGCAATTCAGTTTTTACAGCTGGACCAAAAAGAAGAAAAAGCATGGTTCATTCAAAAGGTGTGTTAACAAATGTGTCCTTTGTGTATTTGGCAAAGACCATTATAAAGAGCCAGGAATGGCTGCCAACAGCAATGTCAATGTCTGCTGCCGTGGCTAAACCATCTGCAATATCATCAGCTAAGCTCATGTTCAGACTATCTATAGAAAATAGAAATGATATATAGGACACAAACTTAACATTACGATCCCTTTCTGGTGACTGTTCCAGAACACAGGAAGTTTCCAAAGCAGGTCCATCTAGTATTGCAGCATGTTGGCTATGTAGTTCACTGCACATGCAGGGAAGAGGAGGACAAAACCACATGTCCATTGCATGGGATTTCTTATCTGGTAGAAGGATGCCTGGGCTCTAAGCAGGAGGAAACTATTCAAAGGTAGCTCTAGCAACAATGGAGTCCACTTTCAGAGTACCAGACAACATTATGAAGTCCTTAGTGTGTTCAAGAATCTTATCCAACACAGCACTGGAGCCATAATTAGGTTCCTCAATATTACTTGTGCCACCAGCCAAACTATCTTTGTCAGCGGGAGGGGGACCAAAATGAGGACATGAGAGACTTGTAATACCCCATTCTAAAACAAACTTCGAGACTGGTCAAACAGCATGACTCTCTCTCGAACTACTCCATGTCCAATTAATTATTGGGAAAGTACCATATCACATCATTGCTAGCTACAGATCCCCCACCATGAACCAGGATAAGCACACAGCCTACCTCAATTTACTGAAATTCCTTGCCTTAGCCTGTAATCATCTCAAGGATCACTCTGAATTTGGGGCAATCTGGTAAGGTTGAGGGGGAATGAGCCTCACCATCTTCATCAACATTGGGTGGGGGGCAATGGTCAGTCAAGATACTTTTCTTACTCCACTTCTTTCTTCTCTATCTTGGAGAGAGACATACCAAAGAGAAAAATGAACAATCCCTCCCTGAGGAGATGCTAAGAATTTGAGAAGGCTTTCCAATCCATTTGGCTTTTGAAGTGTGGATGGCCAAATGGATACTATGACACACGGGGGGTATATGCAGGGTAGTTTACACAGCCGCACCCAGGATCAAAACAGGGAGAGAAAAATGAACCTCTAAAGGTCAACCTTTAGGAGTCAAACCCAGAGGACAAAAAGTACAGTTGTGTACACTTACCATAAATGTAGTTGTTCGAGTGTATTCACTGTTGCAGTCATCACACTTGGGTTATCTGTCTGCAGGTAGCCCTCAGTCGGCCCGAATACTAGAGACTTAGTTTTAGGCGTCGGTTGCTGTCGCTCCAGGTCTGATGTCAGGGGTATAAAAACAGGCAGCCGATGCCAATACATCACTTTTTCTTGCCCCAAATGTCAGGAGCCCCCCAACAGGGAGCTAAGCTATGGTGGAAAAATCACCACCAGTAAAAAGTAAATACCAATACCCCTGCAAGGGTTGAGTAGTACACACAGAGAGGAGAGGGAGAGAGAGCAGGGGGTTGGAGGGAGGTAAACCAGGATTGCAATAGTGAATACACACGAACATCTACATTTATGGTAAGTGTGTACACAACTGTACTATGTTCTTCGTGTTTCACTGTTGCAGCCATCACACTTGGGTTGATTCCCAAAGCTGTAGAAAGGGTGGAGGCAGTCAAGAAGTGTTTGGGCTGGCTAGAATACCCTGCAGGACTGCAGTTGCAAAACCCGCCCTGGATTTGGAAAATATAGGCAGGTGGTAATGCTTGGTGAATGTGTGTACAGAACTCCAGGTAGCAGCCTCCAGAATGTCCCTGGTAGGGATTCCCCTGAGGAATGCTGTAGAGGTAGAAGTTGCCCTAGTGGAATATGTTCTGATCCCCTGAGGGGTTGGTTTCCCATGGTGTTTGTAACAGAAATGGATATGAAATTGTCTGTTTTGAAATGGCCTTGTCCTCTGCCCCTGGCGCAAAACTGAGTAATACCTGGTCAGATTTCCTGTCCAAGGAGAGCAGGACCCTTTCCCCTTTATTTTGAGGATTAGGAAAGAAGGTTGGCAAATGGATAGATTGGCTGAGAGCCAGGCTGGACACCACTTTGGGCATAAGGGAAGGATTAGCCCTGAGGGAGACCCTTGTCAGCATGAAAAATAATGAAGGGTTCCACTGCCATAAGTGCTTGTAGCTCAGACACTCTTTTCGCTGAAGTGATGGCCAGGAGCAATGCTGTTTTCCAAGAGAGGAATTTTAAGTCTGCTGACAATGCAGGCTCAAAAGGGGTTAGTGTGAGCTTTTTTCGTACAAAGTTAAAGTCGCAAGCAGGGGTGGGTGCTCTCCTTGGTGGCCTTAAGTTGTTTGCCCCACTCAGGAACTGTTTGTTGAGAGGGTGAGAGAATAAGTGTGGCTCAGAGTTGTAATAAGCCAAGATGGCAGAGGCATGAATCTTAATGGAGGAGAAGGGAAAGGCCTCTGTGGAGTGGATCTGCTAAATAATCCAGGATTAGAGGTGGGGGGGGCAGAGTTGTGTCCTCTCCTTTACACTGAATCCAAGAGCAATACCTTTTCCACTTATCAGTATAGGATTTTCTTATACTGGGTCTTCTGGCTTCAAGAATGACTTCCAGCACCGGCTTGTTTAGGCTGGTCACTGGGGGAGAATTCAAGGAATAAGCCAGGCTGCAAGATTTAGGGTTTGCAGTTGTGGATGCAAGATCCGTCCCCCCCTGCTGAGTGAGCAGGGTCAGGCTCTTGGGTAGGTGCTAGGGTGGTACCAGTGACAGGCTGCGCAGGAGTGGGTACTAGTGCTGGCGTGTCCAGTCTGGGGCAATCAGAATTGTCCTTGGTCTGTCCTGTCTTATCTTGAGCAATATTCTTGAGAGAAGGGGCAGAGGGGGAAATGCATAGATTAAGAGGTTTACCCACTGGAAGGATAGAGCATCCACTTTCCAGGCTCTGCTGTGAGGGTACTGGTTCAGAATTTGCTGAGCTGGTGATTACAGGGGTAGGCAAAGAGATCCACCTCTGGGGTCCCCTTTTCTGAATCAGAAGGCTGAAGGTGCTGGGCTCTATTTGCCACTCATGCAGGTCTAGGAGATTTCTGCTTAAGTCGTCTGCCAGTGAGTTTTGTTTGCCTGGCAGGAATTGAGCTTGCAGATGGACCTGCATGTCCAAGGCCATGGTCCACAGGGCCATGGCTAGCCTGCAGAGTGGGTTCCCCCCTGCTTGTTGATGTATCACATAACTGTGGTGTTGTCTGTTTTTATTAGCAGGAGTCCTGCTGAAAGCAGGGATCTGAAACCTATTAGAGTGTCCTGAACAGCTAGCATCTCTTTTTGGTTGATGTGCAGATGAATTTGACTTGGGCTCCAGTGTCCCTGAATGCACTTGTTGTCCAGGTGTGCCCCCCAGGCATAGTCTGATGCGTCTGTGGTTGGGGTCTGGGCGGCGTGGGGTTGAGTAAAGGGCAGTTCCTTGTTTTGGTTGCATGCTGTTGCCCACCAAAGAAACTCTGTCCTTAGACAAGGTATGACAGGAATGACAGTTTCCAGGTCCTGAGAATGTTGGCACCAAAGACTTTTTAAGTACCACTGAAGTTTCCTCATATGCAGTCTGGCATATGGAATTAGTAGGATACATGAGGCCATGAACCCTAGGGCTTGCAGGATTTTCCTTGCAGATAGCTGGGGTCTGGTGGCCATTTGAGTGAAGTAGTCTGTCAGATAGGCTTGTTTTTTCTGGAGTAAGGAATGCCATCTGGGATGCTATGTCCAAACTTGCTCCCAGGAATGCAATCTTTTGACTGGGGACTAGTTTTGATTTTTTTTCGTTGATGGTGTACCCCAGGGAGGTTAGAAGGTTTTTTTTTTACAAATGACAGGTGCTGCAACAGCATTTCCTGACTGTCTGCCTGAATCAGGCAGTCGTCTAAGTTCGAGTAAATTTGAATTTTTCTCTGTCTGCAGTAGGCAATGGCTGGAGCCAGACATTTTGTGAATACTCTGGGAGCAGTGGATAAGCCAAAGGGAAGTGCAGAGAACTGATAATGCATAGATCCTGCCCTGAAGCGTAGACATTTCCTGCAAGAGTCCCTGATAGGGATGTGCAGGTAGGCTTCTTTTAAGTTTAGGGTGGTTAACCAGGCATCTTTGGCCAGCATAGGAAGACGTTGCTGCAGGGTGAGCAATTTGAATTTTGGTACTACCAGGACAGTGTTCAGAATGGAAAGATCTAGGATTGGGCGCCAAGTGCCCTCTTTTCTGGGTACCAGGAAAAGTCTGGAATAGAACCCTTGACCTATCTGTCCTGCAGGAACAGGTTGAACTGCCCTTATAGAGAGCAGGGACTGAACTTGGTTTTGTGCCTCTGCCCACTGGTTTGGAGGAAGGTCTGGGAACCCTTTTGGGGTTGGCAGTGAGTGGAAGTAAAATTTGTACCCCTGCGATACAATGTTGAGGACCCATCAGTCTTTGGTGATGGAAGACAAGTTTTTTGCAAGATAGGCAAGTTTTCCTCCTAAGGCACAACCAGTTGGACAGAGGTAAGGAGTGGAGTTGAGAAGTCATTGTGAATTCTTTCCGTAAGGTGGTGGCTTAGCACTCCCTGTTTTTGAAGTGGAGTCACTCCAATGCTTAGACCTCTGCATACCCTGAGACTGTAGTTTGGGGGGGGGTCTGTTTCCCCTGGGTCTAGTTTGACATGGCCTTGAGGGGGCTGGAAAGGACCAATGTTTCGAGGAGCAATGCCTACTGAATCTAGGAGGCTGTACTTGCAAGCGCTCTTTGACTGTCTGCGTAGATTTAGCTTTTTCTTCCATCTTTTTAAGAACCTCTTCTGCTTTTGTGCCAAACAGATTGTCCTTGTTCAAAGGGGCATCTGGTAATTTTGATTTGACATGGTCTGGCAAGGTCTGCTCCTTAAGCCAAGCATGCCTTCTCAGTACAGAACCAGTGACTGCTGCCCTACAAGATGCTTGCTGACTTGGCTTGCAGAATGCATAAGCTCTTGTAATTCTTTATTTTCTCCACAGTCGGTAAAGGTATCTATTTTTGCTTAATCAGTTCCACAATATGTTGTTGGTACTTCAGCATGTGAAACTGACAATTCAAAGCCCTAATGGCGAGAATTGCAGAGGTGTATACTTTCTTACCCAATCTGTCTAAAGTTCTGGAATCCCTGTCCGAAGGGGTGGGATTCTTAGCTGTAGTTGCTTTGATGCCTTTAGAACCCTGGGAGATGACCTCTGGGTCAGCAGTAGGATTTTTGAAAAGGAATTTGTGAGAGTCAGGAACTTTGTAGTACCTGTCTGGTTTCCTAGGAGCAGGGGGTAATGTATCAGGAGAAATAATCCACAACATCCAAGACTGGGGGTATTGCTGTGGCAAACCTAGAAATTCTTAGAGTCTCTTTTTGGACTGAGGATAGTCTTGGCATTGCCAGTGGAAATGCTCTCAAAGTATGTAAGGTTTCACCAAAAGAAAAATCCTCCGGAGGAGAAGCAGTGGGAATGGATTCCTCTGCATCTGAATCCTCATAAGCAGATAAACGCATGTCTTCAAAATTAGATACCTCAGCGTCATCGGACTCTTGGTCTGTTAAAGCTGCTGGGGACAGGTCTCTTTCTCATAACAGGGGAAGGCTGACTTCCCCTAATCAGCATAATAAGGTCTTCTGCCATTTTAAGCATTTAATGTTTTGGAAAGGAAGCAGGTGCATGAGTTTGGGTCGTCGGCTTTTTAGGCGTAGCGCGTACTCTTGGCCTTAGACCTTGGTAGTTTTAGACAGAAATGAAGTTGCAAAAAAAGTCGTTGGTTTGTGTCGAATATCGGAAGTGTGAAGAACTTCCTCAGAAGCCGGTGCCTGCTCAGCAGCTCTGGATCCATCCAAGGTACAGACATCCGCAGGTTTCGTAGTCGAAGAAGAGTGTCGTGGCATACCGGACTCCGAACGTGTCTCGGTAGAGGCCTGCGAATCCACTGAAGTGGGCATCAGGGACTGGGAAAGCGCCTCACTGAGTACCAGCGAACTGGTGACTAGCTTAATGGAAGCATCATCGGCAGTTTTGGACCTGTGCGGTCTGTCTCTGTCTTTATCCTTACGTTTTTTCGAAAGATCGGTAGTAGGATGGCTTACGGAAGCCATTTTGGAATATGGAGATCAAGAACGAAAATATTTAGTAACAATAAGGGCTCGACGGGGAATAATTCGGGAGTTGAACAAGGCACAAAACCGACAGTGAGGTACATCGTGGTCTGGGCCTAAACAGCTGACGCAGTAAGAATGGAAATCTCGGTGTGGTATTTGCTTTCCACAGGCAAGACGATTGTTAACTTTTTCTGACATCGGTTAGAGCAAGAAAAAAGGATCCCCAAAGTGGTACTTAGCTTTAGAAGATTCAGGATAATTCAATTCGGAAACGAAAACTCAGGTAGCGGCCGACCGGCACTCGTTCTAACTGCTTCTGCTTCGGGCTCCTCGGCAAGAAAGACTGATGTAATGATGTCGGCTGCCTGTTTTTATACCCTTGATAACCTGACGTCAGACCAGGAGTGACAGCAACCGATGCAGAAATACTAAGTCTCTGGTATTTGGGTCGACTGAGGGCTACCTGCAGGCAGACAACCCAAGTGTGATGACTGCAACTGTGAAACATGAAGAACATCAGACACCAGTGAAAACGCTGACAACCAAAAGGTGAACACCATGAATACAAGGGTCAGGCCCATGATAAATTAGGATTATTCTCAACCCTGAAGTATTGACCTTCAACTCCAAATGCTATAGGGTCCTCCAACAAAGGTCCCGATGTTAATAACCTCATGCCAACAGTACCATCAATGGCTGAAAAGTGAAGGGCAGGGTCTCCAAACCTGAAGGCAGCTGACTTGCTCAAATGTTAGTGGGTGAAGGCTGTGACCAAATGTACTGCATGGTCAAAAGGCCTGCAGCATTTTGTTATAACTGAGGTCAGCAGAAATGGTCCTCTTCAATCTTCAATGTAACACAATCTAATCGAGACAAACTCAGGGTAGTGCTACTCAATGCTAAGAGTTTAAACATGAAACTACACTCCCTGGAAGCACTCCTCACCTTGGAGGATGCTGACATCTGTGCAGTTACCGAGACATAGTTCAAAGCCACTGGAAGCACCCTGGCCATGCAAGGCTACAATGTCTTCCACATGTTCAGGCCTCAAAATGAGTGTGAAGGAATCAAAGATGGGGATGTATCCATCTTCGTTAAAACCAAATAGACTTCAAGACTGGTCAAATAGCTTGACTATCTCGAACTACTCCATGTCCAATTAACTATTGGGAAATACCATATCACATCATTGCTAGCCATAGATCCCCCACCATGAACTAGGATAAACACACAGCCTACCTTGATTTACTGGAATCCCTTGCCATACAGCCCAGCACCTTAGTCATGGGAGGCTTCAACCATGCTTCCATAGACTGGGGGACAGACACGAGCAAAAACTTGCTCAACCAGAGGCTCCTGGACTTTGTTAACAGAAATGCTCTGGAACAGACAGTCTGCACCCCCCAATGTGGTCTTTAATATTCTGGACATAGTGCTCACCAACATGGGGGGGGGGGGGGTCACTGTACTTCCCCATGCATGATGCCCTCCCTGATTAGATCAGACCACAAATCAGTTTCAATGAAGTAACTACTGAAACTGACATCCTCACAGGAAAAAAAATTATAAAAAACTTCACCAAAGCTGACTACAGCGTACTAAGTAATGCTATACAAACCTTCATACCACCCACAATAACAAACTCTAATGACCACTATGCAAAAGTGTAAGCAAATGCGCTGTACAAACACTTTAGTGACTGCGTAAACTCTGCTGTACCTGACCGGATCAAAACCAGGTCTTTATGTAAAAATAAGCCACCCTGGTAGACTTCAAGTATAAACAGATTATGTAACAAGAGGAAGAAACTGTTTCTGCAGAGGAAGAGTTCCCTCCTAAGCCTAAACAGAAAAATCAGATATCCTGTAGTTTTCTAAAATAAATTATAAAACTAAAATCATATCCCTAGCCAAGGATAATCATAAGGCATTCTTTAACTACGTCTGAAGTCTAAAAGGGAATGTCCAGCTATGTGCTGAAATGGTTGTAGATGGGATCACTCATACTATACTGGAAGATATCACCAACCTTCTAGCCGAGAGATTCAGCGCAAACTTCACCCCCTCCTATCCCACCCACCATGATGTCCCACAGCATACCTGACACCAGCCCTCTGCCTAGTATCTCTAAAGAACAGGTCATCTCTGTGCTCACCAAGGCCAAAAACACAACCTCAATGGGACCAGACAATATCCCAAGTTGTTTATTAAACAATCTAAAACAAGACCTAGAGGACCCACTTGGCCTTATCTTTAATCATAGCTTGAAAACCCACTGGGACACTGTTGGGAGGGTGGCCTAATGGTTAAGGTGTTTGCCTTACAAACACAAGGTGCGGGGATAATTGGCTAGGCTTAAAATGGCTCGCAAGGGCAGTTAGCTTAGTATGAACCTATGAACCTATGAGAATGGGCTACGTTCCTGCAGAATAGAGAACAATGACAGTACTCATCCTGCACAAGGGGGGGGGTGGCATAAACTGATCCTAGGAACTACAGACCCACAGGTCTAACCAGTCTCATCTGCAAGGCCATGGAAAGGCAATATGGCCCTTACCAACAAGGACATAGGTGACCTCCAAACACTGGACTCAACCTAGTTTTGCTTTAAGGGCAGAGCATGCTTACTAAAACTGGTAGACGTCTTTGAGAATGGCACCAAAGCCATGGATGAAGGTAACACAATGCACACAGCCTATCTCGATCTTGCCAAGTCTTAGGACAGAATTCTCCACTCAGGCATCATTGAGAAACTCTCCCAGATAGAGATTAAACCTTATATTACCAGATGGGTAGCCAACTGTCTCACTGACAGAACACCCACTGTCAAAATTGGTGACTCCACCTCCACCAGTAGACCCATCACCAGTGGAGAACCACGGGGGCTGTGCTGGGCCCCTTAGTGTTTGGCATCTATTTGTCAGAAGGCCACACCAAAGTAGACGGCCTTTGGCTCATCATGTTCACTGATGACAATAAAGTTGCAGCAATCTTTGAGTCCCTCAATGATGTCAACATATTACAAAAAAGGCTAATAAATAAATAAATAAATAAATGACTGGTGCTAAAGCCACTGTCTAAAAATAAATGCAAAAAAAATGCATTATTATTCCCTTTGGCAAAATGAAATTAGTTTTAACGGTTTACTATCACATGTTCGACACTACTGTGGCCAAAAGTGCAGATATCCGAAGAAAATGTTCGGAAATCACAACACCGACCACAGTAAATGCCGAACTGAGCATTTCAGTGAAGTCGAATGTTGAACATTTCAACTTCACTGAAATGCTTATAGCCACTAAACACATTTTAACATGTTTTGCGGGAAGGCAAGCTCCCCCTGCACCCCCCTACTTATATATACATACTCTGAGATCGCACTACACTGAGGAAAGGGTACATTTCCCAATCCCCACTATAGTGCGATCTGCACTACACTGCAAACCTTGCTATAGCGGCTGTTCACTATTGTAAGGCTCGACAATATAGTACTCAAACTAATGGTTCTGCTACCTGATTTACGCACATACATTAATCGCACATAGTGCAATCGACTATGTGATTGTAAACCATTTTAACACCATTTTTCCACAAAAGTAAAAATAATGCTCCTGTTTAAGTTACTAGAAGTCATGTGACAGTAAATGAAAATAAGAAGTTATGTACTCACCATAACTTTCCATCTGGGTAGGTAGCTTCATTTGTCTGCAACCTGTGGATCTTGGATCCGATATCGGATCCGAGCCGGCAACTTGTTTCATAGCTAATGGATCCGAGCTCCTAGCTCCTCCCCTCACCCATAATCCCCTGCCAACCCTCCATGACCTCAGATCGAGTTTGCCCCTCAATATGTACCCAAAAAGGGTATTCCAACTAACATAGATCCGCTGAAGGCCAGGGGGGATGGTTGCAGACAAATGAAGCTACCTACTCAGATGGAACATTATGGTGAGTACATAACTTCTTAATCTGAAGTAGGGACTTCATTTGTCAGCAACCTGTGGGACAGAGTCTCCAGCTACCTGAATCTTGGGTGGCCATCATGGAAGGATATTGCAGAGCACCGCAGAGCCAAAGGATGCTCTCCCTCTAGAAATCACGTCCAGTTTGTAGTGGTTAATAAAGGTATGAGATGAGGCCCAAGTGGCTGCCGAACAAATATCATCCAATGGAACTCTAGATTTGAAGGCCATAGAAGTAGAGATGGAACGAGTGGAATGTACGCGAACTCCTTCAGGTGCGGGTCTCCCAGAGGCTTGGTACGCTAATAGGATACATTGTGAAATCCAGCGTGATAGAGATACTTTTGATATTGCTTTCCCCAAATTAAATTTGGCAAAGGAAACGAACAGCTGGTCGGATTGTCTATGACCAGCTGTTCTATGAGTATAAAAACGTAGCTGCCTATGAACATCTAATGAGTGCAGCTTGTACTCTCCTTTATTCTGATATTTAGGAAAGAAAACCAGTAAATTTATGGATTGATTTATATTGGTTTCTGATGCTATTTTGGGAAGGAAAGAGGGATTGATCCTGAGGTACACTCTGTCCGGATGAAAGATCAAATAAGGAGGCTTCACAGAAAGAGCTTGAAGCTCCGAAACTCTTTTCGCAGAAGTAATGGCTACAAGGAATGCTGTTTTCCAGGACAAGTATTTGAGATCTACTGAAAAAGGTGGAGCAGTCAAGGCTTGAAGAACTAGTGAAAGATCCCAAGGTGGTACGGCTTCTTTTATAGGGGGTCTAAGCAAAAAGGTGCCCTTGAGAAAGGTTTTACACAACTTGGCCGACATCAAGGGCCCTGTGTCATGTCCCACATGGTAATGGGAGATGGCAGCCAATTGCACTTTGACAGTTGAGCAACTAGCGCCTTCCTGAAAAAGTTTGGTTAGGAAGTCTAATATGGATGGAAGAGGAGCCGTAAAGGGATCTAGATTATGATGCTCCACCCAGATGGAGAAATGTTTCCATTTACTGCGGTACACTTTCCTGGTGGAGGGCTTATGCGCTGCCACAAGGATGGTTTTGACTGGTGAAGAGATACCGGGAGTCCTAACTAGGAGTGGAACTGGAGCAACCAAGCTGTCAGCTTCAGATTGTCCAGATTTGGGGTCGGTAAGTCCGACGGATGGGAGATTAGATCCGGACTGGGATCCAGAATCCAAGGGGGATTCACTAGGTGAGACCACAGGTAAGGGAACCAAATTTGCCGAGGCCAGAAGGGGGCAATGAGGATCATTCTGCTCCCCAACCGCGAGGCTTTCTGTAAGAGTTGCAGCATCAGGGGTAGAGGAGGATAGGCATAAAGTAGACCGGGTGGCCAAGCATGCACCAGAGCGTCTCTTGGAGTTTCCCCTGGAGGGGGAATCAGAGTGAAGAAATTGCCACATTTGGTGTTTGAGGGAGAGGCAAAAAGATCGCAGCAGGGTTGCCCCCATATTGCAAATATCTGCTTCGCTACTAGTGGGTTGAGAGACCACTCGTACGGGGTAAGAAGGGTGCGACTGAGTTTGTCCGCTAGGATGTTGGCCCGCCCCGGAATGTGCGTTGCAATCAGAAAGCAGTTGGTGGAGATCGCCCATTCCCACACTCTCATGGCTTCGCGGCATAGAGGGTAAGATCTGGTTCCCCCCTGTTTGTTGATGTACCAGACAACCGACATGTCCGACTGAATTGCAATCGTTCCTACGGGGAGGAGATTCTGAAGTGCTTGCAACGCGTACAGCACGGCTCTCATCTCCAGAACATTGATATGCAGGGAGGTCTCTGTATCGTTCCACGTGCCTTGAACCGTCCTGCCTGAATAATGCCCCCCCCACCCGAGGCGGGAGGCATTCGTGGTCACCGTGGCGAGAGGGGGAGAGGTGCAGAAGGGTCGGCCCGTATGGAGGTCCGGAGCATGGAGCCACCATAATAGAGCCCTCCTGCAAGCCTTGCTGATAGCAATGGGGTGATGGAGAGGAAAAGACAGAAAGGACCATTGTACTAGAAGGGTCCATTGTAGTACCCGCATGCTCAGACGGGCACATGGAAGGAGCGTTATCGCTGCTGCCATGGAGCCCAGCGCCCTCAGGACCAATTCCGCCGGTGGGGTCTCTGATTGGAGGATAGCCAGCACATGAAGTTGCAAATTCCGAAGTCGTTCGGACGTTAGAAAGGCTCGTAGCTCTCTGGTGTCTATTCTGGCTCCTATGAATTCTATGGCTTGTGTCGGGGCAAGAAAGGATTTGTCGGCATTGATGGTGATGCCTAACTGTGGGGCTAGGCGGAGAAAGAAATCTCTGGCTGAGCAAAGTAGATGCCTTGTTGGGGCGGTCAGGAGCCAGTCGTCCAGGTACGGAAAGACCTGTATTCCCTGGAGTCTCAGGTGGGCCGCAATCACTGCTAATACCTTGGTGTACACCCTGGGGGCTGTGGTGAGGCCAAAGGGAAGGACCCTGAACTGGTAGTGACTGGCTCCCAGCCGGAAGCGGAGGAACCTCCTGGATCGTCTGTCCATTAGAATGTGGTAGTACGCATCCTTGAGGTCTATAGAGCACATCCAATCGTTCTCCCTTAGAAGGGGGAGAATAGATTGAAGAGTGACCATGCAAAATTTTTCCTTGGTTACTGACAGGTTCAAGCGGGACAGGTCTAGAATCGGTCTCAAGTCCCCCGTCTTTTTTGGCACCAAAAAGAACCTGGAGTAGAACCCTAATCCGAGCTGGTCTTGGGGGACGGGCTGGATGGCTCTTTTTCTTAGCAGCTGCTGAATTTCTGCGGCTGCAGCCTGCCTCTGATCGGGTGGTACATCGGGGAGATTCTTGAATTTGGGGACATGAAGTAATGGTATTTTGTACCCTCTGGATATAATTCGAAGCACCCAGCAGTCTGTCGTGATGGACTCCCATGCCGCTAGGTGCTCCGAGAAGCGCCCCCCCCCCCCGACTGCCTCCAGAGTGGAGCAGTCGGGCAACCCTTCAGGGCTGCTGTGTGGGCCGGTCAGAGAAAGGTTCTCTGGACCCAAAGTTTCTTAGAGCCCCTCTGCCCCTGGGGTGGCGTCCTCCCTGTCCTCCTCTGCCACGGAAGGACTGGTTGTCCGGAGCAGGTTGGGAATGTTGTGATTTCCGGAACCACATCTTCTTCTGATCCTTTTGGTTCTTCGAAAAGGACCGCTGGGGCGCAGAGAAGTGGACTCCGACGGCAAACAACGTCTTCCCGTCCTTCTCGGTCTGGACAAGTGTCTCGCGAACCGTTTTGTCAAACAGGGCAGAACCATCAAAAGGGGCGTTTGCAAAAGACGCTTTAAAGGGCTTCGCAAAGTCACAATGACGGAGCCAGGCCTGACGTCTCATGACTAGGCCCACTCCGCTAGCCCTAGCGGCTCCCTCGGTGGCATGGGACAACAGCCGCATAGAGGTATTTGAAATGGATCTCAGAGTGGCCATTCGGGTGGAGTACAATTGTTTGTCCTCCGCCGACATGGACTCAGGGGGGGGGGGCAGCGTATTCTTTGATAAGATCCCGCTGCATCCTGATCACATGTGCCATATAGTTCAGAGACCTTACCGAGAAGGTCGCTGAACTAAAAACTCGCTTCCCTAAGCGGTCCATCGAGCGGGACTCCTTGCTCAGTGGATGGACTGAGGGGCTCTCCTGAGCTAGTTCCCTCTTCGTGGCTGCCGCCGTCAACATGGCATCTACGGGGGGACCCTTGCTCCAGTGCGACCGGTCTGAGGGGGGGCTTAGTATCCTGTCCGGGCGTTTGGGTATTGGCTCCACGGTGTCCGGGTCCTTCCACGCCCTGGTGGTAATAAGGTCCAAAAAGGGGTCGGCCGGAGGGGACACCCAAGAGGTAGACGGGCCTGCTTCAAATGCCTCCAGAAACACGGACTCGTCGGAGGAAGACTTGGGGGCAGACCACCCACCTCTGATCCTCAGCATCTCCATGATGTCTCCAAAGGAGACATCCTCAGGGGGTGATCTTGGGGAGCCTTCCCCCTTCATCCAAGTCCGTGTCCTCAGTGAAGGACTCAGGGGAGTCCACGTGCCTCCTTTTGCACTTATGCTTGCGGGGCACTTCCTCGGGGGGGGCTGTCCGAGGAGGCCTTGCCAGCAACATCCTGTTCCAATGGAACTACCTGGGACATTGAAGCAGGCTGTCCCTTAGGCCGGGTGATGGAAGCCTGGCCCAGCAGATTGGGAGTGCAGGGTGGAGCCGAGACAAGGGCCGGGGGTCCGGATGCTCTCAACAGAGCCCTCTCCATTACATCGAAGGCCGAGGGGGAACCACTCTCTCTGGGCTCCAAGAGTCGGCTCCCACTCGGATCCAGAGAAGGGATCGGAACCGGCGCCGAGACCATCGGATCCGAAGGACCAGTGTGCTCCGACCTGGATGGAGCTGAAGGCACACTGAATCCCTCGGATCCGAAGCTCGGGCCACAGCTCCGAGAGGTTGGATCTGACAGGCTCGAGGGCAGGGTCGGATCCGAAGTACCAAGTACTGTCGGCACCGACCCACCCCCGGCTCCAACGCTGCTCGGCTCCGAACGCTCCGAACCCGGGTAGCGGGTCGGAGAAAGAGCAATTGGAGCGAAAAATGGTGCCGAGCTCCCCCTCCCCAAAAGGGGGGGGGTTAAGAGCACTCCCATCTGCAGCTGGGCCTGGATGAATCTTCGCATCATCCGGTCCAAGTCTGCATCGGACATGCTGAACGTTGATTTCGAAGAGGCCACCGAGGCAGGCCTGGAATGTCGCCTCGATGGAGATCAGGCCTCCTCCTCCTTGGGCCCTGGGGAGAAACAAGGAGATCGGAGAAGAGGAGCAGGAGACCTAGAAGCAGTGGAGGGAGAAGCCCGCTTAGCTGGCGGGGCCGAAGCGGAGGAATCGGCCTGCCGCTTGTGGTGCTTCTCCCTCCGTTTCTCCCTCCTAGCCTCCCTGTCCTCCGGCGCTTTAGCGGGAGTTTGAGTCCCGGCCGAAGGAAGGGGGACAGGAGTGGCAACAACCACAGCCTGTGGTAGTGCCACGGGAGCAGCGGAGGTCGGAGCCAAGTCCGGGGGCAAAAGTCCCGCCAGGACCAGCTTCGACCTCCACTCTTTCAGTGCCCTGGGGTTGAACGCTGCACAAATGGTACAGCCTGAGGTGAGGTGTTCAACCCCAAGGCCTAAGCACCAGTGTGGCCATCAGCCGGGGAGAGCTTATGGCCACACTCGGTACATTTAGAAAAAATGGCTTTTGGGGCCTCAGCCATACTTAAAAGAAAAAAGGTAGCGCTACACAAACACACAGGCCCCAAAAACACAACACACACTCACTAACGACCAGCAAAGGGAAGGAAAAAACTAAATAAAAGAAAAATGTTTTATTCTGCAGGGAACCTAACTCTTACACACTTTATTTTTTAAAATAAGGTAGAGAATTTGACAGAAAAAAACAGACTTAACTGACTATTTTTTCTTGAGCTCAATGGAATCCATCTATCCACAAGCGCGGCAAACTAGATCTGAGGTCATGGAGGGTTGGCAGGGGATTATGGGTGAGGGGAGGAGCTAGGAGCTCGGATCCATTAGCTATGAAACAAGTTGCCGGCTTGGATCCGATATAGGATCCAAGACCCACAGGTTGCTGACAAATGAAGTCCCTACTTCAGATCACCTTTTCCTAGCATAAAATTTAATTTTCACAGAAAAAAAAGTTTAGTTTCTGTCATACAAAGTGTAGAAGACCCCCAACACCTGAAAGAAACGTATCTGTTCAGCAATGGAAAGCATTGGTCAACTGTCAATGCTTGAAAGCCCGTAAGAGTAGCATACTTTGGTGGCAAGAAACATCTGAAAGGCTTCATGCACAAGACAATTTTTTTATTCAGCTGAACTCAAGCTGAAAAAGAAGTTATGTACTTACCATAACGTTCCATGTGAGTTGTTTATCTCGCCTTCATTCTTACAAATGGGTTCAGAGCCGATCCTCTGCTCCGAGGCGGCCTACTGCAAAGTTCGAGGACTTCAGATAGCTCGAGGCCAAGCCCTTATCCCATGATGCATCTAGAAATACCTCAAATCTTGTTTGCTGCATGTAATAATACCATTTGTCATTCTAACACTCATTAAGAGAAAAGCTATAGAATGGTTAACCAACAAGAATCCAGCATCTCGGTCTTCGAAAAGCCCAGTAGGGTGTAGGAGGGTGGGAAGTAATGAATAAAGATGAGATGAACAACTCACATGGAACATTATGGTTAGTACATAACTTCTTTTCATTCTTACAGATGGGTAGCGTCCCCAAGCACCATCAATCTTGGGTGGCTCACGGGACTATGTTTTTCAGGACAGTGGATCCAAAGGAGGCTCTCTCCCTGGAGGCCTTGTCAACTTTGTAATGAGTGATAAAGGTATAAGGTCTTGACCAAGTGGCTGCTGCACAAATGTTATCAATAGGAAGTCTGGCAGAAAAGGCAGAGGATGTAGACACTGCTCTGGTGGAGTGCGCCTTAATTTTATGTTGTATGGGCATATTAGCAGCTGAATAAGCAAAAGTGATACAAATCAGATAACCACTTGGACAGAGTTGTTTTGGCCACTGGCATACCTTTCATGGAGCCTGAAAAGGAGACGAAAAGCTGTTCAGATTTCTTAAAACTTTTGTTCTATCCAAGTAAAATCTATGAACATCAAGTTTGTGCAGCATATATTCTAAATTGTTGGAATGAGTGGGGAAGAAATCTTCCAAATCAATAATTTGATTAAGATTAGCTTCAGTTTCAGTGCAAACTTTAGGCAAAAAAGAGGGGTTAGTTCGAAGTGAAACTCTGTCAGCCAGCATGGAAAATCAAATAAGGAGGCTTAATGGACAAGGCTTGAAGCTCTGACGCTCTGCAGGTAGAAGTGATAGCTACTAAAAGATCGACTTCCATGACAAAAATTTGAGGTCACATGAGGAGGCTGGTTCAAATGGAGGAAGAATAATGTGGGAAAGCATAAAAGTTAGATTCCATGAGGTATAGGGAGATTTTACAGGTTGTCTGAGATGAAAAGTCCCTTTAAGAAAGGCTTTGGATAGTTTGTGTAACATAATGCTCAATCCTTCAAATCCAAGGTGAAAATTAAAAATGGCAGCAAGGTGAACATGAACTGTTGCTGCTGCAGCACCTTTGTTAAAAATCATAGTCAAAAATTCTAAAATGGAGGTCATAAGGGCTTGATAGGGATCAATGTTGTTTTGAGAGGCCCATATAGAAAATTTTTTCCATTCACTACGGTATAGCTTCCTCATAGAGGACTTATGAAAGGTAAGAGAATTTGCTTCATCTCATTAGAAAGGTTATGGAGCCTGGCTATGATGGGAATTGGAGCAGCCAAGCTGTCAGCTTCAGGGGACTGAAGAGAGGGATGAAGCTCCCCCAATGAGTGTGTCAGAAGATCTGGAACTTGGTCCAGAATCCAAGGGTCCTCCAAAAGATGAAGTCACAGGAAGGGGAACCAAACCTGACAAGGCCAATGAGGGGCTATTACAATGATGGTCCTTCCCAGGGCTTTTGCGTTCTGTAGTACCTTTGGTATCAATGGGATTGGTGGGAATGCATAGGGGAGACCTGGAGGCCAATCGTGAACGAGTGCGTCCCTTGGGGATTCTCCAGGAGGGGGAATCAGGGAAAAGTAGCTTCTGCATTTTGTGTTCATGTGACTGGCAAAATGGTTGCAGCAAGGCAGGCCCCACCTGTGGAATATCCTGTCCGTTATTTCTTTCTTGAGGGACCACTCGTGGGGCAACAAAATTGCTCTGCTCAGCTTGTCTGCTATCATGTTGGATTTCCTCGGGATGTACATTGCTAACAGAAAGCACTGGGTGGATGTAGCCCACTGACATATTCTTAGGGCCTCGTGACAAAGGGGATAGGACCTGGTTCCTCCTTGTTTGTTCAAGTACCAGACCACTGACATGTTGTCTGTCTGATTCGCAATTGTACCCAGAGGAAGAGAGTCCTGGAAGTACTGCAACGCTAAAAGTACTGCTTCATCTCTAGGACATTGATATGCAGGTGTGTCTCTCTTGATCGGTCCATGTGCCTTGGGCTGTTTTTCCCTGAAAATGCCCCCCCCCCCCCGCTCCCTATCAGGGAAGCATCCGTGGTCACTGTGGCCACTGGAGGGGGTAGAACAAAGGGATGACCTATTGTGACATGAACAGAGGTCAACCACCACTGAAGATCCTTTTTGCAAGAGTTCATGAACATTATAAGGTGAGACATGGGGAGCTCTTGGTAAGATGACTGAGTGAACAACAGCCATTGCAGAATCTGCATGTGCATGTGACCTAGTGGTATGGCCAAAATTGCAGCTGCCATCATGCCCAACAATTTTAGTATTTCTGATGCCGGAGCCTTGTTTTTGAATATCAGATTGTGGACCTGCTGACGGAGTAGTAAGACTCTTTCTATTGGAAGTCTCAGCGTGGTGGTGGTGGTGTCCAACTCTGCTCCGATAAAAATGGTATGTTGCGATGGTGACAAGGCAGATTTTTAGTTTACTGCAATGCCTAGCTGGCTGCAGAGTGAAAAGAGTGGTGTCCCTGGCTTGAATGAGTTGATGCCTGGTGGTGGCAGTGAGGAGCCAATCGTCTAGCTAGTATGGAAACTACCTGGAATCCTAAACTTCTCAGGTGAGCCGTGACTACTGCCATACATTTGGTGAACACTCTGAGCGCTGTAGTGAGACCAAATGGCAGGGCTTGAAACTGGTAATAAGTGGCTCCCAGCAGAAGCGCAGATGATCCCTGGATGGTCTGGTCATTTTTATATGGTAGTAAGCATCCTGGAGATCTATCGAGCACATCCAATTGTCTTTGTCTAAGAAGGGAAATATCGACTGAAGTGTGACCATCCGAAAAGTACAGTTTTGTACCTACCATAAATGTAGATGTTCGAGTGCTAATACAGCTGTAGTAATCACATATGGGTTCTCTGCCGTCAGGCAGGTCCTCGGTCGGACGAATTCCAAAGTCTTGGTCCGGCGTCGGTTGTTGTCCCTTCTTCCCTGACGTCAATGCGACAGGGGTATATAAGTTACAGCCGACGCCATATTCTCCAGTCTTTCTTGCCCCAGATGTCAGGTGCCCCCAAAGGAAGGCAATAGATAAATTATATATATATAAATATATTCAAGCAATGCAATGATATCAAAAAAGAGTAGTTGCAAGCAAATACACCATAGGAGGATAACCCAAAATAGGTTGTAGGAGGAGGTGTTAGCCACTAGTCCTATACCAAGAGGGGAAGGAGGGAGGGAAACCTTTACTGTAGCTGTATTAGCACTCGAACATCTACATTTATGGTAGGTACAAAACTGTACTATGTTCATCGTGCATACAGCTGCAGTAATCACATATGGGTAGAATCCCAAAGCTACGCACAGGGTGGTAGGGACTAGGTAGAACTGGGATGAGCCAGAATGCCCTGCAATACAGAAGTAGCAAAGCCTGCTCTAGTTTTGGAATATAAAGGCAGGTGGTAGTGTCTAGTGAAGGTATGTACAGAACTCCAAGTGGCTGCCTCCAAGATATCTTTGGTAGGAACTCCCCTGAGGAAGGCTGTGGAGGTAGCTGTGGCCCTGGAGGAGTGTGGTCTGATGCCTACAGGGACAGATTTCCCAGAGATTGTCTGTCTGGTAACAGGCTTCCCTTGAGCTCCTACAGCATAAGACACAAAAAGTTGTTCTGATTTCCTGAAAGGCTTTGTTCTGTCCAAATAGTAACGTAGCTGTCTATGGATGTCTAAGGAATGTAGCAGCCTTTCCCCTTTGTTTTGAGGATTGGGGTAAAAGGTAGGTAAGTGTATGGCTTGATTTAAAGCTACCTTGGATACCACTTTAGGCATAAATGACGGGTTGGTTCGAAGGGAAACCCTGTCCTGATGGAAGATAAGAAAGGGCTGCACAGCCATGAGGGCTTGAAGTTCCGAAACCCTACGAGCTGAGGTAATGGCCAGAAGGAAAGCTGTTTTCCAGGACAAGTATTGCAAATCTGTTGACGCAGCTGGTTCAAAGGGAGGCAATGTTAATTTTTCTAGGATGTAATTAAGATCCCAGGCTGGCACTGGTTGTTTCCTTGGTGGTCTTATATTCTTAGCCCCTCTGAGGAATTGCCTTAAAAGTGGGTGAGAGAATAACGGTGGATCCGTGTTGAATTCTGCAGAAATGGCTGAGGCATGGATTTTTATGGAAGAAAATGAAAGTCCACTGTTCAGCAGCTCAGCTAGATACTGTAATACCTGAGGGCAGATTCAGTTTTCTAGGGTCCTGGCCTCTTTTCTCATTCCAAGAGCAAAACCGTTTCCATTTTGCAAAGTAAGTCTTCCTAGTAGATGGCCTTCTGGCCTCCAGAATGACATCCTGCACCTCTTTGGAGAGTAGGGTCTGCTGTGATGTTAAGGGATTTTCCATGCAGCAAGCTTGAGTGTTTTTAGCTGACTGTGAAGAGTTTTGTAGCTGTGCTGAGTCAGTAGAAGAGGCATTAGAGGTAGAGGCCAGGGAGGAGTATGTGTTAGGCTCCTTAGGAGTGGGTACCAGTGCTGCCTTGGCCAGTCTGGAGCAATCAGTATCATCTTCGGTCTGTCTGCTCTTGCTTTCAAGAGTACCTTGGATAGAAGAGGCAGAGGTGGGAAAGCGTACACTGTCCATGCTGTCCAACTGAATGAAAGGGCGTCCACCCTCCATGCCTTTGGATGAAAAGTCCTTGAACAAAACTTTTCCAATTGATGGTTCCTGTGGGAGGCGAAGAGATCTATGTCTGGCCTTCCCCATGCTTGGATTATCTTTGTAAACACCTGTGGATACAGCTTCCATTCGTGTGGGTCTGTCATATTTCTGCTTAGATTGTCTGCCAGCGTGTTTTCCAAACCTGGCAAGTACTGTGCTTGAAGTTCAATTTGCCATTCCAGAGCCAAGTTCCAAAGTGTCATGGCTAGTCTGCACAGGGGATATGAATGTGTTCCTCCTTGTTTGTTTATGTACCACATTACTGTGGTGTTGTCTGTTCTTATCAATAATTGTCCTGGATGCAGGAGGTCCTTGAATGCTGTAATTGCATTTATCACTGCTAGCATTTCTTTTTGATTGATGTGAAGGTGCTTTTCCTTTTGGGACCATTTGCTCTGAATGCACCTGCCTGTCATGTGTGCCCCCCAGGCGTAATCAGAGGCGTCTGTTGTGATGACTTGATTTGCTTGAGGCTTGCAGAATGGGAGACCTGTGTTTGCTTGACATGCTTGGGCCCACCATAGAAATTCCTTTTGCAAACATGGAATTATTGGTATTATTGTTTCCACATTTTGGCTGTGTTGAGACCATAGGTTTTTTAGGTACCATTGAAGTTTTCTCATATGCAACTTTGCACATGGGATTAAAAGAATGCAAGATGCCATGAAGCCCAGAGCCTGCAGGATTTTCCTTGCAGTAAGCCTGGTACAATTTGCTAGTGTTCTGAAGTACTGAGTTAGTTGCCCTTGTTTTTCTGGCGTAAGACAGGCCATCTGGGTGTTTGTGTCCAAGTTGGCACCCAGGAAAGTTATTTTCTGAGATGGTGTCAGCCTGGATTTCTCTTTGTTGATCGTGTATCCCAGAGAATTCAGTAACCGTGTTGCATAAGCCAGATGTTCCAGAAGAGTGTGCTTGCTGTCCGCTTGGATCAGGCAGTCGTCCAAATAAGGGTAAATTTGTATCCCTTGAAGTCTGCAGTAGGCAATTACTGATGCCAGGCATTTCGTGAATACTCTGGGCGCAGCAGATAAGCCAAAGGGCAATGCAGAGAATTGATAGTGGATTGAACTTGCAAGAAATCTGAGGTATCTTCTGCAGCTTTGTCTGATTGGGACATGCAGGTATGCCTCCTTGAGGTCCAATGTTACCAGCCAAAACTCCTTGCCCAGCATGGGAAGAAGCTGCTGTAATGTGAGCATCTTGAATTTTGGTACGAGTAGAAATGTATTTAGGATGGATAAGTCCAAAATCGGTCTCCAGTCGGTTCCTTTTCTTGGTACCAGGAAAAGTCTGGAATAAAAACCTTGACCTTGTTCGTGAGTAGGAACCTCTTGAATGGCTTTCATGTCCATGAGTTTTGTAATTTGTATTTGCGCCTCTGCCCTTTGATTGTGTGGCAGGTTTGGCATGCCTCTCATTTTTGGAAGAGTGTGAAAATGAAATCTGTAGCCTCTGTTTATAATGTCCAGGACCCATTTGTCTGTTGTGATAATCTGCCAATTTCTTGAAAATAGTGCCAGCTTTCCTCCCAAGGGGGCTGCCAGCTGAGATTTGCTTGGCATGAAAAGGAGGAAGTCATTGGGTTTGCTTTCTGTATTGTTGTGCACTGTCTTCGCCACCTCTTGGTGCTTGACATTGCCATTGTCTGCCTCTATATGATCCTTGAGATTGTCCTCTGCCCCTTGAGCGCCTGTATCTACCTCTTTGGGGCTTGCCCGTGGCTGGAAAGGACCAGTTTTTTGAAGGCCAATTTCTGCTAAAACGAGGTGGCTGTACCTGTAGAAAAGCCTTGACAGTTTGCATAGATTTAGCTTTTTCTTCCATTTTCCGTAGTATCTCCTCAGCATTAGTACCAAATAGCATATCCTTTTGTAAAGGAGCATCTAGTAGCTTAGCTTTAACATGATCAGGCAAGCTTTGTTCCCTAAGCCAGGCATGTCTACGAATGACTGCTCCTGTAGCAGCAGCCCTACTTGAGGCCTCTAAGGCATCATAACCACATTGTAAGGTGTGTTTACCCACTTGTTCTGCACTATGCATCATCTCCTGCAATTCCTTCAAATCTGGTTGTTCAGGTTGAGACATTTTGTTTCTTAATTGTGATAACAGAAACTGCTGATATTTAAGCATATGGAACTGACAATTTAAGGCCCTCATGGCAAGGGTGGCCGAGGTGTATGCCTTTTTCCCCCACCTTTCTAAGGATCTAGATTCTCTTTCAGAAGGTAGAGGGTTCTTGGCAGTAGAGGCCTTCATTCCCTTGGGGCCTTGAGAAATGGTTTCAGGGTCAGCATTATGGCTTTTGAAAAGAAATTGGTGAGAGTTAGGGACTCTGTAGTACCTATCAGGTTTGACTGGTGCAGGAGGCAGGGAATCCTGATTAAGACAAGCCTCCGAGTAAACATCATCAAGTATGTCCAGGACAGGAGGTATAGCCAGAGGTCTGTGTTGAGGTAACAAAAGAAATTCCCTAAGCCTTTTCTTGGAATCAGAAAAGTCTTGGCCTTCCCAATGGAAGTGCTCCCTCAAGGTGTGCAAGGTTTCCCCAAAAGAGAAATCCTCTGGGGGAGATACAGAAGGAATGGACTGTTCTGCATCAGAATCTTCATAGGGGGAGTACGAGTGTTCCTCCACATCAAAATGTTCTGAGAAAATGGAGCCCTGTTCAGAAGAGGGAGAGTCTTCCTCCACTCTGGGTCTCTTGTCAGGAGGGGGGTGGGAACCCCTGATATAGGAAATTAAATCCTCAGCCATTTTAAGCATCTGCCTTTTAGGCATGGGGCCTGGGGATGGGCCCTGTGCAACAGGCCTCTTGGGATGCATGGCTGATTTGGACTTAGTGAAGGCCTTAATAGAAAAAGGAAGAGGAGGGCCTAAATACACCCTGGGTGGAAGTGGACCTGTCCACATTAGGAGGCTCAACACCCACTGTGGTTTCGGAGGTTGTAGTCTGAGTAAGGGCCGAGGTACCAGCGGTCTCGGGTACAGAAGACACCGCCAAGGAAGTGTCGTCGGTAGTCAGGGACTACATAGGCGTCTCGCTGAGAACCGGACCACGTGTAGCCGGCTTTGGTGTGGTGTCGGTGGAGACCGCGGACCTCGCATGTCGGTCTTTGTCCTTGCGTTTTTTGGATAAAACAGTAGTTGGAGTATCCGACGACATTTTATAATCAAAGGCTTTACCAAAATAATGTTGGGCGAACTCCGCCCGACGCTTAATAGTGCGTTTATTGAAAGTCGCACAGAAGCGACAGCCCGAGACGTCGTGGTCTGGGCCTAAACAAGGTATGCAAAGGGAATTGAAATCCTTATACGGTATTTGCTTCCCACAAGAAATACAATTGTTAACTTTGTCTGACATCGGTCTGAGGCAAGAAAAGTTTCCCCAACGGGGTACTTAGCTTTAAAGAAGACTTCGGTTTCCAATTTTTCGTAAATTCAGGAGCTGGCCGACCGGCACTTGCGAAATGCTTCTGCTTCGGGCACCGCATGGCAAAAAAGACTGGAGAATATGGCATCGGCTGTAACTTATATACCCCTGTCGCATTGACGGCAGGGAAGAAGGGACAACAACCGACGCCGGACCAAGACTTTGGAATTCGGTCGACCGAGGACCCGCCTGACGGCAGAGAACCCATATGTGATTACTGCAGCTGTATGCACGATGAACATCTTCTCTTTCTTGACGGATTTATTTAGCCTGCTGAGGTCCAATGTAGGTCTCCAGTCCCCTGTCTTTTTTGGAACTAAAAAGAATATTGAGTAAGTTCTGGATTCTGTCTGGTCTTCTGGGACTGGTTGGATGACTCTTTTTGTTAGCAATAATTGGACCTCTATTGTTGCCTGTTCCCTGTAACTGGGTGGAACGTCCGGGATTTTCCCTGTCAGTGGAGGGGGTATGGTGAAAAAAATAAAATATCCTCTGGAAATTATACTTTGTACCCAGTTGTCATTTGTTATTTTGAGGCAGGCGTCTGGATACAAAGATAAGCGACCCCCAACTGCCTCCAGAGTAGGACAGTCGGGCCTCCTTTCAGGAGCGCTGGTAGGGTTTCCCAAAGAAGTGATCTCTGTCGTCCTGGTTTTGCAGACCCCCTCTGCCGCAAGGGCAGCATCTTCCATTATTGCCCCCTCCTCTGTCCCTGGAGGGGGGTTCACCACGTTTGTCCTGAAAGGCTCCTTGGGTTTTTCGGAACCACATCTTTCCTCCCCTTTGAACCTTGGGGTAGGGTCTGGTAGGGGTGGAAAAAAGGACTCCGATGGCAGAGTCTTTCCTTCCTGCTCACATCTGGTCAAAGTTTCCTTAACTTTGGGCCCGAAAAGAGATGATTCATCAAAAGGGGTATTTACAAAGGATGACTTTAAGGGCTCCGCGAAGGAACATAAGCGCATCCAGGAGTGTCTCCAAAGAGCAATTCCTGTACCCGTTGCCTCATTCCATCAGCTGCATACAAAATGAGGTGCATGGACGAGTTAACTATGGAGTTGAGGGTAGCAAGCTGGGAGGCAACTTTATGTGAAGCTCCTGCAGCTACTGTACCCTGAAGAGCATCTCCTAGCTCTTTAAGATTTCTCTGTAGTCTGGTAAAATGGGTTAGATAGTTGAGCGAACGCAGTGCAAAAGTCGCTGAACTGAAAGTGCACTTCCCATATCTATCTATGTCCCTAGAATCTCTGTGGGAGGATGGATAGAAGAGGAAGTTTCTGAAATGTCCTATTTGGTGGCTGCCGCCGCCACCACCATGGCATCAACTGGCACACGCTTGGTCAGAAAAGATCTGTCCTGGGGAACAGAGATAAATTTATTAGGCCTTCTAGGGACAGGCGCCATGGTGTCCGGAGACTCCCTCTCCCTTCGTGAGACCAGCTGCATAAGCTCATCAATGGGCGGAGCCACCCAAGAGGTGGAGGGTTGGGACCCAAGAACCGACTCGTCTTCAATAGGGTTGGTGGACTGCCAGTCACCCCTCTGCCTACGGATTTCTAGTATCTCAGCAAATGAGATATTCTCAGAGGGGGACCATGGAGACACTTCTGATTCACCCAAATTGGTATCAGATGTCAAGGACTCCTGTGGGGAGTCTAGATGCTTCCTCTTACAGACTCTCTTCCTGGGAACCTCATCAGTGGGGACTTCTAGTGAGGTCTCGGAAGAGCATGGGCCACCCAATAGGGCTTCCTGAGGCTCTGGGTCTCTACGCTTGGGAAGGACCTGTGAAGAAGAAGCAGACACGGGCGCTTTAGGGGAGGAGGAAGCTGGACCTGAGGTCAAGGATGTCTTAGGAGACATAACACTCCTCATGACTTCAAAGGCACCTCTGCTCCGATGTGAAGGGGCCGACAGATCCTTGGAAATCATCAATACCCCCAGCACCGGGACAGTGGGCTCCGAGTCAGAGGTAGGAGCTGAGTTCTTCTGAGCCGAAGACCCGAGAGGCAGAGTGGGAACAGAAAAATCGGTCCGACTATCCTCTCCGGACACGACCAGAGTGTGTCGGCTCCTAGAATCCTCGATTGGCACTGAAGACACTGGAGCAGGCGTCAGCTCCGAAGGCACCACGATCAACAAGTCCGACTCCTCTGGCTCTGAAGGACTGGTATGGCTCGGAGGAGGAAAAGTAGTAGCTGGTAGAAGGGTCTTCGGCTCCGAAGTCGCTTGGGCTGGAGAGAGAAAACTTTAGCAAAGGCCAGTGCCTGTAAAAGCTTCTGCACCACATGATCGACATCCAAATCGGAAAGGCTAACTGAAGGCCGAGATGAATGGATTGAAGGTGGCACCGACTGTAAAAGTGGACATTTAGGTATTTCAGATACTGGTTCCAAAACCAGGGATCGGCTTCAAAAAGATAAGACAGTCAGCTCCGAGGTCTGTGGAGCCAATGTCGAAGACTTTTTCGATTTTTTTGATCCAGATGTAGAAGTCTTGCAAGACTTTGAGGACTTACTGTATCCATCTTTAGCGCTCAAAGCCTCCTGGAAAGAAGGTTTCAGTAAACCCCTGTCAATCAGTTTCTCTCCTGGAGAACCCTGGAAGAAAAGGAATGACATACGGATCAGCTTTCTTGGAGATGTAATGCTCCTACACCATAAACGTAGTTAACATGACTGTCGGTGACAGACATTTTCTGCCCACATTTAGGGCATTTTTTAAACCCTGACTTAGGGTGTTTGTCCTTATCAGCCATTTCAACAAGCACAATGTTATTAGGGTGCTGTAAAAAATAGACACGCCCAACAACAATTAAACAATAACAACAAGCCTTCCTAAAAATACAGGCTAAATATAAATGGCAAGCACACACACACACACAAAACAATTTGCTTAAATGGCAAACAGTATAAACAAGTTGTGACAGAAGTCACTATATAATGCACACAACTATAAAATAGCTACTAATGAACACACCTTATCTAAATTCTAGAGAGAAAAATTCAAAGTTATGGCAGAAAGGTCACTTATTTAAGTCTAAAGACTAATCAACACACAAGAAATTTAAACATGAAACAAGGTCTAAATAAAAGAGGCCAAAGAGCTAAATACAAGGTAAAAAGCACCAAGGGAAGGGAACAACACAAAGCTATAAGAGCTTTATCTAAATGACTAAATGTCTAATATATAAACAGAAACTATTTATCAAATTTTTATCAAATAGTTGTAATAAAGAAAGGTTTTACTGGCCCGAGCTGAGCTAGCGAGAACCTCTGATCTATCGCAGCAGGAAACTAGATCTGAGGTATCTCTAGATGCATCATGGGATAGGGACTTGGCCTCGAGCTATCTGAAGACCTCGAGCTTTGAAGTAGGCCGACTCAGAGCCGAGGATCGGCTCCGAACCCATCTGTAAGAATGAATGGCGAGATAGAACAACTTCACATTTACAGTTTAGGCACGTGGAAGGTGCCCCTGAAACTCTGGAAGTTGGCCAAATGTTGTACACTGTGCAGGATACAACCTATACAGCAAAGGCTACTGCAGCAGTGATCATAACAAAGAACATCTACAAGAATCAATCAGAAGAGGTTGGAAGAGATCAAAAAGAGAGAAGGGAAAGGCAATATACAAAGCAGAAGTGGATGGGCATTTGTATGATTCCCAAATATGCAACAAGGTCCAGAAGGTTTAAGATTTTAGAATGGAAGCATCAGCATTAGTAGTTTTTATACTCCAAGCAGACTTCTGAGAATTTTCTCTGACGTACATGGCAAATGGTGGTGGTGTAATGTGTGTGAGAGAGAGAGACATGGAAAAAATGGTAACTGGCAACATGTTTTTTTGGAAGTGTAATGAGTTGGCAGAATTTAAAAAAAATTCAATACAAAGTAATCTGTCAGAAATGCTGGGTTAGCAAATAGCTGTAAACAAAGAACTGACTCTTTTACGCTGGGGCAGAGGATTTGAATTGACAAGACACAAGTAAGGCCTTAATAAGTTTAATGCTATTTAAAACAATTACTACAAAATGGAAATTAAATCTAAACCAACTGTAAATGAAGGATATGGTAAAGGAGAAAAAATAAAGAATTGGAAGGGGATCTTTAGAAAAGGGAAGGAGAAAATTACATAGAAATACATGGAATTTGTTGGAACAGTATATGCAAATTAATGTTCAAGAGGAGGAGTGACGTTTAAGGGAAAGCAGGAATTCAGCAATTTATGTACTATTGGAGCAAATGATAATTGCTAAAAAGAAAAACAACATACATAATGTATAATGCATGAAAAAGAAATATGTTAATATGGCTTGTTTTCTTTTCTATTAGTGTGTGTGCCTATGTCTCGAGAGAATTTAATAAAGATGCTTAAACTAGCATTAAGGAAACTGTAAGTTCTTTACATTCTACTAGGTGAGCTCAATCTCTTTCCTGCAATAGACTGCTGCCTGGTGACAAGCAATTTCCACCTTTTGGTATAATGGTTAAGGTATCTACCTCACAGATGTATGGTAAGGGTTTGATTCTGACTTTTAGGAAACTGGCTACATTTAAAATGGCCCACAAAGGCAGCTAGTCAAGTACTTGCATACCAATATATGACAATTTAAAGTCATAAATCTGCCTACTGCAGCTAGGACATGCAAGCACCACACAGAAGGCATCCCAGCCAAAAACTGAAACAGAAAATCATTTGGTGTACTGACAATGCTACTTCCTGTACCACTGTGCCACCCAGTGTAGGTACTGCAAAACAAAAAGTGGTAAGGACATTACTATATAATGTATCTGAGTTAAGTAGTTATTGCATGTAAAGCAGAATACAAAGTTGAGCTTCCAGGTTTATATACAATTATGAATAAATAACAATACTACTTCACACTAAATGTTTAGGTTCCTTAACTAGAGCTTTAGGTTTCACAGCATTTACTCACACTATTCTTATGAAAAACATGCATCATATCATTAAAAATGTTAGTGGGCAAGGCATTTCTGACATTTTCAGGTGGGACATTCCAAATACATTATCCATAGGTATGTGGGTGCGAGACAGACAGAACGAGAGATGTGTGATGTGGAAGAAAGGACTGGTAATCTACTTCTGTTCCCTACTTGCCTAGTAAACTTTTGTGGCTGGTGGAGGCTGTTCATGGGGTTACTATAGGAGTCAGATGTGACTGGAATGATAAATGGATGGATGGATGGATATGCACATACTAATTTGCCTTTTGGTTTGGGTCACAGCTGAGAAAGGTCATTTGGGTAACAAGCAAATAAATATAGATTGAAGACCCCCTTATTTCCTTTTCAAGGCTTTGCACAGGACACATTCTTGTTTTCTAAAGTCTCCAATTAAGATGACTCATTTTGGCTATTACTTAAATGTGAATACCCGTGAGCCACCCATAAGTGACTGTGTCTGTAAGCCAATTAGACAATGTAGGTTTGTATGCAAGTACTTGGCTAGTTGCCTAAATCTGTATAGTCTCCCATAATCTACATGAAGTAAGTCACCATCCCAAAAGCAACTTGTCACTATTTAAGAATTCAAGTAAAAAGAAATATATAATTTTCAATTAAAAATTTTCTTTAGTTCTGCTGGAAGATCATAAGTCATCTCAAGCACTTTTGCCTTAGAAAAACGAACAACAAAACTGGAAATGTTCAAGAAACTACACATTGCAGTTCAAAGATTTGAACGCAAAGAAAAAAGTTATGTACTCACCATGATGTTCCAAGTTTGTTGTCCAATATCTCGCCTTCATTTTGCTGGTTGGGTTTGGAACCGAGCATCGGTTCTGACTCGGCCTTATACTAAAGCTCGAGAGCTCTTTGCTGGCTCGAGGCTGCACTCTATCCCATGAAGCCTAGCGGCAGATACCCAGATCTCGTTTGGTAAGATAATAACTCTAGACTAACATCAGATTTGTGTAATTTTAGAAAAAAAATTACCCACATTATATATATATATATACATATATATATATATATATATATATATATATATATATATATATATATTTATTCCCGGTTAGGGGTCGCCACAGCCGAACTCCAGTCCGCTAATGATTGGCAGTAGATTATTACAATCTGGCTTGCCGGGCCTAACACACAACCTTCAACGAAGGAACGCCCATTCACACGTCGCTACACAAAAGAGGCTCTAACTAAGAATCGAACGGGCAACATCTAACTGTGAGGCGACAATGCTACTGCAGCACCACCACCGCAGTCTACACACGCACACACACACATGTGTAACAACAAAGGCACAAATCTTAAAGGACCCCAGAACACAACAGGGGAACAAGACATTGGGCCAAACGATCCTCCAAATCATCCAGGAAGGGGGAAGGAGGGAGGGACACAAGAATGAAGGCGAGATACTGGACAACAAACATGGCACGTTATGGTGAGTACATAACTTCTTTATGTTATGTCATCCCATATTGCCTTTATTTTGCTGGTTGGGACAGCATCCCCAGCACCTACTTTCTTGGGTGGCTCAAGGGAATAAACTCTTCAGAACACTGGAACCAAAGGAAATCTTGTTCCAATAGGCTACATCTACTTTGTAATGAGTAATAAAGGTATGAGGGCTAACCCATGTGGCTGCAGCACAAATTGAATCCAAAGGCAGTCTGGCTTGAAAGGCAGTGGAGGCAGACACAGCTCTAGTAGAATGCCCTTGAATTTTACCTGGTAGATGTTTATGCTGAGAGCTATAAGCATAAGTGATTGTGTCTGTAAACTATTTAGACAATGTAACCTTAGCAACTGGGACTCCTTTTCTGTTTTCCACAAAGGACACAAATAGCGGGTCAGGTTTCCTGAAATTTTTTGTTCTATGCAAATAAAAACATAACTGTCTATGTATGTCCAGCGGATGGAGTTTATATTCTGCCTTGTTGCCATAATTTGGGAAAAACACTGGTAGCTCAATGGACTGATTTGGATTGGCTAAGGAAAATACCTTAGGTAAGAAGGAAGGATTTGTTCTGAGGGAGACTCTGTCTTTATGGAAGATCAAATAAGGAGGATGAATAGACAGAGCTTGTAATTCAGAAACTCTTCTAGCTGAAGTGATGGATACTAGAAAAAAAGTCTTCCAAGATAAAAACTTTAAGGGACAAGAAGAAGCTGGTTCAAAAGGGGGCAATATCAAGGAGGCTAATATTAAATTTAGATCCCACGGTGATGGAGGTTCTTTGATAGGAGGTCTTAGAAGGAATGTACCCCTTCAAATGGCTTTGCACAATCTGTGAGACATAACTTTTGAACCCCTGATGCCTATGTAAAAGTTACAAATAGCAGCCAGCTGAACTCGAACAGTACTGGCTGCTGCCCCTTGATTAAAAATTTCTGTCAGAAATTCCAGGATGGCTGAAACTGGAGCTGTGAGAGGATCCAATTGTTTTGTATTTGTCCAAAAGGAAAATCTCTTCCACTTACTCGCATAAAGTTTTCTTGTAGTGCTTTCGTGCGCA
Organism: Protopterus annectens; assembly: GCF_019279795.1. Taxonomy (NCBI): domain Eukaryota; kingdom Metazoa; phylum Chordata; order Ceratodontiformes; family Protopteridae; genus Protopterus; species Protopterus annectens. The sequence goes on from NC_056729.1 coordinate 1,790,226,701, forward strand.
GATACTAAAATATGCTTCAGAGCTGGGGATAATTATGGAAGCCTGGCTAAGACTGGAAGTGAAGTAACCAAGCTGTCAACTTGAGAGTTTGAATGGAGGAATGGTGAGTCCCAGACTGATGAGTCAAGAGATCCAACACTGGGTCCAGGATCCAAGAATCCTCCTGTAGATAAGGCCATAGGAAGGGAAACCATATCTGACGAGGCCAGTAAGGAGCAATGACAATTATCTTGCGACTCAACAGTTTTGCTTTCTGGATTACCTTTGGTATGAGGGAAAATGGTGGAAAGGCATAAAGACGTCTCGGGGGCCAAACGTGGACAAGTGCATCCCTGGATGACTCCCCCAGAGTGTGTGTGTGGGGGGTTACGGCAAAAAAGCTGCTGCATTTGGCAATGATGGATGTGACAAAAAAGGTCGTAGCACGGGTGGCCCCAGTTGCAAAAAATTTTGCTTGCAACTTCCTGATTCAGGGACCACTCATGTGGCATTAAAATTGCCCTGCTCAGCTTGTCTGCCATCATATTGGACTTCCCCGGAATATGCATGGCAGTGAGAAAGCATTGAGAAGAAACTGCCCATTGTCAAACTTTCTGGGCTTCTCGACAGAGGGGGTAAGATCTGGTTCCACCTTGTTTGTTGATGTACCATACCACTGACATGCTGTCTGATTGAACTGCAATTGTCCCCAAAGGAAGAGAGTTTTGGAATGTTTGCAACACCATGAGAACCGCTCTCATCTCCAGGACATTGATGAGCAAACGGTATTTGTGTTTCTGCCAAGTCCCCTGGACAGTCTGTCCCAGATAATGCCCCCCCCCCCCTAACATTGGGAGGGTGGCCTAATGGTTAAGGTGTTTGCCTTACAAACACAAGGTACAGGGTTTGAATCTCACAGGGGATAATTGGCTAGGCGTAAAATGGCTCACAAAGGCAGTTAGCCTAGTACTAACCTATGAATACCTATGAACTGGGAAACGTCCGTGGTCACGGTAGCTACTGGCTGGGGAGTACAAATGGTCTGCCTATTGTCACCTGTGTAGACTGGATCCACCAACGAAGAATCTTTTTGCAAGAGTTTGTTATCAAACTCTTTTATGAGACATGGGACTCCTGCATGGACCACTGAGTGCAGAGTAGCCATTGTAGTATTCTCATGTATAGGCGGGCTAAGGGAACCAAGGTTATAGTTGCTTCCACTGAATCCAGAACCTTGAGTACAAACTTCACCTGAACTTTCTTTTTTCTCAACAGGACTGACACTTGACGGAGTAATTTTAGGGCTCTTTCTGCAGGCAGTTTCGCTACCATGCTTTTTGTATTAAATCTGCTCCTATAAAAGTAATATGTAGAGAAGGCAACAAGGCTTATTTTTCAAAACTGACTGCAATGCCTAACTCAGAGCAGAGATGGACTGTAGCTGTTCCTCACCCTGATTAGTAGATGCTTGCTGGTGGTAGTCAGAAGCCAGTCTAAGTATGGAAACACCTGAAATCCTAGACGCCTCAGGTGAGCCGTGACCACTGTCATGCATCTGGTGAACACCCTGGGGGCTGTGGTGAGACCAAAGGGCAGGGCTCTGAACTGGTAATGACTGGTTCTCAGCCGGAAGCGTAGATATCTCCTGGAGCGCCTGTTCATTTTGATGTGATAGTACGCATCCTGGAGATCTAACGAGCATATCCAATTGTCCTTTCCCAGAAAAGGAAGTATGGACTGCAGTGTTACCATCTGAAATTTCGCTTTCTTTACTGACTTGTTTAGTCTCCTGAGGTCCAATACTTCAGTCCCCTGTCTTCTTTGGCACTAAAAAGAATCTTGAGTAAATTCCGGATCCTGATTGGTCTGCTGGGACTTTTTGGATGGCTCTTTTTTCTAGCAACCTTTGGATTTCTAGGGTTGTTTGATCCCTTTGACTGGGTGGTATGTCTGCGATGGATTTTTGTAGACGGGGTGGATGACAGAAGGGAATGTTTTATCCCCTGGATATGATTGACTGTACCCATTTGTCTTTGGAGATGTTTTGCCAGGCTTCTGGGTACAGTGATAGTCTCCCCCCGACTGCCTCCAGAGGTGGATAGGCGGGCCTCCTTTCAGGAGAGCTGGCAGGGCCTACCAGAGAAAGTATCTCTGTCGCCCTGGTTCTGCGGACCCCCATTGCCACGAGGACAGCATCTTCCATTATTACTTCCCCCTCTGCCCCTAAGGGAAAATTCGCCATGTGCATCAGGCAAAGATCCTTGTGATTTGCAGAACCACATCTTTCCACTCTTCTGCCCTTTGGGGTAAGGTACAGTAGGGGCGAAAATATGCACTCCAATGGCAGATAGAGTTTTGCCGTCCTGTTCGCACCTGGTGAGAGTTTCTTTAACTTTTGGCCCGAACAAGGACAAGCCATCAAAAGGGGCATTAGTAAAGGAAGACTTGAGGGGTTCAGCAAAGTCGCAAAGCCGCATCCAGGAATGTCTCCTTAGAGCAATAATTCCTTAGAGCAATTCCTATGCCTGCAGCCTTACTTGCCTTACTTGCTCCATCAGCCGCATATAAAAGCAGGAGCATGGAGGAGTTTGCTATGGAAGTTAAGGTTGCAAGTTAAGTCATTACCATCTCTGGGAGCGCCTCAGCTGTAGCACCTTGGAGGGAATCTCCTAGCTCATTGAGGGGATCCCTCTAAATTCTCGTGAAATGAGAAAGATAATTCAGCGACATCAGAGTAAACGCCACTGAGGAAAACATACGCTTCCCATAACTGTCCATCGTTCAAGATTCTTTGTTGGGTGGATGGACAGATGAAGAAGTTTCAGCTAATTCCTTCTTGGTGGCCGCCGCCACCACCATAGCATCTACCAGAACACCTTTTGTAAGAAGCTGCTTGTCCTCGGGGACAGTGATAAACTTATTTGGCCTCCTTGGAACAGGGTCCACCATCTCTGGAGAGCCCCACGCCTTCTGACTGACTACCCCAGCAGTCTGTCAAAAGGCGGAGACACCCAAGAGGTGGGGGGTCCAGAGCCAAATGCCTCTAGGTAAACAAACATTCTCAGAAGGGGATAGGGACTTCCATTCACCCTGCTGTTTAAGGATCTCTAAGATGTCTGAAAATGAGACATCCTCAGAAGGTTAACATTGGGACCCTTCTGAATCCTCTACGTCTCTATCCGACGTGACAGACTCAGGGGAGTCTATATGCTTCCTCTTAAATGTATGTTTCCGAGGGATCTCCTCAGAGGGATGCTCTGGGGAGGTCTCAGAAGAAAATGTCTCACCCGAAGGGGTAACCTGAGGCATGGGTTCTTTGCGCCTGGGCTGGAGGGCTGGAGTGGAGGTTGACACTGGGCCCCGCAGGGGAAGAGTGTACGGAGCCAAGGGTGGAGCAGACTCAGGGGAAAGCACACTCCTCATCACCTCAAAGGCACCTTGATCCTGGCCTGAGAGAGTCTCCGGATCCGAGGAAGCCAGAGATCTCACCCGCACCAAGGATGAGGGCTCCGAGGCTAATGTTGGTGCCGAACTTACCTGCGCCGAAGCTCCGAGTGGGAAAATCGGGTCCAACAAGGGTCCGAGCAGACTCTCCACCCCGGAGACGATGGGCGAGTGTCGGCACCCAGATCCTTTGATGGAAGTGATTGGAGCAGACATCGGTACCGAAACTCCAGATGTGGTTCTCGGAACCGATGGTTCCACTACTACAACCTCCAGCTGCTCTGGCTCCGAACTCGACCAAGTCAGAGGAGGAATAACTGGCACAGAAGATATGGACTTTGGCTCCACATCCTTTTGGGTTGGGCTGGAAATAATTTTAGCGAGGGCTAGTGTCTTGAGCAACCTCTGCACCACACGCTCCATGTCATTATCAGACAAACTCCTGGATGATCTGGATGAGTACACTGAGGACCTGTGGCTACCAGCCACAGACTGTAGCAAGGGGGAATGTGGCACCGAGTGTACAGGCTCCAAGGAAGGTGACCGGTCCCTCTTTTTTCTCTTGGACGGTTCCGAAGTAAATGGTGGAACTGAAGGAGATTTGTCTTTCTCGGACCCGAAAGACTTTGGATCCAAGACAACGGTAACTAGAGTCAACTGCTTTGTTCACAGGTTAGTACTAAGCTAACTGTCCTTGCGAGCCATTTAAGCCTAGGCACTTATCCCTCGTGTCGGCTCAGAAGTTGAAGTTGAAGGCTGCTGTGGGGCTTGTTCAAAGAGTCCTTTAAGAAGCCCTCTATTAATAAGTTTATTCTTGCACTCTTGCAGGACTCTCACACTAAATCCATGACAAATGGAACAAGAGTCCTATAGGTGCACTGTCCCTAAACAATAGACACTGGTATGTCCATCCGTGATGAAATCCTCTGTATACAGGAATCACATCTTTTAAAACCTGAATGCTTTTCCATAGACAAACTGCAGTAACACAAACTAGAGGTCTCTAACTACAATAAACAACAAGGGATACTACAAGGAGAGGCAAAAAAAACTACTTTAAGAACCAATGACTTATATATATGTGTGTGTGTGTGTGTGTGTGTGTGTGTGTGTGTGTGTGTGTGTGTGTGTATATATATATATATATGTGTGTGTGTATATATATATATATATGTGTGTGTGTGTGTGTGTATATATATATATATATATATATATATATATATATATATATATATATATATATATAGGTAGAGAAGAGGGTTTGAAGAGAGTCTCTAATTGAAACGATGTACTCCTCAAACCAAGGAGGCGCCTCAAACTTCAACAACGCTCTTTAAAACAACAACAGTATGAGAAGAAGCCCTTTAACTTAAACGGGTTGTAGAAAAGGAAACACAAACAGGTCCCCGATCCTCTATCTTAAACAGAAAAAGGGGAGTACTAGAAAACACACAAGCCTGCCAGTAGAAACGACGGCCCAACAGAACAAACGCACAAAAAAAAACAGACTAGACAGGGATAGCAAGATAAGTACTAGTAGATAACTCTAAATTTACTAGGCTTCATGGGACAGAGTGCAGCCTCGAGCCAGCAAAGAGCTCTAGAGCTTTAGTATAAGGCAGAGTCAGAACCAATGCTCAGTTCCAAACCTAACCAACAAAATGAAGGCGAGATGGGACAACATAACATTATGACTTTGCCAGTACAACAACTATATTAAGTGTAAATAAAGCTCCCTTTGTGAAAGATCCACAGGCTCTTCTTCTTCTTTTGGCTGCTCCTGTTAGGGATCGCCACAGCAGATCAACTGTTTCCATTTCTTCCTGTCCTCTGCATCTTGCTGTCACACCAACCACCTGCATGTCCTCTCTCACCACATCCATAAACCTTATCTTAGGCCTTTCCCTTTTCCTGTTACCTGGCAGCTTCATCCTTAGCATCTTTCTCCAAATATACTCTGCATCCCTCCTCAGCACCTGTCCAAACCAACATAATCTTGTCTCTCTGGCTTTGTCTCCAAACCTTCCAACCCGGGCTGACCCTCTAATATACTTATTCCTAGTCCTGTCCATCCTCGTCACACTCAGTGCAAATCTTAACATCTTCAACTCTGCCACGTCAAGCTCTGACTACTGCCTTTTTGTCAATGCCACTGTCTCCAACCCATATAACATAGCTAGTCTCACTACCCTCTTGTAGACCTTCCCTTATACTCTTACTGGTACTCTGTCACAAATCACTCCTGACACTCTTCTCCACCCACTCCATCCTACCTGTACTCTCTTCTTCACCTCTCTTCCACACTCACCATTACTCTGAACTGCTGATCCCAGTTATTTAAACTCATCCACCTTTGCCACCTCTACTCCCTGCATCCTCACCATTCCTCTATCCTCCCTCTCATTCACACACATATATTCTGTCTTAGCCCTGCTGACCTTCATCCCTCTTCTCTCTAGAGCATATCTCCACCTCTCCAGGGTCTCCTCCACCTGTTCCCTACTCTTACTACAGATCACAATGTCATCTGCAAACATCATAGTCCACTGGGACTCCTGCCTGACCTCTGAAAGATCCACAAGCTCTATGTTCTACTTAATGTGTATTGACATTACATGGTGAGCATAAAGATGCAGACAAACCTCACTGTGAGCCTCCCACCACTACTTCTTTGGTTAACTCTTAATTTAAGTTTTAGCCTAAGTTTCTGCTGAAGCATAAATATCTTTCTAATTTGGTTGAGGAGGTGTTAATCTGTTCACAAATGCTGGCATGGTAGAAAGAAATGTTACCTCTTTTACAAATTTAGCCTCTAAGGTCTAACAGAAATAAAGAAAATTCAGCTAACCACATTTACAGAGCTACAGTTTTGTCCTTACAGTAAATGACTTTCTCTTAAAAAACTGTATGCCTTAATGAACTTAAAACCCCATTCTTCCCTTTTCCAGATGTTGCCAGTTTGATCTGTGCTACAGGTCACATGGATGTACTCAGAAAAGGCCTGCAGCAGCCCAGTCTCCCTTCAGTTAGAAGAACTTGAACTGGCCTGGCAAATTAGATTAAATGCTTACAAATTTCCAGGTATTAACAACATTTGTTCAATCAGTTGTGTTTTGAAACGCAAGACTTTAGAGAGATGATGTAATGTAGGGATGAAATAATACTTTTAAATTAATTAAATTGTTTAGTATAAGGCTTCACTACATTACACAAAACAGGAGCACTTTACTTTTTTATATTCCACCTTTCCACTCACCGATATGATGTTAAATGTGACTAACACTGCCATGTCAAACAAAGAGCAACAACAATACTGTTTAAACAGTAGTTTACATAGCTGGTCAAAGGTCAAGAACAGACTCTATAACATTTCATGACTTACATGAGTGTAGTTATAGGTTTTTAAAGTATAAATGATATATATATTTTTAAATGTATATTTTTAATAATGTTTAAGCAGTCTTTGTGGGTTTTAAACTGTGTTGTGATTCATCATTTTAGTACGTCACTTCCATTGTAACATATAAATGTCATGAGAGTTGTTTTGGATTTACTTCTGAAGAAGTTTGTCTTTGGTGCAAACGAAAAGTGCTTTAAGTCAGTAAAAGATAATAAATCACGAGGACTTGACTACTGAGCAGTGCCTGTTTTTTGTTTTTCCAGTCCGGTTTGTATTTGTGAAATTCAATAATTTGAAATCCATACTGAGTTCAAACAAAGAAAAAAAAGGACATTAATTACAACTGACATCTGGAAAACAAAAAAAAAATGCAAACCTTTTTTTCTTCGTGGAGACACTGGTGGCAGTTACAATTTGAAACTAACAAACATCATCAGCAAATAAAAATAGCAGGAAAAAAAAGCAACTCATTCTTCTGCTTCAGCCAAGGAAAAACAGCAAGAGTTATGGTCCATGCAAGCTTCAGTTTCATACTGAACACCTAAAATCCCTTGGTGCTCCACACATAAGCCTCTAGAGTAGATATAGCTGTCAGGAGGTTTTGCTCACTACAGCAATTTGCAGTTCATAAGTATTTTTTTTTTTTGGAAAACCTGACAATATTCCTCTTGAACCTCTTCCCGTAACTAACACTGATATATTTTTACACTATTACTTGCTCTACAACAAAGAGGGCCCTCCTTGATAAACATTATGATTGGATTTATCATCTTTACAAATCAATGGTCATCATCTCTTTTCTGAAGCTCTCATACTTTTATATTGACAGTAACCTGTAAAGATGTACCCCACTTCACATAATATAATTTTGCTCATCTCCCACACTCATCAGATCACCACCTTACTTACAGACAATAACCCCCTGCAAAGAAAAATAACAATGAAAATTTGGCACCATAACTTCTAGCAACTGACATACAAGAATATACTTGCTAAAAATATAGGAAATCTCAACATCGAGGCCAAATGGAAAGACAATCCACTTGTGAAGGGATGGAGGAAAGATGGTCCTAATCTGCCAAGGAGGGTCCTTCTACTCAAAGTTCAACTAATATATGGTAAGAACTTCTCTATTACAGCTAACATTGAATACTCTCTTTTATGGGTCCTGTGAACCACCCAAATACCAGCCGAGAAGACTGAATATTGGGGAATCCCTAACCAAAAGGCTCAGCTCTGTGGTAAAAGGGATGAGAGAAGTCTAGGAAAGGAATATCAATAACCAAGGGCTGACCAAGAAGGCACTGAAGGCAGCTACTCCTTAACAACAGAGGACTAGGCTGCGACCAGGTCAAGGAAAAGAAACGCTCAACAGCACAAAAAACATTTCCCCTTACAGGCAGAAGCAACGGCAGGTGTTCAGGGTAATGAAAAACTAACTACAACTCTTGCTAGCCCAGGCCTAGACGCTACTAGGAAGGTTGCCTCCAGAAGATCATACCAAGAACAGCAGCAGAGGAAAGTATCATTCTTCTCACTCTGACATGGCTGCTCCTGCACAAGAGGGGAGAGTTATGATCCCCTAGCAAGAGATAAGACATACTTCTATACAGCTCCATCATTGGATGCCATATACAATGTTGTGTCACAACAGTGAGTGTCTGCTGAAATTCTGAGGATCGTAACTGTGATCCATGGAACAGTGAAACCTTTAATGTGCCTAGAGGTAATATATAACAAGTCCAAATCTGCGGTACCTCAGAGTTCCCCCTATTAATTTGCAATAAGGCAATATTTAAGTTAGCAAACTTCAGAAACGGTTTGGGAGGAGCAGCCTTCCCATAAGGGTGTAACAGAATATTTTGGAAACTTTCTGTTTTTTATTTGACTTATAGTTTACTTTCTGAAGGGTCAGGACTCACTTGATCATCTCTTACACTTCTGACAAGTCTCTCAGCCCTGAAATGAGAATCACATACATAGTCAAGGAGGAGACGTCAGGAACTCATTTTACCAGAGTGATCCAAATGCACAAACCTCAAATAATGATTCCTCAGGTAGGTGGGTTCTCTACAAGGGAGAGTGACCCCCCCCCCCATACTAGAGAACCATAAAATGGACCACCAGCCAGTCTAACAAAGGGAAATAAACAGCTTTTTTACTTTTTTTTTATTTTTATTTATAATTTGTTGAGCAGGTTAATCACACTAGGCTAGAATTCTATTTTTAGGGGAGGTCCAAAGCACTGTAGCATCAGTAATCAATCTTCCTGGTGAGAGGCCAGAACCTGCACCCTACTGTACCTAAAGTAAGTGTGCTACTTGTTGCATTACCGACCTTAAACTCTCAGGCCAAAATGAGTGGGGCATAGAGATAGTTTCAATGTCCCAAAGCTCATGGATCCAGGGAGAACCAAATAAATGAGAAGTTATGTACCTACCATAACGTTCCATGTTAGTTGTCTTCTCTCTCCTTCTTTCTTGCTTGATGGGTTCGGAGCCGATCCTCGGCTCCGACTCGGCACTTTGCTAAGCTCGAGAGTCACTTTTACCAGCTCGAGGCAGCCCCATATCCCATGATGCAAGGCGGTAAGTACCCAGATCTCGTTTGTTGTCTATAGGCAAAACACCTAGCATAAAAAACTTCCCAAAAGGAAGAAGGGAAGGCAGAAAAGCCTGAAGGATGGGTTAGGAAGGCCAGAACAGTATGGTCTTAGAAGCATACTTCATGTAGGGAGAAAAAGGGTCTGTCCAGGCCAGGGGGAAGGAGGGAGGGTCGCAAGAAAGAAGGCGAGAGAAGACAACTAACATGGAACGTTATGGTAGGTACATAACTTCTCAATGTTAAGTTGTCAATCTCGCCTTCATTCTTGCTTGATGGGACCGCGTCCCTAGCACCTCTATCCTGGGTGGCTCAATGGAACAGACTCTTGAGAACTGTAGAGCCAAAACTGGCTCTATCCCTGGAGGCCAAATCCAATTTGTAATGAGAAACAAAGGTATGAGGAGTGGCCCAAGTGGCTGCAGCACAAATAGTGTCTAATGGAAGTCTAGCTTGAAAAGCTGTGGAAGTGGCTAAGCTTCTGGTTGAATGCGCTTTAGGTTTCGAGCACAACTGTATTCCCCTGAGCTGATAAGATTTCAGAGATGACAGAAGAAAGCCATCTAGATAAGGTCACTTTTGACACAGGAAGGCCTTTTTTGTTATCAGCATAAGAAATAAAGAGCTGATCGGATTTCCTGAATTGTTTTGTTCTGTCCAAATAATATCTGAGTTGGCGGTGAACATCAAGATAATGTAATTTTTGTTCCGATCTGTTTGAGTAATTTGGGAAAAATACAGGAAGATCAATAGACTGATTCAAATTAGCCTTTGAGGCGACCTTAGGCAAAAAGGTCGGATTAGTTCTCAATGATACCCTGTCTTTGTGGAAGACCAAATAAGAAGGACGAACAGAGAGAGCATGGAGTTCGGACACTCTCCTAGCCGAGGTAATAGCAACCAGGAAGAGTGTTTTCCAAGAAAGAAATTTCAGGGAACAAGAAACAGCTGGCTCGAAAGGAGGAAGAATCAAGGATGTCAGCACTAAATTTAGGTCCCATTGAGGAGGAGGACTCCTGACTGGAGGTTTCAGGAGAAAGATTCCTTTTAAGAAGGCTCTACAAAGCCTGTGGGACATAATATTGTGATCTGCTAACCCGACATGAAAGTTCAAGATAGCAGCCAATTGAACTTTGACCGTGGAAGAAGAAGAGCCGGTGTGAAAGATTTCCGCTAAAAAATCCAAAACTGCTTGAACTGGAGCAGTAAAAGGATCAATATTCTTAGCTTTGGCCCAACAAGAAAAACGTTTCCATTTGCTGGTATAAATCCTTCTAGTAGAGGATTTTAGGGAAGCCACTATGATATCTCTGACAGGATTAAAGATCATAGGAAGCCTGGCTAAGGAAGGAAGTGGAGCAACCATGCTGTGAGGTTGAGAGAAGGGATAGATAGGTGCAGCTGACCCGATTGGTGAGTCAAAAGGTCTGGTACTGGGTCCAGATGCCACGGCTGCACCAAAAGGTGACGATGGAGGAACGGAAACCAAATTTGTCGAGGCCAATAAGGAGCAATGAGAATCATTTTGGCTCTCAAACCAGTGGCTTTCTGGAGTACTTGTGGAATCAACGGAAAAGAAGGAAAGGCATAAAGAAGTCCCTGGGGCCAATCCTGGGTTAGAGCGTCTCTGGGGGGATGGCCTGGCAGTGGGAAGAGAGAAAAGCAGTCTGGGCATTTGCTGTTTTGGGAAGTAGCAAAAAGATCGCAACATGGGCGGCCCCATTCTAGAAAAATCTCCTCCACTATAGATTGTTTGAGAGACCACTCGTGAGGCATGAGAATAGCTCTGCTCAATTTGTCCGCTAGAATGTTGGTTTTCCCAGGGATATGCGTTGCTACCAGAAACCGATGAGAGGAGATCGCCCATTGCCAAAGTCTGAGAGCTTCTCGACACAAGCGGTAGGACTTGGTTCCGCCCTGCTTGTTGATATACCATACTACAGACATGTTGTCTGTGTGAACTGCAATTGTTCCCAAGGGAAGAAAGTCATTGAGGGCTTGCAACGTTAAAAGCACTGCTCTCATCTCTAGAACATTTATGCGCAGGTGGTATTCGAACGGTTGCCACGTCCCATGAAGCATCCTGCCCTGATAATGACCCCCCCACCCGATCAGGGAGGCGTCCGTAGTGACAGTGGCTACCGGGGCCGGAAATACGAAGGGTCTGCCTTGGTGATTCTGGGGAGAAGTAATCCACCATGAAAGATGATTCTTGCAAATCTGGGTCACCATGATTTGGTGACGCATTGGAAGTTGTTGGTATGACCACTGAGTGAACAACATCCACTGAAGCAGACGCATGTAGAAGCGGGCCAGGGGAAGAAGGGTAATGGCCGCAGCCATGAGGCCCAACACCTTTAGAACCATTCTGGCTTGCACCTTTTTGCTGGCAAGGATGATCCTCACGTGACTTTGTATATTTGAGATTCTTTGGTCTGTGAGGGTTGCTGACATCCGAACAGTGTCTAATTTTGCGCCTATAAAGGTAATAGACTGGCAGGGCGACAAGGAGGATTTTTCGTAGTTTGTCGACATTCCCAACTGAGTGCAGAGATTTAGTGTGTAATCCCTGGCTTGAAGAAGTTGATGCCTGGTGGTGGCTGAAAGGAGCCAGTCGTCGAGATACGGAAACACCTGGAATCCTTGACGTCTCAGGTGAGCTGTGACCACTGCCATACATTTGGTGAACACTCTGGGGGCTTTAGTGAGACCAAAGGGCAGGGCTCTGAATTGGAAATGACTGGACCCCAGCCGAAAGCGGATAAACCTTCTGGAGCGCCTGTGAATTTTTATGTGATAGTACGCGTCCTGAAGATCTATTGAGCACATCCAGTTGTCCTTCTCTAGGAAGGGCAAAATTGACTGAAGTGTGACCATTCGAAACCTTGTCTTTCTCACAGACTTGTTGAGTCTGCTGAGATCCAATATTGGTCTCCAGTCTCCCGTCTTTTTGGGGACCAAAAAGAATCTTGAGTAGATTCCTGGCTCTGAATGGTCTGTTATAACTGGCTGAATGGCTCTTTTTTGTAGAAGCTTTAATACTTCTAACTCTGCAATTTCCCTTAGACCGGGTGGTACATCTGGAAGGGAATTTGTGTGAGAGAAGGGAATTTCCTCGAAAGGAATTTTGTAACCCTCGGATATAATCGACTGTACCCATCTGTCTTGAGTGAGGGAGCCAGGCTTCTGGGTACAGCGATAGTCTTCCCCCGACTGCCTCCAAGGATGGACAGTCGGGCAACATCTCAGGGATGCTGGAAGGGCTTGTCAGAGAGAGGTTCTCTGCTTCCCTAGTTCTGTGGACCCCCTCTGCCTCTAGGGCGGCGTCTGTTGTTATTACCCCCTCTGCCTCTGGGGGTAAACTGACCACGTGTATCCGGCGTGACTCCCTGGGATTTGCGGAACCACATCTTTCCACCCTTCTGTCCTTTGGGGTAAGGCCTAGAAGGGGTGGAAAAACGGACCCCTACGGCAGAAAGAGTCTTGCCGTCCTGTTCACACCTGGTCAATGTATCCTTCACTTGAGGGCCAAACAAAGCTGACCCATCAAAGGGAGAGTTTGTGAAGGATGCCTTAAAGAGATCTGCAAAATTACAGAGCCGCATCCAGGATTGACGTCTAAGAGCCACACCTGTACCTGCGGCTCTGCTCGCTCCATCTGCTGCATATGATATCAGACGCATGGAGGAGTTAGCTATAGAATTAAGGATTCCTAGCTGAGAAGCAATTTTTTCTTGAGCCCCTGCAGCCGTAGGATCCTGTACTACTTCACCTAGTTCCTTAAGGATGTCCCTTTGGAGTCTGGTGAAGTGACATAAGTAGTTCAGCGAGCGCATAGTAAAGGTCGCTGAAGAGAACATCCACTTACCATACCTATCCATGGTCCTAGACTCCTTGTTAGGAGGATGGACTGGTACAGAAGGATCTGCAAGTTCCTTCTTAGTGGCAGCTGCCACCACCATGGCATCAACAAGGACACCTTTCGTAAGGAATTGCTTTTCCGAAGGGGCAGTAATAAATTTAGACGGCCTCCTAGGAACTGGCTCTACAGAGTCAGGAGCGGCCCAAGCCTTTCGAGCAATAACCTCCATAAGGGGGTCGAAAGGCGGAGACACCCAGGAGGTGGAGGGCCGAGATGCAAACGCCTCTAGGTATACCGACTCATCCTCAGAGGAATTTGTGGAGGGCCAGTTTCCCCTCTGTTTTAGGAGTTCTAGGATGTCTGAAAAGGAGACATCCTCAGAGGGGGATCTTGGGGATCCCTCCGACTCATCTAAGTCAGTATCTGAAGTGATAGACTCAGGGGAGTCTAGGTGTTTCCTCTTACAAGTCCTCTTGCGCGGAGGATCCCCTGAAGGATCAGGGGAATCCTCGGAAGAGGGGGCATTTCCCAGTGGGGAAACCTGAGGCGGTGGATCTCTGGGTCCGGGAGCAAGAGAGATGGAAGAGATATCAACAGGCACTGTAGAGGGAGGAGCTAAGGGAATGGACTGCTGGCTGAGCCCAGTGGCCAGCACACTCTTCATCACCTCAAAGGCACCCCTCCCAGGAAGGTCCGAGAGAACCCGATCCGAAGAAACGGGGACTCCAGGGCCTACTGAAAGGGAAGGCTCCGAGGCAGATGTCGGAGCCGAGCTAACCAAGGCTGAAGCTCCAAGGGGAAGAGCGGGTTCGGACAAGGGTCCAATGCCACTCACCCCCTCGGAGGAGACCAGGGAAACCCGACCACCGAATCCCTCCAAGGAAGGTCTCGAAGAGGAGATAAGAGTAGATGCCGAGGGTGCAGAAGGGGGTGGTATCCGCCCCTCAGCCATAGCAGTAACTATCCCCGAAGACTCCAGCTCCAAACTCTGAGGCAGAGTTGAAGGAGGAACATGAAGGGGGTGTGGACTAATAGTCGTCTCTTGAGACGGACTATGCAGCATCTGGGCAAGTGCCTGTGATTTCAGTAATCTACTTACCACTCTCTCTAAATCATGGTCAGAAAGCCTGGATGACCTAGATGATCGGCTCCGATGGCTCCGTTCCGAGAGGAGAGGTGAGGCCGGAGCCGAGAGTATCGGCTCCAAGGAAGGGGACCTGGACCTCTTCCTCGAAGGAGCCATCGGAGCCAAAGAAACCACTGATGCAGACGGAGCCGAGGACTTTTCGGCTCCGAATGAAAGTCTCGATGTATCGGCTCCAGCTGGAGCCGATACAGACTTGACAGTAACGATGTCGGCGCCAGTCGGCGCCCCCACCGCAACCCGGGCCACATGGTGGTCGGAGCCAGTCGGAGCCGACACCGATGTGACTATAACAGTATCGGCACCGATAGCCATCGGTGCCGAAGATTTTTGTAAGACAGGATCGGCTCCAGCCGGAGCCGATCTCGACTCCGAAGGAGTCGGAGCCGAGGCCACTGGCTTAGAAACAGAAGCCTGGGCCTTAGAAGACTTAGGAGTCTTACTCGGAGCCGATTTAGCCGGAGAGCCCTCCGGTTTAAGGAGACCCCTTAAAATTAACTTATTTCTCCTCTCCTGCAGGACTCTCTGGCTAAAGGAATGACAAATTGCACAGGAGTCCTGCAGGTGGAGAGGTCCCAGGCAATATAAACAAGAAGTGTGACCGTCTGTCAGAGACATCTTCTGACAGCACGAGTCACACTTCTTGAAGCCTGAGACCCTTTCTTTGGACATAGTTGAACACAACAACACAGTCCCAAACAGACAAGTAAAGCTATATTAATTACAGAAAAACTAACCTCTCACACACACACACACACCCTAACAGGGAGGGGGATGGGAGGGAAGAAGGCCTGACTAAAAGAAGGGGAAGGAAAAATATTTTTAGTCAGAAAAGGGCTTACAATTAAGTAAATTAGAAAGATATATTATGAAAAGGTGAAAAAATAAATATTTAGGGGCAAAAGTAGTTATAACTAACACTTACCAGGAGCTGGCAAAAGGAGGACCTCATCAGCTAAGCGGCAAACTGAGAAGTTATGTACCTACCATAACGTTCCATGTTAGTTGTCTTCTCTCGCCTTCTTTCTTGCTTGATGGGTTCGGAGCCAATCGTCGGCTCCGACTCGGCACTTTGCTAAGCTCGAGAGTCACTTTTACCAGCTCGAGGCAGCCCCATATCCCATGATGCAAGGCGGTAAGTACCCAGATCTCATTTGTTGTCTATAGGCAAAACACCTAGCATAAAAAACTTCCCAAAAGGAAGAAGGAAAGGCAGAACAGCCTGAAGGATGGGTTAGGAAGAACAGAACAGTATGGTCTTACAAGCATACTTCATGTAGGGAGAAAAAGGGTCTGTCCAGGCCAGGGGGAAGGAGGGAGGGTCGCAAAAAAGAAGGCGAGAGAAGACAACTAACATGGAACGTTATGGTAGGTACATAACTTCTCAATGTTAAGTTGTCAATCTCGCCTTCATTCTTGCTTGATGGGACCGCGTCCCTAGCACCTCTATCCTGGGTGGCTCAATGGAACAGACTCTTGAGAACTGTAGAGCCAAAACTGGCTCTGTCCCTGGAGGCCAAATCCAATTTGTAATGAGAAACAAAGGTATGAGGAGTGGCCCAAGTGGCTGCAGCACAAATAGTGTCTAATGGAAGTCTAGCTTGAAAAGCTGTGGAAGTGGCTAAGCTTCTGGTTGAATGCGCTTTAGGTTTCGAGCACAGCTGTTTTCCCCTGAGCTGATAGATTTCAGAGATGACAGAAGAAAGCCATCTAGATAAGGTCACTTTTGACACAGGAAGGCCTTTTTTGTTATCAGCATAAGAAATAAAAAGCTGATCGGATTTCCTGAATTGTTTTGTTCTGTCCAAATAAAATCTGAGTTGGCGGTGAACATCAAGATAATGTAATTTTTGTTCCGATCTGTTTGAGTAATTTGGGAAAAATACAGGAAGATCAATAGACTGATTCAAATTAGCCTTTGAGGCGACCTTAGGCAAAAAGGTCGGATTAGTTCTCAATGATACCCTGTCTTTGTGGAAGACCAAATAAGGAGGACGAACAGAGAGAGCATGGAGTTCGGACACTCTCCTAGCCGAGGTAATAGCAACCAGGAAGAGTGTTTTCCAAGAAAAAAAATTTCAGGGAACAAGAAACAGCTGGCTCGAAAGGAGGAAGAATCAAGGATGTCAGCACTAAATTTAGGTCCCATTGAGGAGGAGGACTCCTGACTGGAGGTTTCAGGAGAAAGATTCCTTTTAAGAAGGCTCTACAAAGCCTGTGGGACATAATATTGTGATCTGCTAACCCGACATGAAAGTTCGAGATAGCAGCCAATTGAACTTTGACCGTGGAAGAAGAAGAGCCGGCGTGAAAGATTTCCGCTAAAAAATCCAAAACTGCTTGAACTGGAGCAGTAAAAGGATCAATATTCTTAGCTTTCGCCCAACAAGAAAAACGTTTCTATTTGCTGGTATAAATCCTTCTAGTAGAGGATTTTAGGGAAGCCACTATGATATCCCTGACAGGATTAGAGATCATAGGAAGCCTGGCTAAGGAAGGAAGTGGAGCAACCATGCTGTGAGGTTGAGAGAAGGGATAGACCGGTGCAGCTGACCCGATTGGTGAGTCAAAAGGTCTGGTACTGGGTCCAGATGCCACGGCTGCACCAAACGGAAACCAAATTTGTCGAGGCCAATAAGGAGCAATGAGAATCATTTTGGCTCTCAAACCGGTGGCTTTCTGGAGTACTTGTGGAATCAACGGGAGGAAAGGCATAAAGAAGTCCCTGGGGCCAATCCTGGGTTAGAGCGTCTCTGGGGGGATGGCCTGGCAGTGGGAAGAGAGAAAAGAAGTCTGGGCATTTGCTGTTTTGGGGAGTAGCAAAAAGATCGCAACATGGGCGGCCCCATTCTAGAAAAATCTCCTCCACTATAGATTGTTTGAGAGACCACTCGTGAGGCATGAGAATAGTTCTGCTCAATTTGTCCGCTAGAATGTTGGTTTTCCCAGGGATATGCGTTGCTACCAGAAACCGATGAGAGGAGATCGCCCATTGCCAAAGTCTGAGAGCTTCTCGACACAAGGGGTAGGACTTGGTTCCGCCCTGCTTGTTGATATACCATACTACAGACATGTTGTCTGTGTGAACTGCAATTGTTCCCAAGGGAAGAAAGTCGTTGAGGGCTTGCAACGTTAAAAGCACTGCTCTCATCTCTAAGACATTTATGTGCAGGTGGTATTCGAACGGTTGCCACGTCCCATGAACCATCCTGCCCTGATAATGACCCCCCCACCCGATCAGGGAGGCGTCCGTAGTGACAGTGGCTACCGGGGCCGGAAATACGAAGGGTCTGCCTTGGTGAATCTGGGGAGAAGTAATGCACCATGAAAGATGATTCTTGCAAATCTGGGTCACCATGATTTGGTGATGCATTGGAAGTTGTTGGTATGACCACTGAGTGAACAACATCCACTGAAGCAGATGCATGTAGAAGCGGGCCAGGGGAAGAAGGGTAATGGCCGCAGCCATGAGGCCCAACACCTTTAGAACCATTCTTGCTTGCACCTTTTTGCTGGCAAGGATGATCCTCACGTGACTTTGTATATTTGAGATTCTTTGGTCTGTGAGGGTTGCTGACATCCAAACAGTGTCTAATTTTGCGCCTATAAAGGTAATAGACTGGCAGGGCGACAAGGAGGATTTTTCGTAGTTTGTCGAAATTCCCAACTGAGTGCAGAGATTTAGTGTGTAATCCCTGGCTTGAAGAACTGGTGGTGGCTGAAAGGAGCCAGTCGTCGAGATACGGAAACACCTGGAATCCTTGACGTCTCAGGTGAGCTGTGACCACTGCCATACATTTGGTGAACACTCTGGGGGCTGTAGTGAGACCAAAGGGCAGTGCTCTGAATTGGAAATGACTGGACCCCAGCCGAAAGCGGAGAAACCTTCTGGAGCGCCTGTGAATTTTTATGTGATAGTACGCGTCCTGAAGATCTATTGAGCACATCCAGTTGTCCTTCTCTAGGAAGGGCAAAATTGACTGAAGTGTGACCATTCGAAATCTTGTCTTTCTCACAGACTTGTTGAGTCTGCTGAGATCCAATATTGGTCTCCAGTCTCCCGTCTTTTTGGGGACCAAAAAGAATCTTGAGTAAATTCCTGGCTCTGAATGGTCTGTTATAACTGGCTGAATGGCTCTTTTTTGTAGAAGCTTTAATACTTCTAACTCTGCAATTTCCCTTAGACCGGGTGGTACATCTGGAAGGGAATTTGTGTGAGAGAAGGGACTTTCCTCGAAAGGAATTTTGTAACCCTCGGATATAATCGACTGTACCCATCTGTCTTGAGTGAGGGAACGCCAGGCTTCTGGGTACAGCGATAGTCTTCCCCCGACTGCCTCCAAGGATGGACAGTCGGGCAACATCTCAGGGATGCTGGAAGGGCTTGTCAGAGAGGCTCTCTGCTTCGCTGGTTCTGTGGACCCCTCTGCCTCTAGGGCGGCGTCTGTTGTTATTACCCCTCTGCCTCTAGGGGTAAACTGACCACGTGTATCTGGCGTGACTCCCTGGGATTTGCGGAACCACATCTTTCCACCCTTCTGTCCTTTGGGTTTAGGCCTAGAAGGGGTGGAAAACGGACCTATGGCAGAAAGAGTCTTGCCGTCCTGTTCACACCTGGTCAATGTATCCTTCACTTGAGGGCCAAACAAAGCTGACCCATCAAAGGGAGAGTTTGTGAAGGACGCCTTAAAGGGATCTGCAAAATTACAGAGCCGCATCCAGGATTGACGTCTAAGAGCCACACCTGTACCTGCGGCTCTGCTCGCTCCATCTGCTGCATATGATATCAGACGCATGGAGGAGTTAGCTATAGAATTAAGGATTCCTAGCTGAGAAGCAATTTTTTCTTGAGCCCCTGCAGCCGTAGGATCCAGTACTACTTCACCTAGTTCCTTAAGGATGTCCCTTTGGAGTCTGGTGAAGTGACATAAGTAGTTCAGCGAGCGCATAGTAAAGGTTGCTGAAGAGAACATCCGCTTACCATACCTATCCATGGTCCTAGACTCCTTGTTAGGAGGATGGACTGGTACGGAAGGATCTGCAAGTTCCTTCTTAGTGGCAGCCGCCACCACCATGGCATCAACAGGGACACCTTTCGTAAGGAATTGCTTTTCCGAAGGGGCAGTAATAAATTTAGACGGCCACCTAGGATCTGGCTCTACAGAGTCAGGAGCGGCCCAAGCCTTTCGAGCAATAACCTCCATAAGGGGGTCGAAAGGCGGAGACACCCAGGAGGTGGAGGGCCGAGATCCAAACGCCTCTAGGTATACCGACTCATCCTCAGAGGGATTTGTGGAGGGCCAGTTTCCCCTCTGTTTTAGGAGTTCTAGAATGTCTGAAAAGGAGACATCCTCAGAGGGGGATCTTGGGGATCCCTCCGACTCATCTAAGTCGGTATCTGAAGTGATAGACTCAGGGGAGTCTAGGTGTTTCCTCTTACAAGTCCTCTTGCGCGGATGATCCCCTGAAGGATCAGGGGAATCCTCGGAAGAGGGGGCAATTCCCAGTGGGGAAACCTGAGGCGGTGGATCTCTGGGTCCGGGAGCAAGAGAGATGGAAGAGATATCAACAGGCACTGTAGAGGGAGGAGCTAAGGGAATGGACTGCTGGCTGAGCCCAGTGGCCAGCACACTCTTCATCACCTCGAAGGCACCCCTCCCAGGAAGGTCCGAGAGAACCCGATCCGAAGAAACGGGGACTCCAGGGCCCACTGAAAGGGAAGGCTCCGAGGCAGATGTCGGAGCTGAGCTAACCAAGGCCGAAGCTCCAAGGGGAAGAGCGGGTTCGGACAAGGGTCCGATGCCACTCACCCCCTCGGAGGAGACCAGGGAAGCCCGACCACCGAATCCCTCCAAGGAAGGTCTCGAAGAGGAGATAAGAGTAGATGCCGAGGGTGCAGAAGGGGGTGGTATCCGCCCCTCAGTCATAGCAGTAACTATCCCCGAAGACTCCAGCTCCAAACTCTGAGGCAGAGTTGAAGGAGGAACATGAAGGGGGTGTGGACTAATAGTCGTCTGTTGAGACGGACTATGCAGCATCTGGGCAAGTGCCTGTGATTTCAGTAATCTACTTACCACTCTCTCTAAATCATGGTCAGAAAGCCTGGATGACCTAGATGATCGGCTCCGATGGCTCCGTTCCGAGAGGAGAGGTGAGGCCGGAGCCGAGAGTATCGGCTCCAAGGAAGGGGACCTGTACCTCTTCCTCGAAGGAGCCATCGGAGCCGAAGAAACCACTGATGCAGACGGAGCCGAGGACTTTTCAGCTCCGAATGAAAGTCTCGATGTATCGGCTCCAGCCGGAGCAGATACAGACTTGACAGTAACGGTGTCGGAGCCGGTCAGCGCCGACACCGAAGCCTGAGCCACATGGTGGTTGGAGCCAGTCGGAGCCGACACCGATGTGACTATAACAGTATCGGCACCGATAGCCATTGGTGCCGAAGATTTTTGTAAGACAGGATCGGCTCCAGCCGGAGCCGATCTCGACTCCAAAGGAGTCGGAGCCGAGGCCACCGGCTTAGAAACAGAAGCCTGGGCCTTAGAAGACTTAGGAGTCTTACTCGGAGCTGATTTAGCCGGAGAGCCCTCCGGTTTAAGGAGACCCCTTAAAATTAACTTATTTCTCCTCTCCTGCAGGACTCTCTGGCTAAAGGAATGACAAATTGCACAGGAGTCCTGCAGGTGGAGAGGTCCCAGGCAATATAAACAAGAAGTGTGACCGTCTGTCAGAGACATCTTCTGACAGCACGAGTCACACTTCTTGAAGCCTGAGACCCTTTCTTTGGACATAGTTGAACACAACAACACAGTCACAAACAGACAAGTAAAGCTATATTAATTACAGAAAAACTAACCTCTCTCACACACACACACCCTGACAGGGAGGGGGATGGGAGGGAAAGAAGGCCTGACTAAAAGAAGGGGAAGGAAAAATATTTTTAGTCAGAAAAGGGCTTACAATTAAGTCAATTAGAAAGATATACTATGAAAAGGTGAAAAATTAAATATTTAGGGGCAAAAGTAGTTATAACTAACACTTACCAGGAGCTGGCAAAAGGAGGACCTCATCAGCGAAGCGGCAAACGAGATCTGGGTACTTACCGCCTTGCATCATGGGATATGGGGCTGCCTCGAGCTGGTAAAAGTGACTCTCGAGCTTAGCAAAGTGCCGAGTCGGAGCCGAGGATCGGCTCTGAACCCATCAAGCAAGAATGAAGGCGAGATTGACAACTTAACATCTACAGTTCAAAGGTGCACCTACCCCAGCATAAATTCACTGGACCTGAGCTTCAACTCTTGTACAACCTCTGAGGGGTACAATCATAGGGAGACAATCACCCAAACCATGCAGTGGATTTCTGCCTTTCCACCAAGAAGGATTCATTAGTGCAAGGAAAGCACAGTTGTGTACACTTACCATAAATGTAGATGTTCGAGTGTATTCATTGTTGCAGTAATCACACTTGGGGTTATCCTGGCAGGGGTAGCCCTCGGTCGGCCTGAATACCAAGAGGCTTAGTATTTCTGTGTCAGTTGCTGTCGCTCCAGGACTGACGTCAGGTCGTCAGTGGTATAAAATCAGGCAGCCGATGCTATTACATCAGTTTTTCTTGCCCCAACTATCAGGAGCCCCAAAATAGGGAGCTAGGTTATGGTGAAAAAACACCACCAGTAGAAAGTAAATACCAAAAATTTCAAGTAAGGGGGAGCGAGAGAGAGAGAGAGACAGACAAGGGGGATGGAGGGTGGGAAACCAGGACTGCAACAGTGAATACACTCGAACATCTACATTTATGGTAAGTGTACAAAGCTTTGTATGTTCTTCGTGTTTCACTGTTGCAGTTATCACACTTGGGTTGATTCCCAAAGCTGAAGAAAAGGGTGGAGGCAGTCAAGAAGACTGGGGGATGGCTAGGATGCCCTGGAAGATTGCGGTTGCAAAGCCTGCCCTGGATTTGGAGAAGCTAGGCAGGTGGTAATGCTTGGTAAAGGTATGAACAGAAGTCCATGTTGCAGCCTCCAGGATGTCCCTGGTAGGGACCACTCTGAGAAAATCTGCAGAGGTGGAGGTTGGCCTGGTGAAATGCGTCCTGACCCCCTTAGGGGACATTTTCCCATGCTGTTTGTAGGAGAAATGGATACAGTGTGCTATCCATTTGGAGATTGTTTGTTTGGATATGGCCTTGCCCTCTGCCCCTGCTGCAAAGCTGACTAGCAATTGGTCAGTTTTCCTAAAAGATTTAGTCCTATCCAGGTAGAATCTGAGCTGTCTGTGGACATCTAGAGAATGCAGAATTCTTTCGCCCTTGTTTTGTGGGTTAGGGAAAAAGGTGGGCAAATGAATTGATTGGTAGAGAGCCACACTGTATACCACTTTAGGCATGAAAGTTGGGTTAGTCCTGAGGAAGACCCTGTCAGCATGGAAAATGATGAAGGGCTCTACAGCCATGAGTGCTTGTAGCTCTGAAACTCTTCTAGCTGAAGTGATGGCCAGAAGCAAGGCTGTTTTCCAAGAGAGGAATTTTAACACTGCTGAAGCTGCAGGCTCAAAGGGGGTAGTGTGAGCTTTTCCAACACAAAGTTAAGGTCCCATGCTGGGGTAGGAGCTCTTCTAGGTGGCCTTAAATTGTTAGCCCTTCTTAGGAACTGTTTAAGGAAAGGGTGAGAGAAGAGAGGTGGCTCTGTGCTGTAATGAGCAGAGATGGCAGAGACATGAATTTTAATAGAAGAGAAGGATAGGCCCCTGTGCAGTAGGTCTGCTAGGTAATTCAGGATGAGAGGTAGGGAGGGCTGTGCTGTTTCAGCTCCTTTAGCCTGGATCCAGGTGCAATACCTTTTCCACTTGTCAGCGCAGGACTTTCTAGTGCTGGGGCATCTGGCCTCACGTATAACATATCCAGGACTTGTTTGCTTAGGCTGGCAGCTGGAGGAGAGGTCAGGGAATAAACCAGGCTGCCAGGTTCAGGATCTGCAATTGTGGATGCAGGAATTCTCCATTCTTCTGGGTCAGGAGTGTTGGGATCTGAGGTAGGTGCCATGTTGGCAGGGGTGACAGGCTGCGCAGCAGTAGGCACCAGTGCTGGCATGGCCAGTCTGGGGCAATCAAGATTGCCCTTGGTTTTTCCTCCCTTATTTTGAGCAGTACCCTTGAAATTAGTGGTAGAGGGGGAAATGCATAGATCGAGAGGTTTACCCATTGGAAGGATACAGCATCCACTTTCCAGGCCTTGCTGCGAGGCTCCCTGGTGGAGAATTTGCTGAGCTGGTGATTGTTGTTGGAGGCAAAGAGGTCCACCTTCGGGGTGCCCCATTTCTGGGTTACAAGGCTGAAGGTTTTGTGGTCTAGCTGCCACTCGTGTGCGTCTGCCAGAGAGTTTTGGGAGCCTGGCAGGAACTGTTCTAGCAGGTGAATATGCATGGCTGAAGCAGTGTGCCAAAGGGTCATGGCGAGCCTGCAGAGGGAATAAGAGAGTGAGTTCCTCCCGGCTTGTTGATATACCACATCACTGTGGTGTTGTCTGTTTTGATTACTAGAGCCCCTGGGGAGAGTAGGGGGTCTGAAAGCTGTCAGGGCATGCTGAACAGCTAGCATCTCTTTTTGGTTGATGTGCAGATGTATTTGATTTGGACTCCAATGGTCCTGAATGCACCTGCCGTCCAGGTGTGCACCCCAAGCATAATCTGATGCATCTATGGTTAGGGTCTGGGCGGCGTGGGATTGCGAGAAGAGAAGACCCTTGTTGTGGTTGCATGCTGCTGCCCACCAAAGAAAATCTTTCCTTAGACAGGGTATCATAGGTATAATAGTTTCCAGGTCCTGAGAGTGTTGACACTACAGGCTTTTTAGGTACCACTGTAGTTTGCTCATATGCAGTCTGGCATATGGAATGAATAGAATGCAGGAGGCCATGAATCCTAGAGCTTGCAGGATTTTCCTTGCAGATAACTGGGTGCTGGTGGCTAGTTGAGAGAAGTAGCCTGTCAGGTAGGCTTGTTTTTCTGGAGTAAGGAATGCCATCTGGGATGCTGTGTCCAGGCTTGCTCCCAGGAATACAATTTTTTGAGTGGAGATTAGTTTGGATTAATTTTCATTTACGGTATACCCCAGGGAGATCAGTAAATCCTTTACAAAGGGCAGGTGCTGTAACAGCTTTTTCTGACTGTCTGCCTGAATCAGGCAGTTGTCGAGGTAAGGGTAAATTTGAATATTTCTTTGTCTGCAAAAAGCAATGGCTGGAGCCAGACATTCTGTGAAAACTCTGGGAACACTGGATAAGCCAAAGGGAAGCACAGAGAACTGAAAGTGCATAGATCCTGCCCTAAAACGTAGATATTTCCTGCAAGATTCCCTGATTGGGATGTGTAGATAGGCCTCTTTTAGGTCTAGGGTGGCTAACCAAGCATCCTTGGAAAGCATAGGAAAAAGCTGGTGGAGGGTGAGCATTCTGAATTTTGGTATCACCAGGAAGGTGTTTAGAATTGATAGATCAAGGATTGGGTGCCACATGCCCTCTTTTCTGGGTACCAGGAAAAGCCTGGAATAGAAACCGTGGCCTATCTGGTCTGTAGGAACAGGCTGTATTACTCTCATGGAGCGCAGGGAATGGACTTGTTTTTTGGCCTCTGCCCACTGGTTTGGAGGAAGATCTGGGAACCCTTTTGGGGTTGGCAGAGTGTGGAAATAAAATCTGTATCCCTGGGATACTATGTTGAGGACCCATCGGTCGTTGGTAAAAGAGGCCCAGTTTTTTGCATGGGAGGAGAGTTTTCCTCCTAGGGGCACAAGCAGGTGGGCAGAGGTAAGGGGTGGAGGTGAAAAGTCATTGTGAGTTCTTTCCATAAGGGGGTGGGTTAGCACTCCCTGTTTTTGAAGTGGAGGATCTCCATTGCTTAGATCTCTGCATTCCCTGGGACTGCTGTCTGGGGGGGGGGGTCTGCTTCCCCTAGGTCTTGTCTGAGCTAGCCTGGAGGGGGCCGGAAAGGACCAGAGCTTGGAGGGGAAATGCCTACTAAACCTCGGAGGCTGGAGCTGTAAGAAGTCTTCAACTGTCTACATAGATTTAGCTTTTTCTTCCATCTTTTTTAAGACCTTTTCTGCCTTGGTGCCAAACACATTGTCTTTGTTCAATGGTGCGTCCAAAAGTTTTGATTTTACATGGTCTGGCAAGGTCTGTTCCTTAAGCCAAGCATGCCTTCTAAGTACAGAACCAGTGACCGCTGCCCTGCAAGATGCGTCTAGGGCATCAAAGCCACATTGCAAGGTGTGTTTAGTAACTTGGCTTGTAGAATGCATAAGCTCCTGTAATTCTTTATTTTCTGCACAAGCAGGAAAGATAGATATTTTTTGTTTGAGGAGTTCCATTGTATGTTGCTGTTATTTCAGCATGTGGAACTGACAATTTAGTGCTCTAATGGCAAGAGTTGCAGAGATGTATACTTTTTTACCCCATCTGTCTAAAGCTCAGGAATCCCTGTCTGAGGGGGTGGGATTCTTAGCTGTGGTTGCTTTTATTCCTTTATATCCTTGGGAGATGACCTCTGGGTCAGCAGAAGGATTTTTGAAAAGAAATTTGTGAAGAGTCAGGGACTTTGTAATACCGGTCAGGTTTCCTGGGAGCAGGAAGAAGGGTGTCAGGAGTCAAACTGGATGCCATAAAGACATCATCCACAACATCCAAGACAGGAGAAATGGCTAAAGGTCTGTGCTGTGGTAAATCTAAGAATTCCCTGAGTCACTTTTTCGACTGAGGATAGTCCTGACATTCCCATTGGAAATGCTCCCTTAAAGTATGTACGGTTTCACCAAATGAAAAATCCTCTGGAGGAGAGGCAGAAGGAATGGGTTCCTCTGCATCTGAATCCTCATAGGCAGATAGGGGTTGCATGTCTTCATATTCAGAAAACTCAGAGTCATCGGACTCCTAGTCAGATAAAACCGCTGGGGACAAGTCTCTTTTTCTTTTGAAAGGGGTAGGCTGGCTTCCCCTAATAAGCATGATAAGGTCTTCCGCCATTTTAAGGATTTGAGATTGAGGCATGGAAGCAGGTGCCTGAGCTTGGGTCGTCGTTTTTTTAGGCACAGTTTGTACCACGGGCCTTAGAAACTCACTACTTTTTGAAAGAAATGAAGACGTGAAAGAATTCGTCGATTTGTGTTGAGTATCGGTAGTGTGAAGAATTTCCTCAGAAGCCGGTGGCTGCTCAATGGCTCCAGACCCATCCAAGGTAGAGACATCCGCAGGATCCTTAGTCAACTAAGAGTCTTGCGGCATACCGGACTCCTAACGGGTCTCGGTTGTGGCCTGCGAATCCACAGAAGTGGGCATCAGGGGTTGCGAAAGCACCTGAGGACCGGCGAACTGACAACTAGTTTAACGGAAGTGTCATTGGCAATTCTGGACCTGTGCAGTCTGTCTCTGTCTTTATCCTTATGTTTTTTCAGAAGATTGGTTGTCGGATGGCTTACTGAAGCCATATCAGAATAAGGTGATTGAGAGCGAAAATATTTAGCTACAATAAGGGCCAGACAACTTATAGTTCTGGCATTGAAGAAAGCACAAAAGCGACAGCGAGGTACATCGTGGTCTGGGCCTAAACAGGTGACGCAGTAAGAATAGAAGTCTTGGTGTGGTATTTGCTTTCCACAGGCGAGACAATTGTTAACTTTTTCTGACATCAGTCAGAGCAAGAAAAAAGGATCCCAATGGGGTACTTAGTTTTGGAAGACTTCAACTTCAATTCGGAAATGATACTCGGGTAGCGGCCGACCGGCACTCGTGCGAACTGCTTCTGCTTCAGGCTCCTCGGCAAGAAAGAGTGATTCAATGGGGTTGGCTGCCTGATTTTATACCACTGATGACCTGACGTCAGTCCTGGAGCGACAGCAACCGACACAGAAATACTAAGCCTCTGGCATTCGGGCTGACTGAGGGCTACCCCTGGCAGAATAACCCCAAGTGTGATGACTGCAACAGTGAAACACAAAGAACATCGGTGGAGATTAAGGAAGTCACAAACACAAGGGAGGATAGGAAGTCAGAACTGCCCCGAATGCAAGCAAATAAGGACAAACAAAGATGGATCTCTGCAGGGAAAAAAGGCAACTGCAAAACTAGTTTTCTAAGACAGATGGTCCCTGACTGTGAATCCAAAAAAACTGCAGCCAGAAGATGCCATAACAATGGACTGTCAATGGGAAGATGAGGAGATCTCCAGTGAGAAAAAAATCTCTGCACGGCAATCAGACACTGCATTACCAAGAAAGGGAATGAGGAAATATCATCTACCAGTTTAGGCCCCAAACAGTTGACAAGATGATGTCTTTGAAAAATCGTAAAGCCCACCCAAAGACTAGGAGGATAAAGAGAGGCAGGTTTGGGGAGGGGGGCAATACAGAGAAGCCTACCTCCCTGCATCCACCCAGAGAGGTAGGAATGAAAGCCATGGCCCCTGAGGATGGAAAGGGAGTGCTCCATGAGGACCAATCCAACTGTTTCAGTCTTACAGGACGGGGAGGTATAGTACATTTTTGTACTTTGCTCTTAACATAACAGTAGATGTTCAAATTCCTCACTGTTGCAGTAATCTTTTGGCTATACGAGTTGTATCCTGCCTAGGATCAAAAAACAAACATCTTCAGAATTCTCCAGCTCCCTCCCACACCTTCACTCTGAATGCTGATTGAACAGCCCAGAGGAGGGAAATCAGCAAGTGCAGAAATCTTCAGGACTTTCTTGTCTATACAGAGAGAACAGTGTACTCATCCTGAACCTCTAACAGATATAAACAGAGACCAATAGCTTTATATTCCAACAAGTAACTATACACAGACATAGACAAAACTAGTTGGGTGTAGCTATTGCAAAAAGTGAGGAATTCAAACATCGACTATTATGGGTAAGTGCAACATATACGACTGTAATATGTTCATCATTTTCACTGTGGCAGTAGCCTTTTGGCAGTATGGGTTGATCAACAAAGCCTATCCCACCTGGGAGGAGGAAGGACAAGGATCCTGGAGCCCCTGGAGTTTGGTCTTGGCAAACCTGGACCTGGAAAAGGAATCCAGTTTGTAATGCTTTGGAAAAATAAGTACAGAGGACCAAGCTGCTTCCTCTACAATCAATGCTTCTACTGTCTGCCACTTTCTAATATACCACTGTAGATGTCAAGGCTCTAGTAGAATGTACCTTTATACTGCCTGGAAGAAATTTATCATGGTGAGTATAACAACATGCAACAGCCGAGGACAATCCGCTTGAATTAGTCATTTTTGACATGGGCTGTCCCTTCTTTGTCCCATCATAAGAAATAGACAGCTGATTTAGGTTCATAGGTTCATACTAGGCTATCTGCACGAGGGCATTTACAAGCCTAGCCCATCGTTTTGTGGCTTACGCCACCCCTTTAGTATGGGGAACTATACCCATTATTTTGCTGTGCCTCTGTCGAGCAGTGACATTGAGGTAATCCCTGGGGTATATCTGCGATCTCCCATCCATTGGTCAAGATTTCTCTTCAACAAGGCCAGCGAGGTGCTCTGCCTCACATATACCGGGATTTTGTTCCACAGCATAGGGAGTCTTTGGGTGATAAATCTATCCCTCCAGCACGTCCTATTAATAGCCGTGTCGAGGTTTAAGTCTCCCGCCCTTGTGGCTCTGATGGATCTAGATTTTTTGAGGTGAAGCATATTCATCAAATCTGGGTTTGACATGGCCTTGTATGTTAGGCAAAGGTCACCTCTGAGCAAGCGGTAAGCGACTGAATAGAGCTGGAGTTCTTTCAGTCGGGCAGCATAGGACAGATTTTTGAGACCCTCTATCCTTTTGGTGAGGAACTTTTGTGGCCTCTCCAGCTGCTGCAAGTGTCGGGTCAGATACATTCCGAATGGGGCATTGTACTCAATCATTGGTCTGATGAGTGATGAGTAAAGGAGACCATGACCTCCCTTGATCTAGATGAGAATCCCTTCATGATAAGGTGGGCAATGTAGAAGGTCTTCCTAACTACTTTAGCTACATGGGTGTCGAATGATAGACTACTATCAACCTGGGTCCCCAGGTCCCTGATAACTTCTTCTGTGCTCAGTGGATTGCCACCTATTTGGTAGCTAGGGGTAACCTTGTTTTTCCCGAAGGGTATGACTATGCATTTTTTGGCATTTAACTTTAGGCCATGGCTCTGGCACCAGTTATCCGTTTCTGTGAGACCCTTCTGAAGGATATCTGTGTCAGATGTGTTTTCTACTATGGCCCAGTTTGCAGTCATCTGCAAACTTTGTCAGCCATAACCCTCCTGTGTTTGCTTGTACTTGGAAAAGTAGATGCCAAACAAGAGTGGGCCCAGGACTGAGCCCTGTGGGACACCACTTGTGACAGGCTTTGAGTCTGACATGGCGCCAGCAACTCTGACCCTGTGGGTTCTGTCACTCAGCCAGTTTGCAATCCATCTTGTGATGTATGGGTTAACATTTAAGCTGATGAGTTTTTCAATGATATCCGAGTGGGGTATTGTATCGAAGGCCTTCGCCAGATCGAGGTAGGCTGTATGGACTGCCTTTCCCTCATCAATGGCTTTGGTGACTGTTTGAAAAAGTCAACCAAGTTTAAAAGGCATGATCTGCCTTTGACAAAGCCAAACTGGGTTGGATCCAAAGTCTGCAAATTCCCTATGTCTTTATTTATGAGGTCCATTATGATCCTCTCCATGGCTTTGCAGATAAGGCTTGTCAAGCTAATGGGCGGTAATTTCCAGGGTCGGTGGAGGCACCGCCTTTGTGAAGTGGGACCACAGTTGCAGTCGCCACTCCTGGAGTGCGTATCCAGAGGTAAGACTTTGATTAAACAGCTGTCCTAGCTGTGGGTTTAATTCATCATTGAGTTCATGGAGCACACAGCCGGGGACACCATCGGGTCCCATGGATGCTGTGTTTTTTGCTTTGAGAGAGCAGTTCTCACTTGGGCGTTGGAAATGTTTGGGGGCTGCAATCGTTTGGTATAGATATCTCACCTTTTGGGGAGGGGAGTTTGCACTGAACCTGTCAGCCAGTATGTTGGCAATGTCTGTAGGATCAGTAATCTTCACATCATTTTGAACTAGTTCTGAGCATATCTGGGAGTTTCCTCCCAGGTTTCTAACATAGCTAAAGAAGGCCTTATGATTGTCTTTTGAGTCTTTAGCTATTTTTCTCTCAAAATTTGCTTTGGATGATTTTATGAGAGCTCTTAGTTTTTACTTGTAGTGATCAAGGGTGTCTTACCTTTTAAGGATTTTGCTCTATCTTGTAGTAGCTTCCTCCTTTTGTTGTAGAGTTTGTTTATGGCTGGGGTCCACCAGACTGGGCGCTTGCCTTTGGTACAAAGAGTCTTTGTTTTCTTGGGATTGCCTTATCCATGCAGTCCTGCAGGTGCTGGTAGAAGGCATTTGTAAGTGATTCAGCGGCTTGAGTACTGTTTTCCACGGCTCGGGGGCCTTAAAGGAGACCACACTAGTCTTTAGAAGTGTGAAGTCGGCTTTGAAAAGTTCTTTACTGTGGTCTTTTTATTTCAGGTGGGGTGGGATGAGGACCTCCAGCGAGATTAGTTGTGATCTGATCTCACCAGTGAGGGGTATACTTCGGTGTTGAACATTGTGCTCCCATGTTCGTGATGATGAGATCAAGTATGTTATCTCCTCTTGTGGGGATGGTGACTAGTTGTTCCATGGCATTTGAGTTTATGAATTCCAGGAACTTTTGGGCTAGGGTGTTTGGGCTTGAGTAGTGTCCCCAGTCTATATTAGGGTAATTGAAGTCACCTAGTATGATGGTGTTTGGTGATACATTTATCCCCTCTAGTGTTTTCAGGAAGGCCATGTGAGGTTCCTGAGTTTGTGAGGGTGGCCTGTAGCATGCTACAATTTGCAGAGCAGTCTTGCCTATGGTTAATTGCACCTGGATAGTCTCCGATGCATCGTGCGTTGCCACCAGTCTTGAGGTGTGGGTGTCCTTGATGAATATGGATACCCCCCCTCCTTTCTTGGTATTGTCCGGATTTTGGGGCGGAGCATGATATGAGGTAAAACCTGATAGTGCTGGGGTGCTCTCAGGAGCCTTGAACCAGGTTTCTGTCACAGCACAGACATCGATGTTCTCCATACTGAGAAGGGCCTCGAGTGCGTGCATTTTGAGATTTAGACTTCTGGCATTGAGCAGCATTACCCTTAGTTTTTTCCTTTTTGTGTTCTAGGGTGGTAGGTTTAGAATTTGAGCCTTGCCTAAAAAAGGCACTATGGGGGTGGCAAGAGCCTTTGCCAATATCCGGAATCCCAGGGGTGACAGGTGCAAGCCGTCCCTTGCGAAGCAGCGTGGCTTGTCCAGCATGTCATCCCAGGCAGACAGACACTGGATCCCCTTTGAATGACACCAGTGTTTAAGCCAATTGTTAAAGCTGATCATCTTATCTCTGTATTGTGGCATCATTCTTGGTGAAGGTAGGATACTTGGTGAAGGATACTTGGTGAAGGTAGGATACTTGGTGAAGGTAGGATACTGCTCAAGGTCATATTTGCTTTTCTAAAGGATTTAGTTCTGTCAAGGTAGTAAGTAAGCTGCCTATGCACATCCAAAGTATGTAGAATCCCTTCCCCTTGGTTACGCGGAGCTGGATAAAGCAATGGGAGATTGATGACTTGCTTCACAGTAAACTCTGAACCATCTTTGGGCATAAACAAGGGATTTGTTCTGAAAGAGACCCTATCTCTACGAAAAACCAGATGGAGTTTGGCCGCCACGAGAGCTTGTAACTCAAGATACTCTTCTTGCATCTGTCAGAGCAATAAGTAGTAGTCTTCTGTGTGATGCACTTTATATCAGCTTGATGAGTTGATTCAAAACGAGGCATAGTTAACTTCTTCTGCGTCAAGTTAAGATGCCAAGTAAGGGCCACCTGCTTTCCAGAAGGTCTAATATGCAAGACCCCCTTAAGAAACTGTTTTTCCAAAAACAAAGAAAGGGGAGGATCCCTGGGCAGACACACTAAAATGGCCGCAAGATGTACCTTGACAGAGGAATAAGAAAGGTCAGAGTAAAGTAACTCACACAAGTATTTCAGAACCAGTGGTACATAATCCCAGGTGGGGACCCTGGTTATTACCTAGCACTAAATACAAAATATTTTCCACTTGCCAACATAAGATTTCCTAGTTGCGGGTTTTCCTGTCTCCTTTAGTACCTGCTGCACGTCCTCATGAAAAAGCTGCCCAAACTGTATCAAAATTAAATCATCCAGGTAATTAGTTGAAATTGCTTGAGAATGGGGTTTATCAAATTCCCCGTCTTGTGTGAGTAGGTCAAGCATGTGAGGAAGCTTGTGGTAATTGCCCTTGGCCAGTTCCATAAGAAGAGAGTACCAATGCTGCCTGGGTCAAAAGGAAGTCACTGTAATGACTTTAGGAGAATCCTTCAGAATTACTCAGGGTATTAGTGGAAAGGGTTGCAATGCATAAAGGAACATTCCCAAACATGGGAGAGAAAATGCATCTGTTTTCTAAGCTTGCATGCAAGGAGCCCTGGAGCAAAATTTGTTTTGAAAGGAGGCAAACTGATCTAATTAAGATATTTCCCACAACTGAATAAACTCGTGGAAGCCCTCTTGTTCAATTTTCATTTGTGAGCATATACCCTGGTCCTGCTTAGTTTGTCTATGACTATATTATGCTGTAGAGCAATATCCCAAGCCATCATAGCCAGCTTGCAAAGAGGGTAGCACATTGTGGTGTTGTCTGTAACCACTTTTACAGATTCAGTGGACAGTGAAGAGATTTTAAGGCATGGATCACAACCAGCATCTCTTTGACATTTATGTTATTTGTTCAGTCTGAAGAATTCCAAAGGCCTTGCATCTTTACAAACAATAGAAATTGCTTCCTATGCAAAATCTGGGGAGTCTGTAGTTAAAGAATGACTTGGGATCTGAGGAGTCTTGGATTTAAAACCTTTTGCGGCCTTCACCTGTGTAATTCTTTTTTGATGAAGTCCTAAACTGGAATCTGAAATGCCAGAGGATGAATATGTTGGGTCCATGTGTTTTCTTATGAACCAATGAAATTTTCTCATGTGCACCTGGTGAGAGGAATCAGGACAATCAACGAAGCCATGAACCCTAGAAATCAGAGATATTCTCTTGCAGAGCTCTGAAACTGATTGGAGAAACTTGGTATAGTTCCAGATACAAATCTACCTTCTCTTGTGTAAGTGCAGCCTTTTTCTGGGAAGTGTCTATAAAGCAACACAGAAACACAATCCTGTGGCAGGGTGGAGGAGGATTTGTGTACATTTATCTAGAATCCCATATCGCTAAGAAGAATTAAAAAAAGAAGTTATGTCTTACCATAATGTTTCATCTGTGTTGTTGATCTTCACTTATCCTTGACGCTGGGTTGGGTTCATACATCGGAACCGACTCGGCTGTTATTCCAGCTCACGCCCTCTAAAAATCTCAAGCTAAGAGTTACCCATAATGCTCTTCTCAGGATTACTTCAGATAGAGTTTGCACAAAATAGTGACAGACAGGAAGTAACAGACAAGAGCCCATATCTGTAATCCTAAAAGGGAAAGACAATCTTTTGGGAAAGCTCTGTTCCACCAAGAAACCAAAGGGCAGGGGAAAGGAGGGTGGGGATGTCAAGAATAAGTGAAGATCAACAACACAGATGGAACGTTATGGTAAGACATAACTTCTTTATCTGATGTTGTCAATCTTCACTTAATCCTTGACTGTCAGACAGAGTCCCCAGCTACCTAATCCTGGGAGGCCTCACAGAAAAGTATTCTTGAGCACCACTGAGCCAAATGACGTTCGTCCCCTAGAAACCAGATCCAGCTTGTAACAAATAACAAAGGTATAAGGGGATGCCCAAGTAGCCGCTGCACAAATATCATCAACAGGAGCTCTGGAATGAAAGGCTGCAGAAGCGGCTACTGCCCTTGTTGAATGTGCTTCAATAGGTCCCGGTAGTTGCACTTTTTATAAATGAAAGTTATACATTCTTTAAGCTATTTAAATAGGGGACTTTTAGAAACAGGTTTTCCCATACTAGCAGAAGAGAAGGAAACAAACTGGTCTGATTTCCTTTGTTCTGTGAAGGCAAAAAACGTAACTGTCTATGCACATCTAGCAAATGCAGACAGTATTCACCCTTGTTTGAGAAGTTGGTATAGAAAACTGGAAGATGAATAGTCTGGTTGATATTGGTTTTGGACACTATCTTTGGTAGAAAAAAATGATTTGTTCTCAAGGAAACCCTGTCCTTATGGAAAGTAAGGTATAGAGGTTTGCAAGATAAGGCCTATAGCTCAGATATCCTCCTTGCAGAAGTAATAGCCATAAGCAATAATATTTTCTAAGACAAAAACTACAGATTGCAAGTTGCAGAAAGTTCATAAGGGGAACTAATTACATACAAGTACCAGATTCAAGTCCCAAGGTGCACAGGGGTCTGCACATCAAAGCTCCTTTTAGAAAGGGTTTACAAAGTTTGTGGGACACTAAATGCTGTCTCATTTAAACCATTATGAAAATTTGACATTGCAGCTAGATGCACTTGTATGGTCGAGGCAAATGCTCCTGTTTCAAAAAACAATGTTAAAAACTTCAGGACCTTATTAATTGGTGCTGAAAATGGATTGAGATTAGTCTCTGAAGTCCATTTTGAAAATTTTTGCCACTTGCTGAAGTACAACTTTCTAGTCGAAAGTTTGTGGCAGGCTAGAACAATTCTTTGAACTGGGGAAGAGAGAGTAGAATACCTGACAATCACTGGAATTGGAGAAGCCACACAGTGAGCTTGTGATTTTGAAGAGTCAGATGAACTAGGCCATCCGGACGTGACAAAAGGTCTTGATCTGTGTCCTAGGTTTCAGAATTAGATGAGGCCAAAGAAAGGGAAACCACACCCGACGAGGCCAGAATGGGGCAATGAGAATTACTTTGTTCTTCGACCTGTTGGTTTTATTTAGAAACTGAGATATGACAGGAATTGGGGGCAAAGTCATACAACAGAACAGGGTTCCAATTGTGAAGTAGAGCATCTCATGGTGACTCCCACAGAGAGGGGATTAGGGCAAATTAGCTGCTGCACTTGTTGTTCAGGGGTTTGCAATGAGGTCACAGCAGGGATGGGCCCAGTGATGGAATATCTTTTCCACCAACAATGAATTAAGATACCACTCGTGAGGCATTAGGATGGTCTTGCTCAATTTGTCCGTAATCACGTTGGAGCTCCCCAGAGTATCTGTTGCAGTTAGAAAGCAGTTGGATGAAACTGCCCATTGCCATACTTTTGAGTGCTTCTTGACAAAGAGGGTAAGATCTGATTCCCTCTTGGTTGCTGATGTACCCGACTACTGATATCTTGTCTGTTTGAACCTCAATCATTAGGGGAGGGTTTCTTGGAATGCCTGCAATGCTAAGAACACTGCCCTCATCTCCAGAACACTGATGTGCAAATTGGCCTCTAGCCAGGACCAAGTGCCTTGGACTGTCTTTTTCAGATAATGCGATCACTATGACTTGGGGTTGAAGAGGGACAAAGGGTCTGTCTGACAAAATTTCATTGCAGTGAAGCTACCAACTCAGGTCTCTTGCATAAGTTAGTGATTAATACCTTAAGGGACATTGGCTGATTGAATAACGACCACTGGGATACCAAGAGCCACTGAAGAATCTTGCAAGTGGTATCTCGCAAGGGAAACTAAAGTGATGGAGGCTGACACTGATCCTAAAGTTTGTAGCAACAGCCTTGCAGTCACCTTTTTGCTGTGAATAATCAGACTGACTAGCAATCTTATTCTTTGAAGTCTTTCTGGGGGAAGAGACACGATGCCAGTGTTTGGGTTTAGCATCGCTCCTATGAATTCCAAGTGCAGTGTTGGCTCTAGATGGCATTTTTCATAGTTTATAGTGATTCTCAATGGGGAACAAGTTTGAAAACGTAGTCTCTTGCCTATAAAAGTAGACAACTGGTGGGAGTGGTTAGGAGCCAGTCGTCTAGGTATGGAAACATAAGGAATCCTTACAGTCTGAAGTGGGCTGCTACCACTTCCTTGCATTTGTCAACAACTGAAAAAGGCGTTTTGTTCAACAAAATCAGAAAAGTACAACATACAAAACGCTGTATTGCCACTCGCTAGCTGATGTCAGCAAAAGGAATGCAGCTCCTGTAGACTCAATGTTCACATATAAAAAGTTTTATTAAAACAGACATAAAATTAGTTAAGCGCTTTCACTCGTACCAAGCGAGCTTCTTCAGAACAAACAGGTAGTACTCATTTGCAACATTTAAATATGTATAGCTTGGCGCCAAAAATAACAAGTCTTAAAGCTACAGCCAGCCTCGTACAGTTATTATATCTGAAAACACCTAATACACAAGCTGATGAACACATAAAGTGTGTAATAAAATATGAGTAATAAAATAACAGCCTATACAATAAATACCATTTAAATATAATAATTAATATAGTAGTTAGTATGTCTAGTAATTTCATGCTCACAGATGCCAGGATCAACTTTTTAACATTAAAATGGGTTTAACTGAAATGTAGTCGTTAATTCCTGGTGGTGTCATAGCATCTGTATATAGCTGCCACCAATATTCTTTGTAAGCTAACATATTTTTTATATTACCTCCCCTAGGGTCTACTTTAATAACTTCTAAAATTGCAAACTTAAAATAATGTTCATCACCCTCCCTGTTGATGTGCCTATATAGTGCATTTTTGGTATCTTTGATTTTTATACTATACCCATGAGAATATATTCTCTTTTTGAACTGTCTTTCAGTCCTGCCTATATAATATGCTGGGCAGGACATGCATTTAGCTAAATATATAAGCATACTAGTTCTACAATTACCATGTTTGAGTCTAACCAAGGTCTTATTAACATTATTCAATGTTATATATCTCTCTTCTAATATATCTTTGCATTGACGGCAAGCACCACACTTGGTAGTGTGTGAATCTTTGATGTTTTTGATCTTAGATCCATTTTCTAAAATGTTCTTCAAATTTCTACCCATTTTGTAAACAAAACAGGGTTTGGAACCAAGTGTGTTCAGTGTGTCCTGGTCCGTAAAAAATATTTGCCAATTGCAAGTCATTATATTTTTCACTGCATGTGAATATGGACCATATTCTACAATACATGCTCTGTTGAATTTGTTAATGGTTGCTTCCTTATTAATTGTGTTGATGTGTTCGATATTTTTTCCACTTATACAATTTTCATTGTTAAGTCCTAATAGGGGTGTATACTTTTTTCCCCATTCTCCTATGACATATTTGCTTGCGTCTAACATCATTTTTTCATCATATCCTCTCTCTCTCTAAACAAACTTGTAATAAACTGAACCTCATCAATCATGTCCTGATAATCTGATGTCATCCTTATTGCACAAATGAGTTGTCCTTTGAATATATTATATTTGAGCTGTCTTGGATTGTTGCTACTATATTCTAAATAAGAGTTCATAAAAGTAGCTTTTCTATGTATCCTAGATTTAAATCTATTGCCATCAAGGGTAATTAACGTGTCCAAATATGCTACTCCGGTGTTGTTATATTCTGACGTAAATTTTAAATAGTCACTACTATCATTAAGATATTGAATAAAATTTGTAAATGTGTCGACATCTCCTTTCCACAGGATGTAGATGTCGTCCAGATATCGGGAATAGTATTTAATATTCCCGGAGTATGTACTATTAAAAATAGTTGTCTCCTCCCAATCAAGTAACACCAAATTGGCATATATGGGGGCACAAGCTGCCCCCATAGCCACTCCTTTGGTTTGCCGAAACATTTCCCCTTCATAGAAAATGTAATTATGATCTAGTACAATACTCATTAAATCAGCCAGCAAACATATCCTGTCCCAACTCATTCTTGTGTGTTTTCTCATACTATTCGTAAAAGCTGTTATCCCTTCATTAGGGGGAATACAAGAAAACAAGTCAACTATGTCAATAGAAGTGAAGAGTAAGTCCTGACAATCTATATTCATAGGGAAGTTCTTTAAAAATTCCCATGAATCTTTGACTAAATGCTTAATTTCCAAGTATACTGGTTTAAGAAATGTGTCAATAACTACACCTATTGGAAAAGTTTTAGATTTACTTCCAGAAATTATTGGGCGAAACGGAGGATTTTGGGTGTCTTTGTGCACTTTGGGAATACCTACTATAGTGGCCATATAAGGAAAATCTACTGTCATGTACTTGTGTAGTTCTTCAGTAATTCTTTGTTCCAAAAGGAAATCTTCCAAGTACATGTCAATTCTCATGTACGCTATGTGTACTTCATTCAATGAAACTACAGTGTAATTCCCTGAGTTGTGTAAGATGTCGTAAATTATAGTGCTATAGATGATGGCGTCATAGAGTACAATTCCTCCACCCTTGTATTTGGTACTTCCTTGCATTTGGTGAACAGCTTGGGGGCTCTGGTGAGACCAAAGGACAGGGCTCTGAACTGATAATGACTGGCTCCCAACCGGAAGTGCAAGAATCTTCCGGATTGTTTGTCCATTTCTATGTGAGAATACGCATCCTGAATATCTACTGAGCATATCCAATCATCTTTTCCCAAGAACGGAAGTAAAGACTGAACTGTGACCATCCATAATTTATTTTGTTGAACTGATTTGTTAAACTGAATGAGAACCAAAATTTTCTTTGACACTAAAAAAAATCTTGAGTAAACTCCGGATCCTATCTGGTCTGGTGGGACTGCTTGGATAACTCTCTTTTCGAGCAGTTTTTGAATTTCTAAGACTACTGTATCCTTGTGACTGGGTGTAATGTCTGGGATTTTCTTCAATTTTCTGGGTTTTTCTGAGAAAGGGATATTGTAACCTCTGGTTATGATCCTCTGCACCCAACTGTCCGTTATCTTGAGCCAGCCAGTCAGGTGTAGGGAGAATCATCCCCAGATTCCCTCCAGAGGATGGCAATCTGGCCTCCTTTCAGGAGCACTGATAAGAGTTACCAGGGAAAGAATCCCTGGAACCCTGACTTTGTGGCCTACCTCTGCCTCATGCATGGTGTCTTCCATTGTTACTTCCCCCTCTGCCTAGTGGGAAGTTGTTGCCATGAGAGTCATGGAAAGGTCCTTGGGGCTTCTTGAACCATAGATTCCCACTTCTCTGGTTCCTGGAATAAGACTGCTGAGGAGTGGAAAAGCATACGCCCATGGCAGAAAGGGTCTTTCCATCTTTCTCAATCTGGCAAGGGTGTCTTTAACTTTGGGGCCAAAACTTGATGCTTTGTCAAAAGAAGCACTGATGAAAAAAGACTTAAATGGCTCCGCAAACTCACATAAGCACATCCAGGCATATTTACTAATGGCTACGCCTGAACCTGTTGCCCTCATTGTCCCTTCAGCTGCATGTGCAATAAGCCTCATGGACAAGTTGCAAATAAAATCTAGGGTTGCCAGCTGAGGTTACCTTTTCTTGAACCCCTTCAGCTACCACTCCTGTCAGAGTATCCGATGGTTCTTTTATCAGATCTCTTTGAAGTCTCGTGAAATGTGCCATGTAATTCAAGGACCTTAATGCGAAGGTCGATGAAGCATAAAGCATATATGCACTTCACAAATCTATCCATCATCCCAGACTCCTTATTAGGAGGATGGATAGTAGGACTTTCATCAGCAAGTTCCTTTTTGGTGGCTCCTGCTACCACCATGGCATCTACTAGTACTCTTTTTACCCAATGCTGCTGATCCTGAGGAGGTGACAAAATACAGTCTGGTCTCTTTGGGATTGGCTCGATAGAATCAGTTATCTTCCAAACCCACTGTGCAATCAATTTAATCAGATTGTCATACATGTGGCTCCCAAACATGCAACAAAGTCTAGAAAATTTAGGATTTTTGCCTGGAAGTATTTGCATAGCTATGTTTATACCCCAAGCAGACTCCAAAGAATTTTTCCTTATGTAGACGGCAGATATTGGAGATGTGACAGGGAAGAAAAGGTACCTGGGAACATATGTTTTGTAAGTGTAAGGAGATGACAGACTTTAAAAATTGCCTACAGAGTACGCTGTCACAAATACTGGGTGAGCAAATGAGCTTATTTAAGGAAATTATTTGTTGTGCTGGGACACAGGATCTGAATTGCCTAGTTATAATAAGGCCTTGTTGAATTTAATTTTGGTGGCTGCCAAATAGCAATTAATAGAAAATGTAAATCAAAATCCAAAGCAATTATATTTAAAGTTATGAATATTGTAACAGAGATAAAAAGAACAGGAAGTGGGATCTTTAGAAAAGGGTAGGAGTAAATTACATAGAAAAAATGGAACCTGTGGGCACAATACATGCAGAAAATCCTTTGGAGAAGGAATAGGTTCATAGGTTCATACTAGGCTATCTGCCCGAGGGCATTTACAAGCCTAGCCCATAGTTTTGTGGCTTACGCCACCCCTTTAGTTTGGAGAAACTATGCCCATTATTTTGCTGTGCCTCTGTCGAGCAGTGACACTGAGGTAACCCCTGGGGTGCATCTGCGATCTCCCATCCATTGGTCAAGATTCCTCTTGAACAAGGCCAGCGAGGTGCTCTGCCTCACATAAACCGGGATTTTGTTCCACAGCATAGGGAGTCTTTGGGTGATGAATCTATCCCTCCAGCACGTCCTATTAATAACCGTGTCGAGGTTTAAGTCTCCCGCCCTTGTGGCTCTCAGGGACCTAGATTTTTTGAGATGAAGCATGTTCATCAAGTCTGGGTTCGACATGGCCTTGTATGTCAGGCACAGGTCACCTCTGAGCAAGCGATAAGCAACTGAATATAACTGGAGTTTTTTTAGTTGGGCAGCATAAGACAGATTTTTGAGACCCTTTATCCTTTTGGTGAGGAACTTTTTTGGCCTCTCCAGCTGCTGCAAGTGTCGGGTCAGATACATTCCGAATGGGGCATTGTACTCAATCATTGGTCTGATGAGTGATGAGTATAGGGAGACTATGACCTCCCTTGATCTAGATGTGAATCCCTTCATGTTAAGGTGGGCAATGTAGAAGGTCTTCCTAACTACTTTAGCAATATGAGTGTCGAATGAAAGGCTACTGTCAACCTGGGTTCCCAGGTCCCTGATAACTTCTTCTGTGATCAGGGGATTGCCACCTATATGGTAGCTAGGGGTAACCTTGTTTTTCCCGAAGGGTATGACTATGCATTTCTTGGCATTTAACTTTAAGCCATGGCTCTAGCACCAGTTATCCGTTTCTGTGAGACCCTTCTGAAGGATATCTGTGTCAGATGTGTTTTCGACTACGGCGCCCAGTTTGCAGTCATCTGCAAACTTTGTCAGCCATAACCCTCCTGTGTTTGCTTGTACTTCAGAAAAGTAGATGCCAAACAAGAGTGGGCCCAGGACTGAGCCCTGTGGGACACCACTTGTGACAGGCTTTGAGTCTGACATGGCGCCAGCAACTCTGACCCTGTGGGTTCTGTCACTCAGCCAGTTTGCAACCCATCTTTTAATGTATGGGTTTACATTTAAGTTGATGAGTTTTTCAATGATACCCGAGTGGGGTATTGTATCGAAAGCCTTCGCCAGGTCTAGGTAGGCTGTATGGACTGCCTTTCCCTCGTCAATGGCCTTGGTGACTGTTTCGAAGAAGTCAACCAAGTTTAAAAGGCATGATCTGCCTTTGACAAAGCCAAACTGGGTTGGATCCAAAGTCTGCAAATTCCCTATGTCTTTATTTATGAGATCCATTATGATCCTCTCCATGGCTTTACAGATAAGGCTTGTCAAGCTAATGGGACGGTAATTTCCAGGGTCGGTGGAGGCACCGCCTTTGTGGAGTGGGACCACAGTCGCTGTGCGCCACTCCCTGGGTACGTATCCGGAGGTGAGACTAAGATTAAACAGCTGTCCTAACTGTGGGTTTAATTCCTCGTTGAGTTCATGGAGCACACAGCCGGGGACACCATCAGGTCCCATGGATGCTGTGTTCTTTGCCTTGGAGAGAGCAGTTCTCACCTGGGCATTATAGATGTTTGGGGGGGCTACAATCATTTGGTATAGATATCTCTCCTTTGGTTTAAGAGAAGGTATGAATTACATCATTTATGTAATGTTACTTAGATTATATTTAT
Organism: Protopterus annectens; assembly: GCF_019279795.1. Classification (NCBI taxonomy): domain Eukaryota; kingdom Metazoa; phylum Chordata; order Ceratodontiformes; family Protopteridae; genus Protopterus; species Protopterus annectens. The sequence continues at coordinate 1,790,269,284 of NC_056729.1, forward strand.
TTATTTGACATTTGTTAACCGAGTTAGTCTGGCTGGGCAGGGTGCCCTTTTTCTGCAGAGACCCGAGGAGAAAAGCTCCAGGTTACATAAAATGTAGCCATACAGTGAAAATAGAAAAGAAAAAAAAAAAACAGGACTTGTGGCAAATGAAAGTTCTGTCATTACATAGTAGTAAAAATCAAATAGTAATGGTAAGTACATCAGATAATATTTGAAGCATGCAAATAGAGATATCGGAATAAATCACATGTTGGACATTTGTATTATACAATATTGTAACAGCAAAAGAACAAAAATACAGTTATGTGAAGGTATAGCATTGAGGCACGCTTATGAATTCAGTCATTGTTTGGTTGAAGGATAGTTAAGAATTCAGTCACTGTCTAGCTGAAGGATGGACTGGGGGACAGGAGGTGCAGGAGAGAGTGGGTATCAGAAAGAAAATACTGGGGACAGTGAAGAGGTTGAGGCAATAAGATGAGGAGATGGTACAAAACGTACTAAAGGAAAGAGAGTTTAGTTAAAGGGAAGAAAGAGGATGAGGGGGAAAGGAGAGCATAGCGGTGGGGACATTCAGGGAGTCATTACAGGAGCAGATCTGGGAGTTTAGTAGAAATTCCTTTAAAGCTCTTTTGAAACTAGATGGGCTGCTAAGGGAGCGTATTGTTCCAGGCAGAGGGGACTGAGTGACTATATAGTAATTTGCCAATGGATTTGTTAGGTTTTGAGGTATAAAGCAAGAGTTGGTCAGAGCTATGTAGGTCACAATTAGGAATATAGGGTGAGATAAGGTTTGCCAGAGATGGGCAGGCAAGGGGTCGGTGAATAAGCGAGTGTGCCAGGTGGAACTGTGAGAGGATGAGTAGATGCTGATATTCCAGCAAGTGTAGTTTTTTTTTTAAGGAAAGACAGTGGTGAGACCTATAGGGGAGACTACTGGCAAATCTGGTTATTTTGTTATAAGTGAGTTCAGGTTTGTTGGAAAGATTCTTTTGGAGGTGAGTAAAGATAGAGGAGGCATATAGTAAGGTGGGGAGAAGGTAAGCTTGAGCTAATGACAATTTAGATTCAGGAGTTAAGAATTTTTTGTTCCTATACAGAATACCACGTTTTTGGTATGTCTTTTTAATACAGTTGTTGACATGGATATCAAATTTGAATTCATCATCTATGTAAACCCAAGGAGTTTAGTGTGGGATTCGACTTTGATAAAAGTGTTGTTAAGAGAGGAGACCGAGAATGAGGGTTTGAGGCATTGGAGAGGTCTAGGAAGGAAAAGTAGTAGTTTAGTTTTGTTGGGGTTAAGGAGCAGTTGACTAGAAGTGAGCCATTTTTCAAAAGAGTGCAGAGATTCCTGAATGATGGTTAATAGGTGAAGTAGATTATCAGATGTAGAAATGATAGTTGACTCGTCAGCATATTGTGTGAGAGTGGAGTGGGGATAGGACTAAAAAGGTTATTGGCAAAGATATTGACTAGGTGGGGCCCCAGGATGGATCCTTGGGGAACCCTGGTGTGAATGGAGAGGAAAGGGGAGGTAATCAGATAGCCTTTTGACAGATTGTAGACGTTCAGATAGGTAACTAGAGAACCAGCTGAGAAAAGAGTTTCTGAGGTTAAGGTGAGTTAGTCTGGAGAGAAGGAGATTGTGGGATACAGTGTCAAAGGCCTTAGAGAGGTCAAGGAATAGACAAGAGACTAGCTTGTTATTATCATGGGAGTTAGCAATCGAATGAGTAAAGTACAGAAGTGCAGTGGTAGTGCTGTGATGTAATGTCAGATTCCAATATAGTGTATATTATCTCTGTGTAGATTTCTGTATTACAGCTCAACATGATAATCTTGATTGTTTGGTAATTTTGCACATTGTTAGTTTAACACTGATGGTTCATCATGTTATATATACTTTATTAGGATTACTGCAACTTGATATTCCTAGTACCTGTTCTTATATTTTTCTGTGATGTTTCTTTCTTGTATTAAAATAAGAAAAAATGCAATAAAAATATATTAAAAAAAAAATGAGACATACATAAACCAAGCATTCACATGTAACAACTTGTCTCTGTGAATATACACTGATGGCTTATCAGATGCTAGTATAGTAAGTATCAACCGAAATTTGCAGAAGTTACAAAAAAAATGCAGCACACACTCTTAAATGTCTTTGACATCTCGAAAGCACAAGTTCAGACTCACCAGTTCTCCAAAGTGTTTCATGGCATAATCTAACACCCCTGATGCCGCTTCTGGTTGTTGCAGTTTGTTGTTGATGCTGTAGATTAAACAGAATTGACAAGCCATGTTACAGTAGAAACAGTGTACTAATCAAGTGATTATTAAAAAAAAATTTGGCTTCAGTTTATCTGCATATCACTGTGTGTGTGTTTGAGTAGCTGCACATAGCAAAAGTGTAAACTGTCAACCAACATGCCTTCTTACAAACAGCAGCACAGAAAACTCATCTAAAGAAAGCTGCAAAAGTTGACATACTTCTGTTAGAATGTATCTGAAAAGGTTCAAATACAGACATGTCCACTGAGTGAAAAAAAACTCAGTGTGAATTACGAACTACTCTAAAATGATACACTTTGCCATGGAAAGACCTAATCTTCGGCAAGTAAAACAAAATGGTATTTAATCATTCTAAACTCCCTGGTTCCTGAGATCCATCCAAACAGATACCTTTTAGGTTAAAATACTGTAAATTTCTTTCCCATTCAGTTTTATTCCTCTTTTTTTTCTCTGCTGTCTGCAACCTATCAGCCCTTCTGTAACCCCACCAGACAACTGATTCCTCTATTGAGAGAAGTCAGAAGTGGAAGACTGTTTTTCCACATACCAAACTCCATGCCTGTGACAAGCTTAATCATTTTATCAACAAAAGTGGCTGGTGTATATGTAATTTTATTCATGTGCAGACCCCTGCTACAGAGCAAACATGCAATTTGGTGGATCTGTGTGTGCCCACAATCCTACATGTTAACAGTATTAGCGCCATTCTTCAGTGTAAGTCAGGTATGAAACAGACTGGGCTATCTTCCTTCTACCAGGTTAGAACCCACAGCTGCTGCTTAGTTAAAACTGTCTCTGGCCTGACCCTTCTGTTCCATAGTCATATAAACTACAGTAAGGGTTTATCCCTCTGCACCAGGGCACTGGCCTTTCCACTTCATTCTACGGAAAAGGACAGAAAGATGGGAACTGGGTTTGTGGCTTAAAGCAATTGGAATCATAAACTTTACATGAAAGAACATGGAGGAAGTATTAAGAGACAAAGCTAGTCCATATTTGTGTGAAAAACATGAAAGCTTCAGAATATATATAACACCTATCATGAAAAACTGTCCTCCAAAAAAGGAATTTCAAATTAAATGAAACTGCACACTTAAAAAGGGTCTCAAGTAGGACTTCTTGTATAGCATTCACCATTTAAGTAACACTGAAATAGATCTTCCACATGCGCAATGGTAAAATATAGTAAAAATCCAGTATTTGTATGGAAATATTCAGTTTGTTATTAATGGTTTATGACTGCCCTGGTTGTCTAATCAGGAGAGGAAAAGCAAGAAAACAGAAGTTAATCAAAGTTAAAGTAAACTTTACTGTTGATTAGATATATATTAGCAGTGCAACCTGAATGAAATTATGTTGCTTTGGTCCCAGTGTAAGACATAACAATGAACACAGTTTGAATGACAGTAAGACTAATGCACATACAGAAATAATTAAAATATTAACAACACAATAAATTACCACAATTGGACAGGAAGACATTAGACAATATTATACTAGTAGGTATTGCAAGACTATAACTTCACATTGTGATTGCTTAGAACACTGCACATCATCAGCTGTAGTATAACATACACTGATATTCATATTGCACATGTATGGACTGGTGGCTCACTCCTGACTACTGCATATTCAGGAAATAATACCATAAGAGATCAGGCTAACTGTTCCAGTTACTGAAGTAATATGCCAGACTGATTACTATAGCTGATACTTCATAGCAAGTGGCATATTGATCTAATTATTCACTGTCATGTGTGGCATTCAAGTTCATCAGCCTTATGGATAGAAGAAAGAAACTCTTGTTCAGTCTAGATGTTTTGCAGTGTAAGCTGCGATACTGCCTGCACAAGGAAAGGTTGAAGTACATGCCATGGGCAGGGTAAGTGAGATCACCGATTATCTTCCTAGCCCTTCCCGCACACCGGGTCTCATGCAGATCATCCATGGATGGGGGCAAGGAACCAACAACTTTTTCCCCCTGTCCTCACTACCCTCAGGAAAGCCTTGCGGTCAGATGCTTTGCAGTTACCATACCAAACTATTATGTTATTTGAGAGGCTGCTCTCAACAGTCCCCCTGTAGAAGGCTTTGGGGATGGACTGAGAAGGTTTGCCTTCCTCAGTTTCCATAGGAAGTGCAGACGTTGTTATGCCTTCTTCACTGTGTGGCTAATATGAGTCAACCAAGGTAGGTCATCTGAGATGTGCACCCCCAGGAACTTAGTGTTTTTGACTCTTTCCATTGACAACCCCTCAATTTGCAGAGGTTGATGCATCTCCCGAGTCCTCCTGAAGTCCACTATTAATTCTTTTGTCTTGCTTACATTTAAGGCCAGATTGTTGCTGTCACACCAGCCTATCAGATGATCTACTTCATCCCTGTAGGCTGTTACCTCACCATTTCTGACAAGACCTACAACAGTGATCTCATCCATGAACTTTATGATTTTGTTGGACGCATGCTTGGTCATGCAGTCGTGCGTCAACAAGGTGAACAGCAGAGAACTCAGGATGCAGCCCTGAGGGACACCTGTACTCAATGTAATACTGATTGAACTGTTATTTCCCACATATACTTTTGGGGTTTGTTGATGAGAAAGTCCAGTATCCAGTTACACAGGGGGGTGTTATGCCAAGCTGGATCAGCTTTGATATCGGATTCTGGGGGATGACAGTGTTAAAGGTGGAACTAAAATCGATGAACAACATTCTGACATAGCAATTCTTGTTGTCTCGATGTGCCAAAGATTTATGAAGTGCTACAGCTAATGCATCAGCTGTGCAGCGGTTAGCTCTATAAGCAAATGGTAAAGTATCCAGTGTTGCAGGTAGGCTTGAAGAGATATGGTTCTTGATCAACTGCTCAAAACACTTCATTACTGTTGATGTAAGAGCAACTGGCCGGTAATCATTTAGGCTGGTCGGTTGGGATTTTTTTAGGTAAGGGAATGACTGTAGTATTTTTAGAAGCAATTTGGTACAATGGCTAGTTGCAGGGATGTGTTGAATATATTTGTTAGTACACTGGACAGTTGGGTAGCACAGTCTTAAAACACTTCCCATAATAATATCAGGACCAGCTGCTTTTCTTGGGTTTACTCCCCCCTCAGGGTCTTCAGAGCATCAGATGTTCTTATACACAGCCACACAAACCGATCACTGTTGCTGAATAAAGAAAGGAAGGTGCTGGTGTTAATTTTGTGTTCTTATACACAGCACCTCCTCACCCTGTTTGACAGGGAGATTATTTGGTACAGTAATAGGCTGGAAAAGAATCTGACATTGGGATCAGTGCAAAATGTGGTAAAGAGGCATAAAGAAATCAAGGTTACTAGGCTAACGGCCCTAGAGCCCTTACAGGTCTAGCCATATTTATCCAGAATTGTCCCAATTGTCAGTGGTTATGTTAGTGAAGTTCTAAGCCTACGCCTTTTGACAGAATCAAATTATGTCCTCACTTTTCAAACAAATGTTCATATCTCCGGAACCATAAGGGTTATGAAAGAAGTATGAATGGCAAACTCTTCAACAAACTATTTTTACAGTGGTAGTATTCTTTAGGTTCTGGGTCTGAAACTGAATTTTATAAGTCACAGTAAACATAGTAACTATTCCTTTTGTAATATTTTTTTAACCACTTAAAATATCTCAGCAACCACTTAGGTTACACACACATTATCAGCAACATTTTATTCATCTAGCTGAAAGCTTTCATATGAGGCTAAGGATTGGTTGTTGAGATATTTAGAAAATGTGAAAATTATAGTTATATAAATTAATATCATAAATACAACAGTTAATATCTATTTACCTGCACTAGACAGAGGTCAAATATTAATGCAGTTGAGTTTGCCATTGTGTAAGCTATACAATGAAATAGCTCCTCCATGCAAACAATGGTAAAACAGTAAAAAGCCAGTATCTATATAGAAATATTCAATTTAACTATAATTAATGTTTTTTGACTGCCCTAGTTATCTAATCAGAAGAGGAGAATCAAAAAAACAGAAGTTAATAATCTGGAAGAAGGAAATCTGTCACTTCACCACTTGCCCTCTCTGGTGCTATGCAAGGTGCCCTGAAAGCATAGCTTCTACAGAAGCAAGTTGTCTAGGAGAAGCAGCAACTGCTGATGTGAGGAGTAAGAGGGAAGACGGACAACTTGGTGTCCACCCCATCCTCCCACATATCCACAGGAGTAAATGTGTGAAGGAGGGATGAAATTTATACTGTAAGAGTGATCCTACTTAAACATATACTATCATGGCTGAGACACTGAAAGATCCAATTCATCCGTTGCTTCCAACTAACTATAAGTACCTGTTTTTGCTCTTATAATGCACTTTTAATTTGTATTTGCATTCTACTGTCTGTGAATTGTCTGAACTGTTTTTGCCACATTTTAATATATACTGTACTAGCTTAGCTGTAGCATAGCCCAGTTCCAGATTTGCTACTTTTGGGTCTGTTTTGTAAATTCTGAGCATCAGATTCAACCCATCCTTGATGATGAAGGCCGTTCTGCACCCTTGTGGGAGGAGAGTGCTGTCTGGGTCCCATCTAACCGGAGGTGATTAGACTAGAGCTGAAAGAGAGTGTGCTTATTGGGTAGTTTGAGTTAAAAGGGTTATTTCTCATTTTATTTAAGCCCCAGGTTTGTGCTTGTTTGCTTGTAGCGCAGCATTGTGCACCGCCGCATAACGATGGTTACCACCAGTAGTTACAGACACAAATGTATTGCTTGTTAAATTTTCCCTTAGCACTTTGCTTGTGGTCCTGCTCTATTGTCAGGTGGAACACTAAACCTAGTCTCAGAGGTACCAACCCACCTCTCACCCACTAGCCATGCCTAAGTGTGACCTCTTTTTCTGACTATATCAATTTACCTAACACTATGGATGGACACTTTCCCACAATTTCTCCAGCCAGCTTGGTCAAAATGGGCATCCTGAGGCAGTGTAGCAACTGCCTCATGTTCACAAACAACCCTCTACTCCTAGTCTGCACAAACTCAACATGTGAGTTATGCAACTATATTAAGAACCTTGAATCCATGCTCTCTCACACACCAGTAAGTACATATGAGAATGAGCAGATTGGTCAGCATGCACTCATCACCTCCTACTCCACCCAAACACATATCACACATACCTACATATGCGGAGGTCCTCACCAGAAACATACTTGAACACACATGCAACCACACTACATGTAATACTTCCTCTACAGAACACAATACACATAACAGCTCATGCACCAGTGCCCTTAAGGCAAAACACAAAATCAAACATATTAGTCATAGGTGAGTCCATCGTGAGACACACACATGTTCCTCTCACCAGGCTGGATAAGGAAAAAGTCACGGTCAGCTGTCTGTCAGGTGCTAGGGTCCACCATATCACACATACATTCAAGTTTTCTTAACGGGAGGTACTGTTATGGCTCCGTCATAGTCCATGTTGGTGTGAATGACATGAGACGTACCTAGCTAGACAATATGAAGACAGACATGACTGAGCTCTTGGATTATGTGTCTCAGGCAGGAATGCCCCTGTCCTTAAGCAGCATTTTACCTTCACCTAGGATGATGCCTCACTACAAACAGAGAATGAATAACATCAGTCATTGGCTTACTTCTGGTTTCATTCTAAGGGGATCCAGTATCTGTCAGCCTGGGATGACATGATCGACAGACCTTGATGCTTTGCCAGAGATGGCCTTCATCTGTCACCCCTGGGATTTCAGTTACTGGCTTAACACACAAATCGACCACAGATTATTCCATCAAGACATGTAACTCAAACTGAAAACAAAAAAATGACCAAGTAGAAATGCTCAGTTTATTCATAGTAATAAAGTTTTCGGGATGACCCTTCTTCAGTATTCAAAACACATTTTAAAACAACCTCTTTTATATTATCTAATCAGAAGAGGAGAAGCAAGAAAACAGAAGTTAATAATTACTCAAAGCAAGTCAACCCTGACCCCCCCTCCAAGAGCAGCAACTAAACTAAAAAACTTCTCCAAAGTTGATTATAACCTTTTATGGGATGGTATAAATACCTTCACTGAACACAACCCCAGATGGAACTGGCAACTATGCAGAGTTCTACACCAATGCTTTATACAAACAGCTGTATAACCGTACTGACTCGGCCGTACCTGATACGACCAAAACAAGATCTTCAAGGCAGAGCAAACCTGCCTGGTGGATAACTGCCATTAAAAGTCTTTACAATAAGAGGAAGAAATTGTTGTCTAAGAGTAACAGGGAGTGAGCCCTAAACTGGAAACACATTCTCCTCAGCTTAAACAAGCAAATAAGACTTCTTGTGAAGCCCTCCAAAGCAAAATCCAAATTAGCTTCAACTAAGGACAACCATAACATATTCTTTAGTTACATCCATAAACTAAAAGGAAAGGCCCAGACTTGTGTTGAAGTGGTAGTTAATGATACCACATATATTGGACCTGTGGACATAGCTAACCTGTTGGCCAACAGGTTCTGTAAAAACTTCACTCCCCTGTCCCTGCCACATGTACCCATGACATCGATACCACCTGTCCCCTACCTTGTATCTCTAAAGAGCAGGTCATAAATGCCCTCTCTAAGGCCAAATACACAGCATCTATTGGACCTGATAATATCCCAGGCTATGTCCTACATAGGCTCCAACAAGAATTAGCAACACCATCGGGTACTCTATTCAATCATAGTCTAAGCACCAGCTTCATCCCAGTTGAATGGAAAATGGACACTGTTATTCCCTTGCACAAAGGTGGTGCTTCCACCTGACCTCGGGAACTACAGACCTATTAGCCTGACTAGCCATATCTGCAAGGCCATGAAGTGAATTATCATGGACCTTATCAACAAAGATATAGGTAATATCCAAATACGTGACACTACACAGTTTGGATTTGTCAAAGGGAGATCATGCCTGTTAAACCTGGTGGACTTCGACACAGTCACCAAGGCCCTGGACAAGGGGGAAATCTGTGCATACAGCCTACCTAGACTTAGCCAACTGACTTGCTGCTAGAACCCATATAGTCAAAATAAGGGAATTCACCTCCAAAAGCCGACCTGTAAACAGTGGTGTTCCACAAGGATCAGGCCTGGGACCTCTACTGTTTGGAATCTATTTCTCCAATGTACAAGCAAAAATTAAAGGTCTGTGGCTGACAAAATTTGCTGATAACTGCATAGGATCTCCAAATGATGTCAACATCCTACAAGAGAGTCTTACAGAAACAAATTATCCGTGCCAAAGTCATGGCCTTAAAAACTCAATGCAAAAAAAAAAAAAGTATCATTATCCCTTTCAGTAACAGCGATGTTCCTGATAACTACCACATCACCATGTCTCCACAGTGGTAAGATGGGCATTCTATATTGCTCATAAGTAAGGGCATTGCCAACCAATGAAAATAATACATCAATTAACAAGTTACTTACATCACCATAAATGCATTCCTATGAAAACTGATACTTTTTATAGCTTTTTTCACATAAAATAAAACTTTAAAAAATTTAAAACTGGCTAAGGTTCTTTCCACCCACACAGTGCCTTTTTCAGACAGTGTCTCAAGGACAAAATTCCTGACGTAAAAACTCCATCTAAAAATAACCTCAAGGTTATGCTGCTAAACACTAGGAGTCTCAACATGAAACTGCACTCACTGCAAGCAGTCCTCACCTTGGAAGACGCAGACATTTGTGCAGTCACGGAGACCTGGTTCAAGGCTGTGGAGAGCACCCCAGCCATACTGGGTTACACCTCCTTCCACATGTTGAGACTACAACAAATCTGTTGCAGATTCTAAAGACAACCACAAGGCATTCTATAGTTAAGTCAAAAGTCTACATGGCACTACTCAGAGCTGCTCTGAGTTACAGCACAATGGCAATACATATACAGAAGCAACTGATATTGCCAACATATTGGCCGACAGGTTCAGTGCAAACTTTACCCCTCTTTCACCCCCCTAAAGGGCCTATCACAATACCTGAGGAATGCCAAGTCCCTATTATCACGGCTACACAGGTAAAAAACGCACTGTCCAAAGCCAGGAATACAGCTTCCATGGGACCTGATAATATCCCTGGCTGTGTTCTACATGAATTATAAAGTGAAATGGCATCACACCTGCGTACCCTGTTCAATCACAGTCTCATTTCAGGCTTTGTACCTACCAAATGGCACACTGCTACGGTCATCCCACTCCACAAAGGTGAAGCAACTACAGACACTGGGAACTACCGTCTAATTAGCCTAATGAGTCTGATATGTAAGGCTAGGGAGTGCATCATCATGGACCTTATAAATAAGGATATAGGGAATTTCCAAACTCTGGACCCCATGCAGTTTGGGTTTGTGAAAGGTAGATCATGCCTGCTCAACCTGATAAACTTCGAGTGTCACCAGAGATGTTGATGAGGGCAAAGTAGTCCATACAGCCTACCTAGATCTTGCTAAGGCCTTCGATACCATCCCTCATTCAGGAACCACAGACTCACTAAACTAGGTATAAACCCCTATGTCATAAGATGGGTAGCCAATTGGCTCACTGATAGAACCCACACTGTGAAAGTAGCAGACTCCAAATCTGACTACCGGACCAGTTACAAGTGGTGTCCCGCAGGGATCGGTCCTAGGTCGTCTCCCGTTTGGCATCTACTTCTCTGAAGTTCAAGCCAACACAAAGGGACTCTGGTTGACCATGTTCGCAGATGATTGCAAACTGGGAGCCATTACTGATTCTCCAACTGATGTAGACATTCTACAAAACCTGGTTTAAGGCTCCAGAGAGCACCCCAGCACTACCAGGCTACAACTCATACCATATATTTCGGCCACAAAACCTGGACCAAAATACAAAAGGCGGGGGAGTACCATATTCATCAAGGATACCCACACCTCCAGGTTAGTGGCACAGCACGATGCTTCAGAGATCATCCATGTGCAACTAACAAGGGGAAAAACTGCTACTCAAATTATAGCTTGCTACAGATCACCCACCATGTCCCAGGACCCCCACTCCACATTGCTGGAAACACTGGGACACATAAAGGTCCTACCAAACACCCAGATATTGGGTGATTTCAATTACCCAAACATTAACTGGGAGAACTACTTAAGTACAAACTTCCTTGCTCAACATTCCTTAGAATTTATAAACTCAAACACCCTGGATCAACTGGTCAACACCCCCACCAGAGGTGACAACATACTGGACCTGGTCATCACCAACATGGGCAACTGGTGTTCCACACCGGATGTCAACCCCTCGTTGGTTAGATCTGATCATAAACTAATCACTATGGATATCCACATTCCGCCACCACCCACGGTCAAAGAAACCACCGTGAAAAACTTTTCAAAAGCAAACTTCACATTACTTAAGACCGACGTGGGAAGTTTCAAAGCCCCCATGCTAAAGGATAACGCTGTCCAAGCTGCAAAATCCTTTACTAATGCACTCTAAGGGCACCTACAAGAATGCATGGATCGTGCTATCCCAAACAAAACCAAGACTCACTCCTCCAAGAAAAGGAAACCAGTCTGGTGGACCCCTGCCATAAACAAGCTATACAATAGGAGGAGGAAATTAGTACAGAAAAGAGTAAAATCCCAAGAAGGTTAGACATCCCTGATCAGTATCAGCAAGAAACTACATTCCCTCATAAAATCATCCAAGGCTAGCTTCGAAAGAAAAATTGCCATGGACTCCAAAGATAACCACAAGGCATTCTTTAGCTGATGTCCCTCTCACCAGGTTGAATAAGGAGAAAATTACAGTCAGCTGCCTGTCGGGTGCCAGGATCCGCCACATAACGCATGCACTCAAGTCACTCCACAACAAGTACAAATATGACTCTGTCATTGTCCATGTTGGAGTGAATGACTTGAGACGTACCTCCCTGGACTACATGAAAAGAGACATGGAAGAGCTCTCGGATCATGTGGCCCAGGCAGGTATGACCCTAGCCCTGAGTAGCATCCTGCCTTCGCCCAGAATGATACCACAATATAAGGATAAAATGATTGACTTCAACAATTAGCTAAGCTTATGGTGTCATTCAAAGGGGATCCAGTATCTGTCTGCCTGAGACGACATGATTGACAGACCACGATGCTTTGCCAGAGATGGTCTGCACCTGTCGCCCCTGGGATTCAGGTTACTGGCTAAGGGCTCTTGCCACCCCTATAGTTCATTTTTTAGGCAAACTTCAAAGGACAAAACCACCACCGTAACAGGTACAAGCATGCAAAATCTGAAGGTAATGCTACTCAATGCTAGAAGTCTAAACCTCAAAATGCGCTCTCTCGAGGCACTCCTAAAAATGGAGAACATCGATATCTGTGCAGTAACTGAGACCTGGTTCAAGGCTCCAGTGAGCACCCCTGCAATACCAGGCCACAACTCTTACCACACTTTTTGGCCACCAAACCAGGACCGAAACACTAAAGGTGGAGGAGTGTCAATATTCACCAAGGATATTCACACCACCAGGCTAGTTGGCCAACACAATGTGTCTGAAATTCTCCAAGTGCAACTAACACCAGGTAAGACTGCAGCCCAAATTGTAGCTTGCTACAGATCCCCCACCATACCCCAAGATTCTCACTACACCTTTCTAAACATACTGGAAAATATTAAGATAGAACCAAACACCCTAATACTGGGTGATTTTAACTACCCTGCCATTAACTGGGAAAACTACTCATGTCCCAACACCTTTGCGCAACGGTTCTTGGAATTCATAAATTCCAACGCCCTGGATCAACTAATCCATAGTCCCACCAGGGGCTCCAATATCCTAGATCTGGTCATTACCAACATGGGAAATCAATGCTCCATACCTATGGTCACCTCCTCGTTAGTCAGGTCTGACCATAAGCTAATCACCCTTAACATCCACATCCCACCCCCACCCCCCAGTAAAGAAACCACCATAAAAAACTTCTCCAAAGCCAACTTCATGCTACTCAAGTCAGAAGTGACAAACTTCATGACACCCATGCAGACGGGAACTGAAAGTTCAACTGCTGAATCCTACACTAAGGCACTGTACGAGCATATCCACTCATGCATGAATCGTGCCATCCCAAATAGAACCAAAATGCTGTCATCCAAAAAAAAGGAATCCAATCTGGTGGTCCCCTGCCATAAACAAACTTTACAACAAAAGGAAGAAACTTTTGCAGAAAAGAGGAAAATCCCAGGATGCAAAAAACTCCCTTACTAGCCTCAGTAAGAAACTGAGATGCCTCATAAAATCCTTCAAAGCTAGTTACGAAAATAAAATTGCCAAAGATTCCAAAGACAACCACAAAGCATTCTATAACTATGTCAAGAATCTAAATGGCAATGCTCAGATCTGCTCAGAGCTAAAACAGAATGGCATTAAATATACTGATCCGAAGGATATTGCCAAAATCCTGGCAGATCGATTCAGTGCCAACTTCACCCCCCTCTCACCCCCTAAATGGCCCATCTCAATACCGGAAGATTGCCAAATTCCAGTAATAACGGCCACACAGGTACAAAATGCACTCTCTAAAGCCAAGAATACAGCATCCATGGGACCAGATGACATCCCTGGCTGTGTACTACATGAACTACAATATGAACTGGCACCTCACCTAAGTGTCATGTTTAATCATAGCCTCACCTCAGGTTTCATGCCCACTGAGTGGCGCAGAGCTACAGTTATCCCAATTCACAAGGGGGGATCCACCTTGGATCCCGGAAACTACCGTCCCATCAGTCTGACAAGCCTTATCTGCAAGGCCATGGAGCGTATTATCATGGAACTTATAAACAAAGACATTGGCAACCTTCAAACACTGGACCCCACCCAGTTTGGGTTTGTGAAGGGCCGATCTGGTCTCCTGAACCTGACTGACTTCTTTGAATCAGTCTCCAGAGCCATGGACAAGGGTAAGGTGGTCCACACAGCCTATCTAGACCTTGCCAAAGCCTTTGACACCATCCCCCACTCTGGAATCATAGATAAACTTACTAGTTTGGGCATTAATCCCTATGTCACCCAATGGGTTGCTAAATGGCTTACTGATAGAACCCACACTGTAAAAGTAGCCGACTCCAAATCCAGCTCCAGACAAGTGACAAGTGGAGTACCTCAGGGTTCAGTCCTGGGGCCGCTCTTGTTTGGCATCTACTTCTCTGAAGTACAGGTCAACACTAAGGGACTCTGGCTAACAAAGTTTGCAGATGACTGCAAACTGGGAGCCATTATTGAATCCCCAAATGATGTGGATACTCTACAAAAGGGCCTTACAGAACAGATGCTTGGTGCCAGAGCCATGGGCTCATGCTCAATGTCAAGAAATGTATAGTTATCCCCTTTGGGAAAAAACATGTATCCATGAATTACCATATAGGTGGCAGTACACTAAACACAGAAAGTGTGATAAGAGACTTAGGGACACAGGTGGACAGTGGTCTCACCTTCGATAACCACATCGCCACAACAGTCAGGAAATCCTTCTATGTGGCACACCTCATCACGAAGGGCTTTTCATCCAGAAAAAAGGAGGTCATTGTCCCACTGTACTCATCCCTCATTAGACCCATTATAGAATACAACACTATTGGTATGTACCTCTCAAGACATCTGCAACAAGTGGAAAGGCCACAGAAATACCTCACTAAAAGAATCACAGGCCTAAAGCAGATGCCCTACGCTGACCGCCTTAAAAAACTCCAGCTATACTCTGTCGCATATCATCTACTCAGAGGCGATCTCTGCTTAACATACAAGGCCATGTTAAACCCAGAGCTGTTGGACATGCTACACTTAAAGAAATCCCAATCCCTCAGAGCTACACGCTCCAGGGATCTAAACCTTGTCATCACAATAAACAAAACATGCTGGAGGGATAGGTTCCTGACCCAGAGACTCCCCAGACTCTGGAATAGACTCCCCATACATGTCAAGCAGAGTGCCTCTTTGGTCCTCTTCAAAAGGAACCTTGACGATTGGATGGGAGAAAGGAAATTCACCCTGGGGATCACATTAGTCGCCCTGCCAGACAGGGGTCCAGGGAAGTAAATAGTGTGGGAAGAAATAGCCAGGGAATTGTTATGGCTAGGCTTGTATAGGCCCTAGGGCTGATAGCCTAGTACCGACTTATGAACCAATATGTGGTTCAAAGGACATCTAAAGGGAAACGCAAGGAGTACATCCAACAGCTTCTAAATGAAGAAAACCCCAGAGTAGCTACATGTTCTCAAACAAACTATGAAAAAAGAGGAAGAAGAACCCAAACTAGAAGTAGTAATAACAGAACAAAGGAAAAGGAAATCAGCAGGTTCAGATGAAGTCACAGCAGACATGATCAAGATGTTGGATGAGTTATGAGAGAAATGACCTCAGCGGGTATTCAACTTTGGTTTAATTTCATGTCTTTTTGTTTTCTAATACCATGCTGGGAATGGATCCCATTCCAAAGTCGGGGTAAAAAAAGAGTTCATGAATATAGTATTGTTTCCGTCTTTGATGTTAGCCAAGAGTGCTTTTCTCAGCTCTGACAATGTTCCCAGGAGTGCCTCCTCCTGTAATTCATATGGGGTTACACATGTATTGGTAGCATATCAAAATGTAAATTATGTTTTTTTTTTATTAGACTCATAGCTCCTACAACTATTGGAACTGCCTGGGTATTTTTCTTCCACATTGTTCTTGTTTCAGCCTGCAAATCCCGATATTTTATGACTTTGACTCATTCTGTATGTAAGCTACTGTAATCACTTGGGTATAACCACTTCAATGATCAATGCTACTTCCGTCTTTTTCATGAACTACTACATCTGGTTTCCTCACATCTTATTCTTTGAACTCTTGGTAATGGGTAATCCCATGTGATATGCACTTCATCAGTCTCTATAATGTTTTGAAGTTCACATTTCCAATGCATCTCAGCTGCTTCTACATTGTAGTGTTTGCACAATCCCCAATACGACAGTCTTACCACATTACTGTGCATTTCAGAATATAAGCCCTCTGCCTTGACTGTATAACACCCAGCAACAAGATGTGAGATTTTTTCCAGTTCTTGTTTTTCAGAACCTGTATTTAGCTGTTTCGAACATCTTTTCAATGGATCTAGTAAACCACCATGAATTTAGTCTACTGTCCTGAGCCACCATTATCAACCTTTTATCTTTTTCTTTCATTTTACCTCTCTTTATCCATTCCTGAGTTAAATATTGATCATCATGCAATTATTCCAGGAGATCTCTGTACTTGAGACTACATTTATGGAGTTCCACATTTTCCCCTTTCATCTGATCCTCCTCGTTATATCCATGCTTTTGTCTTAGCAAATTCAGTTGCTGTCTGATATTTGTCTACTTCTGATTTGATTTCCATTCCTGCTTGACAACGATATGGTTCTGCAAAACTAAGCAAAGATGTAATTTTAGACAGCACATGTTTACAACTTTTTCTATGTCTGGATCTGATAAGGTCAGCAGACCTGTATGCAGTCCAACTACTGCAGATCTATACATGTAACCTATTTCAAGGACACCATACCTCCTTCGGAGTGAGGAATATATAATGTTGGTATATACTGCTTTTTATATACCATTTGATAAGCACAAAGCATTTTTCTTGTTTTCATGTCTAATTAATCCAGTAAGTTTGGGGGCAGTCAATCATCCCAAAACTGTAAGTTTAAAGTTTACTTTTTAAAGAAAATGCAACACATTATAACATTATTAGCTTACAAAGGTATTTGGAGCTGAATATTACTCCGAAGGGCTTAAGACCTTTCAAAAATCCTTCTACGCCCTTTGATGAAAAAAATGTAGAAGATGTACAGTTTGCAAAAAGATGGGCGATGGCAGCACATCGCTGTACAACAGAATGGGTGGCCATCCTAGTCGAAAGAGATTTGTTAAAACAAAAACTGATTAAAAATGACATTGCAAAGCTGTGCTCTAGTTTATGCACTTCTTTGACGGTCCCTAGATTTGAGGGCGTGTTAAAAGATCTTAATGAGAAAGTACTGAGTAAAACTGAAACTTTGATTGATAGAAAAATACACAAATTGCAGAGAGATCTGAGGGATTATGCAAATGAGACTGCTTTTACCAATAAAAACCATCTGAAAACCATGGGCGGGTTTTCTGGTAAAAGAATGGTAAAGAAAAAACATGGTGTCTCGTTTGCTTCATCTGAAGCAACAGAAGCTTCAGGAGAATGGTCGGATGAAAATGCAGACTTTCCTTTACTCCCTCCAGCTCAAAAAAGTGAATATATGTATGAACATTTTTATAACAGACCCAATACAAGTGAGAGAGGTCAGAAAAGGGGACAAGCAGATACGACGTGGGGCAGGCAACAACAGAATCAACAGGGGAAAAGGAAAATATGGTACTAACTTTCTTAAGACTAATGGTGTTAATGACTGGTTAGATGAACAGTATGTTTTTAATTTAACTGGCAGTTCTTTTTCAGATACTGAAATAACAGTATTAAATTGTGGCATTAAATTTATTCCTACTGTTGTTTCTAATACGCATACATTTAAAATAGATGTTTTTAAGCTAGTAAGAAAGTTGCATCTTTTGTGCTTTTTTTCAAAGTCAAACAACAAAAATGTACAAGTAACTAATTCCTTTGATATGGATGATTCTTTGAATGAGACAAATTCTATGGAATTTTTTTCTTGTGATTCTTTTTTTGAGAATGATGAAACTGTGAATGCTTACTGTCTATTACCGACAAATGGGATTAGCATAAAAAGTAACTATATACCTCCTTTTACTAATGAGGCAGTGAAATGTTTTTCCAGCATAGTGAATTATTCTATGCAGGATATTTTTTTTAAAAAAGGAAAAAGTGTCTTATAATCTAACTAAAAATGAATGGGAGGCTT
The DNA here is from genome assembly GCF_019279795.1 of Protopterus annectens. Taxonomy (NCBI): domain Eukaryota; kingdom Metazoa; phylum Chordata; order Ceratodontiformes; family Protopteridae; genus Protopterus; species Protopterus annectens. The sequence continues at coordinate 1,790,287,498 of NC_056729.1, forward strand.
TAACGAAGATGAGATGTAGAAAAGATATTATATTTAAGCCCTCAGATAAAGGTAATAAGTTAGTTATAATGACAGTAGAACAGTATTATAAGATGTGTATGGATAATTTAAATAATGAGGAAGTATATAGAATTGCTATATGGAAGGAATATGACACAGCCTTGTCAGCATATAATGAACTAATAAATAGGGGGTATAGACTTGGCTATTTTACCAAAAAAGACATAGAGGAAATTTTCCATAGAAAATTGTACTATGGCTAAATTTTGCTGTCTTCCTAAACCACATAAAGATAGATATAATCCCCCGGGTCGTCCTATAGTGTCTGCTTGCAACTATTTTCTTCATAATATAGGAATTGTGTTGCATGAATTACTTTTACCAAAGGTTGTGCAGTTGTCTTCCTATATTAGAGACACCTTTGACTTTCTGGAGAAAATTAATAAAATTCAGTGGAATGAAAATAGGTACTGGATAGTAGTAGATGTTAAAAATTTGTATACTAATATTACACATGAATTAGGGGTGGAAGCTCTTAAATTTCATTTGGGTGAAACTCCACTTACTTATTATACAGTTGATTTAATACTGTTTTGTCTTAAAAATAATTTTTTTGAATTTAATGAAATTCTTTATCAACAAATTAAAGGCACAGCGATGGGAGCAGTTTTCGCTCCAGTATATGCAAATCTATTTATGAGTTATTTTGAAACCAAATTTCTATATAGAATGTGCTTTTTCAGAAGTCATGTAATAGAATATTATCGTTACATAGATGATTTAATCTTTCTATGTGAAGGGGGTAGTTTAGATGTACATAATTTTATTCATGACCTAGACTGTAATTATTTTGGTATAAAGTTTGATGGAGCTCAGTGGGGAGATAAAGTTACATTTCTGGATGTAAATTTGCATGTTACAGGTAATAAGGTAGTAACATCAGTGCATCATAAATTTGAAGGTGTGAATAATTTTATTAATGGGACTAGTTGCCATCCTCCACACTTAATATCAGCACTTCCCTATAATGAATTATTGCGAATCTCAAGATTAACTAGTGATGAACAACAAAAAGAATTAGAAATTGAGTTGACTTGTCAGAAATTTATCAAAAGAGGTTATAGAGTAGAAAGTGTAGAACAAGCTAAAAATAATTTGAATTTTAATAATCAGACTCATAAACAAGTAAAATATAGGGCTAAATCAGATAAAAATGTGTATAACCAACAAGTGGATAAAATGTTTTTTGTTACAACATATGGAACATATACAGAGAAATTAGTAGAAATTGTTATGTTTTATTGGACACATTTGTTACAAGATCCATGCTTGGGTGAATTGTTACCTCAAAACCTATGGTGTCTTATAGACGTGGAAAAAGTATTAAAGATATGCTAGTTCATGCTTATTTTATTTTTTCTGCTGCCAGTTTAACTAAATGTATTTCTGATTATGGTTTTAAAGCATGTGGTCATTGTAGTATATGTAACCAAACAGTAAATTCTTTTGACTGTATAAATGGAAAGAAATTTAATGTGAATGGTAATTTTAGTTGTAACACAGAGGGTATTGTTTATGTACTCAAATGTGAATGCAATTTATTTTACATAGGTGAATCAAAAAGGAGTTTTTTGAGTTAGGTTCTTAGAACATCTGAGAAATATTAAAAATGAAAAGGTAGAAAGCCCTTTAGGCTTTCATTTAAAAAAAAATATTATAACAGTGATGGTAAGAATTTAAGAGGCACAATTTTGGAAAAAGTACATTGTGTGAAAGGTATGTGCTTGAAGAATAAACTACAATGGAAAGAAGCACTGTTTATTTTAAAATTTGGCACTCTACACCCTAAGGGGTTAAATAGAGAGCTTGATTGGAAATGGCTGTTGTAATTAAGTGTTTTTTAATTGTTTTATTAGAATATTTTTTTACTATATAAAGGAATGAGAAATGGGTTTTGTTATACTCTGTTAAAAGGCTTATGCCGAGGCGCTGGAGAACATCAATTGTTGGTACTATAAAATAAATTCTTTGGATATACTGGCTGAGTCGTTTCTTAGACACTGGAAAGAAGCTACAGATAAGGAAAACGTCCAAGTGGGTTTTCCTAGATCCAGAGAAAGCATATAACAAGGTCCCAAGAAAGCCAAATTGGGTAGTCCTGCAAGGGTCTATATTACGAGATCGAAACCTTAGGTAGTCAAATACCTAAAGGTCGATCTCTAAATATCGAAATGTAAAAATCGCAAATGGCCATTTCTACAAAGGGAAACAATGCTGTTGGCCAAACTAAAAAAAAAGTTTTAAACAGAAATCAAGTGGGGGGCTTTTCCCCTCACCCCCCCCAATGTGGTGGGCTGTGCCCCCCACCCCACCCCAACTAAATATACCAACTCTGAGATTGCTCTACATTGTAAAAAAGACAAAATCCACCTAACGGCCAAACAACTTGTTTCCCTGTGTGGAAACAGCCATTCGCGATTTTTACATTTCGATATTTAGTGACAGACCTTTAAGTATTCGACTACCTAAGGTTTCAATCTCATGATATAGACCCATCCTGCAATGGTTTAAAGTCCCAAAAACATTGGTAGAATTAATGAAGCCTATGTACAAAGACCAGGTGATACAAGTAGGATTGCTAATGGGAGTATGCAAGCATCAGTGTTCATCTCTGAACCCACTGCTGTTCATATTGGTGATGGACTACACAAGCAGACAGACTAACAAAGCTGCTGTATGCAGACCATACGTTTCTACAAGTAGGAACTTCAGCAAATGATAGGGGAATAAAAATGCAGCACTGAGGGCACATGGGTACATGGCTGCACAAAAGTGGGAAATCAGAAGAAGCTGAAAATTGAGACACAAGAGAAAACAGTGGAACAGGTTAATAGTAGGTAGTTCAGGAGACAAGACACATGACTGAGGAGGTCAAAGATAGACTCAGACTCTCAAAAGGGAACCCCTACACAAAGGTAGTGATGTTTTTGATCTCACTAGGATTGTAAATCATTCTGGTACTTATTATTTCCTCCCCACACCACTATTATGTGCCCTAAACTGTATTATGCATCTTAACACCTCTGTACTATCTTATGTGACATTAGAAAGGTAATTTCTCCAAACCCACTACTTCCAAATAGAAAGACAAGCAATCTAAAGGAATTATCTGAGTGAAAAGTGGTAAAAGAACAGATGGGGTACATACAAATGTAGTGGGCACACACTGTGTGGATATATTGTGACTGGAAATAATTTAATAATTCTATTACAAGCAAATGGTATCTTAATAATTTTGTAACATGTGAGACAGACTGTCAGGTTTACCTGACTAAATGCAAGAGAGGTAGTTTTATGTAGGTAAAATGGAGCACAGTTTTAAAGTCAAAAAAAGAACATACTTCAGATATAAAGAAGAAAGCTCAGACAAAATACTTTAACACCATAGCAAACATGCAGATCATTACGAAGAATTCAAATTTCAGATTTTACAGATACCTCAATTTTCCAAGAGAGAGACAGAGTTAAAAAATTAACTGTTATGTGCAGAATTATACTGGCAATTATACCTATACTGAACCACGACCTAATGACACTCTATGTAAAACCACACCTCAAAAAGAAGATATAAAAATGTTTTAGTCCAAGTTTTAATTTTTGTCATGTGCAAAGCAAAAATGCCTATCTATATAATACTGGAAGAAAAAGGCTGCAGATAACAGATACTGAGATTTTTGTAGGGTTTCAGTCTTGATTTTAAATGCAATAGTCACGTGAATAAGTTTGTCTAAACTGATGGCTTCTCCATATGACTTCTGATGCCTAAAGAAAGACATGTATTACTTTTAAAATTGCCAATTATTTTATGTGCAGAGTAAAATTGCTTATTTATGTGTATTTGGATACAAAAGGGTTTGAAAATAACAGATTGTAATATTTGTGTTAGGATTGCATGACTTACTGCCTATTAGCCAGGTTGGTGCACTGGTCTGAAGGGCCTTTTTAGGCAAACAAAAACAACATGAAGTAGGTATGGTAATGAATGGTCATGTCATTTAAGTTTCTGTTTAATCTGTTACTACAGCTGACTCTTGATGCCTGAAGGAGGAGCTATCTTCACATCTCAGAACCTCTTAGGGCAAATTATGAGAGGATAATTCCTAGTTCTTCCTAATTTTAGCTCTTCAAAAAGATCTGGATAATAGTGTTTTGCCATTTAAGCATCTTAGCTATAAAATAAAAAAAATGAGGGGGGGACAAACAACAATATGCAATGAAAACAGTAAAAGCAACAAACAGATTCTGATCAAATAAAAAGTAGTAGTAAATCCTCCAGAGTCCTCGATCTTGTTTTCAGTAATTTTATTTTCAGTTCTGGATGGATAAGTGCTGCTGAGTGAGTTAACAATGTGAAAATCTGCTACTTATAACACATTTTTTCAGAGGGAAAGGGGTGGAGTTCCACATGTGGTCTTCTCAGACTGGTCCATGAGGGGGACAGGAGATCAGGTGGTGTCACTTACGGTGAATGTGGTTTCATAGTGGGCTGATCTGGTGTATTAATGAAGTAACAACCAAAAGGAAAACATCAAGATGTAATTATTGATTACAGCATACATGCAAAACACCCTCATCTATTCTTCAGTATGGTAAATACAGACAGATGTTTTTCAACCCTCTTTCATATCAGGGGTACACTTTGTAAAGGTTAAATTTGTTTAGTTCATGTTGGTTGTGAAGGGGAGTACAGATGGATTCTATGGAATTTTTGACGAATGCTTCATCAGATCCATCCTGTATCTGAATCTTCTCATGGAGTGTCAGATAATGGTATACACATTATACAGGGTGTATAGAAGAAACAGGAGAAAACTGCTTAAAATAACTGCATAAAAACATGTTGTCAAGGAAACATCCAGACAGAAGATAATGCTCTGCTTTTACAAGAGTGTTTATGATGCTCATAGAAAGAAATTACCAATTCCACAATAAACATTCTACTTAACCACTCTTTTCTACCTTGAATAGCCAGAGCAGAGCTCCATGCCAAGCTAAAACCTGCTAATTCATTTATTAAATTAATTGATTAATTAATGAAGGGATAAAGATTATGGGGAATACTTGTCATAAAAACATTAGTGCGCTTCAAATGTCCTTGTTCAAAAACTCCAGATATGTGGACCCTATGTAGAAACAGATTTATGGTTTCCGTGCCCATACTGGGTTTTCAGCCAGTATACCACTGATTCTTTATGTTACAAATGCCATGGGTAATGTTTTATTTTTTGCCCACACTGAAACATTTGAAGTCAATACTGTTGCTCATTACTGGGCAGTAGTTGCATTCAAAGCGTCCACATCTGTATGCCCCGTTTTGTAAACAGTCATCTTCAGTCTTTCTGATTTTCAAGAAGCTCCTGATACTTTGTGCTTTTTTTAAGTGTGAATAAAGGGTGTGCTGGCAGTATGCTGCTCAGTTGTCTATTCTCAGTGACAATTACAATTGTTAATTATAGTCAGCCTGATTTCCATGTAGTCCTGGGTGAATATTAGGGCCATTTGGATTCTAGGAGGTTGCATGTCCTATTCCTGAATTACATGTGGAGCCTATCTGCTGGTACCAGGAGGCCAGGGTCATCAGTCATCTTGAAGTCCTTTACAGATTGTAGAGTCGTTAAGAGCAGCCTGTTGCAGTAGCATCTAGCTAGAAAGTCCATTTCTAGTTCAGTCGTATTATTGGAGAAATCTTGGTGGCTTTTGGATGTTCTTGTTACTCTCATCTCCTGGAATTTTATGATGTTTCTTTGGGTGACTATGGGGTGCATGCTGGTGTGATGGAGAAGAAGGTTAACTCTTATGGGTTTCCTGAATAGGTTGTTGCTTAACTTGCTGATGGAGGGATCCTTAAAAACTGTGAAGTCCAGAAAATGAACCTTATCGTTGATGTGCTAGACTGCGAACATCAAAAACAATGTGGAGTTGTTAATGTGTTTGACAAAAATCTTGGAGATATGAACTGTCTCCTTCCTGGACGATAAAGATGTTATCTAGGCCACTTAGACAGCAGCTGATCAATGCAGAGACTAGGGAGTTGGTACAACTTCTTAGTACAAGAAATGTGGACAACCCAAAAATAATGGGGAGAAAAAGGCCCAAAATCAGGTAAATATTTTAATTACTGCTCATACAAACTTACAACACTGCTACAAACGGATCAAAAATATGATAGAAAAATGTGGGCATTTGAGAGGTATGGTTGTATTCTGTCTAAAAGCAAGAGGTAACAACATGTTTTGAGTTAAATTTTTGTTTAATGAAAAGTTTTTTTTTTTTTTACATTTTGTAAGTTTTATAGTTTGTTTAGCATTCCTGCAGTTTTGTACCACGGTACAATCAACTACTAATTTAGAATATATACTTAGATTTTACAGAATTTAAGAAGAGGATAGCATTTGTTAGCCAGCTCTGTAAAGATGAGGGCTACTTGAAAATGGTTTTGAGCAGATGCTTTGTAGTTTATGAGCTAAAGACAGGCAAATAATCTGCATGTTGACAAACACTGGTTCTGTGACAGAAATAATCTATTTTATTCATAATGAATAAGAGGTCAAGCACATTGTCAAATGGAAATAATCAGCGAAAGAGTGTCTAGTAGCCAGCATAGAGGATTAAGGTTATGAACTGTAAATAAGCTACCTTCTGTGGTACATATTTTGATTCCTTCAGCCAGAGCAATAGCCAAGTGTTTTAGTGCTCTGTGTACAGTTCCCCAACCTACTGCCCCAATCAACTACAAAGTCGAGGAATAAAAAAATTAAAAAAAAGTTCCTCAGCTTATTACAGCTAAATACCACACATGGAGCGCTGCAGCACTTCAGCCCTGACCATAAATGCAGTATTGGCATCCACATACCAGTACCGCAGTACACCCCACAGGGACAGCTTAAGTACCTTAGTCCTGACCAATGCAGTATCAACAGATACTGCACTATCCCTGATTAGCATCTGTCGAATGCATATCCTGACAACTTGTGCCTGAGGTGGCTGCCCTTTCGCCTTGACCTAGTTATGCTTCTGCCCTTAACCTTTATTTACCTACTGTGTGACCTTAAGCAAACCATTTAACCAGACAGTGCTTTGGGGTAAATGACAATCTGGCTAAGTTTCTTGATGACCTCCTGGATTGCATCATCAGTAATTACATATGAACTTCATACTGTACTTATAGGTTCATAGGTAGGTACTAGGCTATCAGCCCAAGGGCCTATGTAAGTCTAGCCAATAAGGTTCCCTGGCTTACGCCACCCAGTAAAGTTATTTACCTGTGCCACTGTCGAGCAGAGACACAGAAGTGAACCCTGGGGTGTATTTCCTATTTCCCATCCACTCAAGATTTTTCTTGAAGAGTGCTAATGAAGAACTTTGCTTATAAGATGAAGAACTTCAGAAAGGTTGAACACAGAAGTTTTACAACTTTCATACTATACACTTGTCTATTTTGTAGGAAGTAGAAACTAGCAAACCAAGCAATATGCATTAGGAATGAGTCAAGCTGTTGGTGCCTCTAAAGTATGCTACAAAGATTTACTGTATAAAATGCACTAGACAAACTGAGTAATACTGCAACCACTAATATGCTCTTGGTGAGCTCAGTACATACAAATTTAGTCACTGTAAGAAGTGCAGTATCTAGACCATGCATATGCCTGAGACTATGTAGAAACTTGCTGACAAGGTTTTTGTTTTGCATTTATGGCAATAACTGATTATAAACTGCATTATCAAGCAGTCTTGTTACTAGAATAATCAAATATGTCAAAAACAGGCAGGAATGTTGAGGAGCTACTTTTGTAACAAAGTTGTAATGGCGTTTTCTCAGCTGGGGGGCATAACCTTCCAAGTATGCTATGTCTGACAAAATGTGATAGAATGAGCAAGAGTTTTATTATGTAGATCAGAGGTGGGCAACCTGCAGCTGGTTAAACCTTAAATTATGACAGCATGCAAGAAGGTCACCTGCAGACTTTGCTTCCTGAATTCTGTACCTGCCTTGTTAACTACATACATCTTACACTGGTGGCTTCAAAAAGTATTTTGTTAATCACAAAGCAAGGACTGACGCTAATTACAGCTTCATATGAAGAAGCTACAGTGAACATAAAAAGGTTACACATGCCTGTTAAAATACCAGGTTTTCGTGATATAAAAATTAGACCACAATAAATCATTTTAAAACTTTTCCCACCTTTAATGTGACCTATAACCTGTACAATTCAATTGAAAAACAAATCTGTTAGGGGAAAAATATAAACAAATAAAAAACATACAATAAGCTGGATGCACAAGTGTGCACACCCTTAAACTAATGCTTTGTTGAAGCACCTTTTGATTTAATTACAGCTTTCAGTCTTCTTGGTACACACCTGCCATCAATTAAAGAGAGACTGATTAACCCCAAATAAAGTTCAGCTGTCCTAGAAGGATTTTCCTGACATTTACTCAGTTGCCTGCTACAGCAAAAGCCATGGTTCGCAGGGAGCTTACAAAGCATCAAAGGGATCTCATTGTTGAAAGGTATCAGTCAGGAGAAGGGTAGAACAAAAATTCCACATCATTGGATATACCATGGAACACAGTGAAGGCAGTCATCAAAAAGTGGAGAAAATATGGGACAACAGTGAAGTTGCAAAGGACTGGACATCCCTCCAAAATGGATGAAAAGACAAGATGAAAACTGGTGAGGGAGGCTGCCAAGAGACCTACAGCAACGCTTAAGGAGCTGCAGAAATTTTGAGCAAGTACTGGGGGGTGTGTACTACATGTGACAACAATCTCCCGTATTCTCCACATATCTGGACTATGGGGTAGGGTTGCAAGATGGAAGCCTTTTCTTACACAGAAAAACATTCAGGCTTGGCTAAAATTTGTAAAAGAATACATCAAGTCTACCAAAACCATGTGGGAAAATGTGTTATGGTCTGATGAGACCAGTGTTGAACGTTTTGGCCACTATTACAAAAGGTACGTTTGGCGCAAAAACAACACTTCGCATCACCAAAAGAAAACCATCCCCACGGTGAAGCATGGTGGTGGCAGTATCATGCTTTGGGGTTGGTTTTCTTCAGCAGGAACTGGGGCTTTAGTCAAAGTGGAAGGAATTATGAATAGTTCCAAATACCAGTCACTTCTGGCCCAAAACTTTCAGGCATCTGCTAGAAAGCTGAAAATGAAGAGGAATTTCACCTTTCAACACGACAATGACACTAAGCATACATCCAAATCAACAAAAGAATGGCTTCACCAGAAGAAAATTAAAGTTTTGGAATAGCCCAGCCAGAGCCCAGACCTAAATCCAATAGAAAATTTGTGGGGTGACCTGAAGCGAGTTGTGCACAAGAGATGCCCTTGCAATCTGACAGATTTGGAGAGTTTTTGAAAGGAAGAGTGGGCAAATATTGTCAAGTCAAGATGTGCCATGTTTATAGACTCCTACCCAAGAAGACTGAATGCTGTAATTAAATCAAAAGGTGCTTCAACAAAGTATTACTTTAAGGGTGTGCACACTTATACAACCAGCTTATTGTACGTTTTTTATTTTTTATATTTATTTTTATTTCACATTTGTTGACTGGGATAGTCCGACTGGATACATGCCCATTTTCAGCGGGGGCCTGGGGAGAAAAGCTTCACAGGTGGTTTCATATACAATCATTACAATGTGCATATAGATCATGAGTCTTCATAACATTATACATATAGAACACATTTTACAGTCAAGTTGAATTTTTTCAAATATAACACATTTTACAGTCCAATTAGATTAATACAGTCTAACCGTCTTCTAAACTAGCTTAACAAAGATAACTGAGTACCACTTACAGACACAGAACTAGTAAAAACAAACAAATCTGTTAAGGGAAAAATATTTTTTCCCTTAACAGACTTGTTTTTCAATTGAATTGTACAGGTTATAGGTCACATTAAAGGTGGGAAAAGTTTTGAAATGATTTATTGTGGTCTCATTTTTTTTTTATATCACAAAAACCTGGCATTTTAACAAGGGTGTGTACACCTTTTATATCCATGCTATTTGTTTCGTAAATTATACATGCATTCCTTAAAGGACATATTCAATACCTGACACACACAACTCATCAGTATGTACTAGAACAGATGCCCAACAAGCTGCATATAGCACAGATGACCTGCAGTATCTTACCAAGTTTTATTTTATTTATTTTTTTAAATGAAAGTTTTATTTAAAGCTGCAAAATTAGACATTATGTACTTACCATTACTTGACACCTGTGTTGTCCATTTTTACTCTTCCCCATGAATGGGTCTGGGATCTAGTTCTCGGATCCAACTCGGCCACATATATGAGACTTTGGATCCAATTCTCGAGCTCCTCCCTCTACCCATAACACTCTATTCCACCCCCAACTCCTCAGATCAACCTACTCCCCAGTGTGTTACAGAGACAGAAACAGGTATAAGAAAAGGACTGAGGGTCAAACCAGGAACTTGAAGGTTCCAAAAGCATCCTTCTAGGAGTGACAGGGCCGGGGGATGGCTGTATGGGAAGGTGTGGAAGAATGAAAGTAGACAACAAAGATGCTAAGTACATAACTTCTAAATCTGATGTTCTTTTCATTCACAAATGGATCAGAGTCCCCAGCTACACACCACTCAGGAGGCCCTACAAAAGGACATGCCGGAGCACTATTGAACCAAAGGAAGCTCTTCTTCGGGAAACAATGTCCAGTTTGTAATGTGCAACAAAAAGTATGAATCTTTAACCAAGTGGCTGCAGCGCAAACATCATCAATGGAAGTTCTCGACAAAAAGGCAGATGAACTAACCAGTGCAGTGAGCTCTAGGAAGTCTAGGCAATTCTAATCCTTTCTGAGAATAACTCATCAAATGCAATCCGTAATCCATTCAGCCAAGTAATCTTAGAAACTGCCTGACCCAAGGAATTAGAGGCAAAGGATACAAAAAGCTGGTCAGACTTCCTGAAATGTTTTGTTCTGTGAAGATAAAAATGCAATTGTCTGTGTATGTCAAGAAGGTGAAACATATTTGTCTTTATTTTTAAATTTTGGAAAGAAAACTGGTAATTGTATAGACTGGTTAATGTTAGTCTCCATCACCACTTTAGGAAGAAAGGAAGAGTTGGTCAGCAGAGATACCCTCTTCTTATGAAATATAACGGAAGGAGGCTTAACCGATAGGGTCTGAAGCTCAGAAATTATTTTTGCTGGAGTGACGGCTAATCAAAAAATGGTTTTCCAAGAAAGAAACTTCACATTACATTTGTCTACCAGTTCAAAGGGTTTTTGAGTTAAACCTTGAGAGACCACAGTAAGATCCCAAGGAGGAGAGAGGATCCTTTACTGGTGTGGTCTAAGGAGGAAACTTCCCTTCATAAAGGCTTTACATAATCTGGACAAGACCAAAGAGAAAGATTAATCTCCAGCATGGAAGTTGTAAATGGCTGCAATCTGAAGTTTAATACTATAAAAGCTAGCTCCTTCATTAAAGAGAGTACTGAGAAAAAGGATGGCTGGAGTAGGTGCTGAAAAGGGGTCAATAGTCCGAATGGAAGACCAAATAGAAAATCTTTTCCATTTCCTTCTGACTTTCTTGGTGGAAGCCTTCTGTGAGGCCAAGATAATGTCATGAACTGGGTAAGCAAGCCTAGACTAATTACTACTGGAAGTGGAGAAACCATATGGTTAGCTTGAGGGCGTGGGGACTGGGATACTGAAGTGACAGGTTCATAGATTAGTACTAGGCTAACTGCCCTTGTGGGCCATTTTAAGGAAAGCCAATTAACCCATGTGATAATTGAACCCTGCACTCTGTGTCTGTAATGCAAATGTCTTAACCATTATGCCAACCCCCTTCTGGGTGAGATAGGAGATCCTGAGTGGTTCCAGTATATATGGAGGTCACTTCAAATGAGATCATAGGAAGGGGAACTATACCTGCTAAGGACAGAATGGGCAATGAGGATGACTGAGCTCTTCAGCCTGCTTGCTTTCTGTAGCAACTTTGGAATCAGAGGAAGAGGAGGATAAGCATAGAGGAGACCCGGGGGCCAATCGTGAATCAGAGCATCTCTTGGTGACTCCCCCAGAGGAGAGAGCAGAGTGAAGTACTTCCTGCACTTGTTGAGGGGGCAAGGCAAATAGGTCACACAAGGCTGGTCCTAGTGGCTGACGATCATGTTCGCAACTGATGGATTGAGAGGCCACTTGCTGGGAATCAGAATGGATCTGCAGAGTCTGTCTGCCAGTGCATTGTTTTTTCTTGGTATGTGCATTGCAGTGAGAAAGCAATCTGAAGAGATCACCCATTCCCGAACCCTCATGCCCTCTATGCATAGTGGGTAGGAACAGATTCCTCCTTGTTTGCTGATATACCAGACAACTGACATGTTGTATGTGTGAACCACAATAGTCCCTAGATGGAGAAGGTCCTGAAAGGCTTGCAATGCTGAAAGGACTACTCTCAGCCCTACGACGCTTGATACGCAAATTGGTATCCAAGGGGGACCACATGCCTTAGATCATCTTTCCCAGGAAATGCCCCCCACCCCAGTTGGGAAGCATCTGTAGTCACTGTTGCCACTGCAAGAGGAAGGGAGAACAGCCTTGTCCAGAAACTGGTCATTGGATTGTATCCAACAGTTTACATGACGCTTGCAGATTGGAATGAGTCTTATGCGAAAGGATAGGGGCTGGGTAAAGAATGGACCGCTGAACCGCCAAGGTCCATTGAAGGATTTGAGTAAAGATTCTTGATAGAGGGACTGTAAGGATGGCAGCTGACATCGATTCCATGGATGGAAGCATAACAGAATAAAAAATATCAGCATCTTGTTTCAGTAATGTCAGAAATGAAAGACTAGAAAGAATGCAGGGGAAGGTTCATCAAAACATGTTTAGACTATCACAATGCTGAAAACAACTGCATGCATATCAAAAAGTAATGGATGTTTTACACCTCCAGGGGAAGGAAAGTAAAAATCTCACTTTCATTTACAGTGAAAACTGATGCCTAATCTTCTATGTTGCATTTTTTTTTTAAATATAGAAAACACATTTGTAGTGCATTCTTTTAATATATATTTGAAAATACATTATAATTTACAGACATTTGTATTTCAATTTTTTATAGCAGCATTATGAAGGTGAAAAACAATTTAGGACTCAGTGATACCCAGAAGATATGTAATAGGCCGAACTGAAGAAATTTCAACAGTCTGGTAATGACAGTATGTGTTTAGGTGCAGTCAATAACTATGGACCCAAGTGTGGTGCTATTTGTTTTGTTTTTTAATTGGGCTCTTCAAAATATTAACTACCTTGGGACTACAGGCAATGTGGCTCTTTGGTTGGATAGCACTAGATCTAATGAGGGTGAACCAGAAACCTTGGTTTTCTTACACTTAGAAGTAGGCTTTAGTTCTAAGCATTTATTACTGTTTAATTTCTACTGGAAGGGCTGTGAAGACTGATTAGGGGTGCTTTGTGCTGGAATCACGCTTTTGAAACATTCAGTCAAATGGTATGCTGTGTACCATGAAGCAATAAGACTGGAAACATTCAATGGAAGGAGGTACAGGAACTTGTTTCCCTCATATCAGGAATGCACATCTACAGCCTACCCTCTTAGTCCTTATAAAGTAAGCATAACTGTCACATTTTCCTTCATGGCAAAAAGACCAATTCCTAGTGCTAGTCTTAAAAAATGCATGACTCGGAGTCTTTTTTGCTGGAATGTGAAGAAAAAATAAGGCACATAATACATGGAGGGAAAAACTGAATTCATTTTTTTTTTTTGCCTACGCCCTCTTCTTTTCCCACGAACAACATGTTGAGCTCCTGCTTGATGACAAGAACCACTACAACTTCCTTCATGTTTGCTTGCAAACACAGGTGCCGCTACCTAGTGTACAATGTGCTTTTTAACAAGGTGCATCTTCCACATCACTAGTGCCCAAAACTGTCTCCCGATCATCTGCAAAGTGGTTTTCTGAGCTGCAGAGTGACCTGTTCAAGAGAAATCTTGACCGGTGGATGGGAGATCATAGGTTTACCCCGGGAATCATCTCTGTGTCACTGCTGGACAGAGGCACAACAAACTAATGGGCACATTATTTCTAACATAAGGGGTGGCGTAAGCCACATAACTTTGGGCTAGGCTTATAAATGCCTTAGGGCAGACAGCCTAGTATAAACCTATGAACCTATGAACCTCACCTGTGATGGCCACTCACAACCTATCCTTCTCACAGCGGATCCTTCTATGACTGGCTGTACTACTTAAAAGTGAGTCACATAGGTAAGTACTAGGCTACTGGCCCTAGGGCCTATATAAGCCTAGCCAAAAATGTACCCTAGCTTATGCCACCAAAGAAAATTATTTTCCTGTGCCCCTGTTGAGCAGAGCCAAAGAGGTGATCACCGGGGTGAATTTCCTATTTCCCATCCAATCATCAAGATTTTTCTTAAAGAGTGCTAATGAGCTTTGTTTGATACAGATAGGTAGTTTGTTCCAGAGTAAGGGAAGTCTCTGGGATAGGAATTTATCCCTCCAGCATGTTCTGTTTATTGTGGTGACAAGATTTAGGTCCCTAGAGCGTGTAGCTCGGAGGGATTGGGATTTCTTTAAGTGGAGCATGTCCAACAGCTTTGGGTTTGACATAGTTTTGTATGTTAGGCAGAGATTACCTCTGAGTAGGCGATATACGACGGAGTAAACCTGGAGCTTTTTGAGATGGTCTGCGTAGGGCATCTGTTTGAGGCTGGTAATCCTCTTTGTGAGGTATTTCTGCGATTTTTCCAGTTGTTGTAGATATCTTGTGAGGTCTATACCAAAAGGGGCGTTGTATAACTGGTCTAATGACTAACGAGTAGAGGGGAACAATGACCTCTTTTTTCCTGGATGAGAAACCTTTTGTGATGAGGTGTGCCACGTAGAAGGATTTCCTGACTACTGAGGCGATGTGATTATCAAAGGAGAGACTACAGTCCACCTGTGTCCCAAGGTCTCATCACATGTTTGGTGTTAAACAGACTACCACCTATTTGGTAGCTCATGGTTATAGAGTTTTTACCAAAGGGGACATGGGTCAAAGTCAGGGTTTTACCAATCTCTGAATCAAAACTGGTTATGGTGACTTGAAAAGTATAAACATGAATCGTATATAGTTAAGTAGGCAATATGAGAGCACTCAAAGTTCACACTGCCGAACTCCCGCAGTATAGTTACAATGACATGCGTCTGCAGCATTTCTCCCTGGGCCTCGCTTGAGCTGTATTTATATATACACACATATATATAAATAAATAAACACACACACACACACACACACACACACACACACACACACACACACACACACACACACACACACACACACACACACACACGCACACACACACACCTTAATGAAGTCTACTGGGAAATTAAATTGCTCCAGGACAGAAAAAAACAAGTATCCTCAGCATTCAAGATACCACTATAAGTCACATTTTTATCAGCTTCTTAGATAACCAAAAAGATCATTATGTTTTCAAACATATCAAGAATACAGTTCAGTGGCTCTAAAGCTACCTCTGAAATCACACCACCCCCCGCTTTTTTCCCTAGGAAGTTTAAGCAACATTTCTTCTAATTTACTTTTGGTTGTCTGCCCTGTCTAGAGTTAATGTTGGAGCACTTTCTCCTATTAAAAACTCTGTAAAAAAAGAAGTTATATACCTACCACAATGTTCCATCTGTGCTGTCTTTTTCATTCTTCCTCAACCTGTGTGTTTTGAATCTGACCTCGGATCCAACTCGACTACTTACAAAAGCTTAGACTCCGAACCTCGAGCTCCTTCCCTACCCATAATGCCTCACTTCCCTCAGATAGAGTTTGCTGTTGCCAAGTTTACCAATAAGATTACCATAAATGCAATTTACATCAATACTGACAATTACCAATAAAGAAACAGAGAAAGAATAGGAACTTAACAAGGAACAGAGATTCCTGAAACATATCTGTCAGGTCATCCAGAAGTCTTTGAAAACTCGAAGCTTCTAAATGGAGATTGTGGTATAACGAGGATCGGGGAAATGTACCCTTTTCCTCACTGTAATGCAATCTCGGAGTTGGTTTTATAATTTGCAGGGGGTGTGGGGGGCTGCAGGGGGGCTTGCTCCCCTACAAAAATGTAAAAAAGGTAGATTTTTTTTTTATGTTCGAGTTTTCGGTAACTCGATCATATGGTCTCTTTCATACTTTTTTGAGTTTTCGAAAAAGTAGCCATCTGACACACACACACGCACACACACACACACACGCACGTACACTGACATGTACACACACACACACACACACACACACACACACACACACACACATATCTCTCTCTCTCTATATACATAGGTTCCTGACCCAGAGACTTCCCAGACTCTGGAATAGATTGCCCATACATGTCAAGCAGAGTGCCTCTTTGGCCCACTTCAAAAGGAACCTTGACGATTGGATGGGAGAAAGGAAATTCACCCCAGGGATCATGTCAGTCACCCTGCTAGACAGGGGCCCAGGAAAGTAAATAGTCAGGGAATTGTTATGGCTAGGCTAGTATAGGCCCTAGGGCTGACAGCCTAGTACCAACCTATGAACCTATATATATATATATATATATATATATATATATATATATATATATATATATATATATATAAAAGGCTTTATAAGAAATCTGGGAACACAGGCTGACAGCAACCTCTCTTTTGACCACCACGTTGCCACTGTGATCAGAAAGTCCTTCTATGTAGCACATCTCATTACTAAGGGTTTTGCATCCAGGAAGAAAGAGGTCATTGTCTCCCTCTACTCTTCTCTCATTAGGCCAATCATCGAGTACAATGCCCCATTTGGCATGCATCTCACTAGACACCTGCAACAACTGGAGAGGCCACAACAGTACCTCACAAAGAGGATCCTAGGCCTTAAACACTTGTCCTATATGGACAGACTCAAAAAAACTCCAACTATTCTCTGTCTCATGTCGCCTACTTAGAGGCAATTTCTGCTTGACTTTTAAAGCCATGTCTGACCCAGCTCTGTTAGAAATGCTACATTTAAAGAAATCCCAATCTCTCTGCACCACACGCTCCAGAGACCTCAACCTCATTACCACAATCAACAGAACATGCTGGAGGGACAAGTTCATAACCCAGAGACTGCCTATGCTAGAGAATAGACTTCCCATACATGTCAAGCACAGCACCTCACTGGCCCTCTTCAAGAGAAATGTTGATGAGTGGATGGGAAATAGAAAATTCACCCCAGGGATCACTCCAGTGGCTCTACTTGACACAGGCACAAGGAACTAAGGTTGGGTGGCACTATGCCAGGGTAATCCTATGGGCTAGGTTTGTAAAGGCTCCAGGGCCATTAACCTAGTACACACCTATGAACCTATATTACAATTAATGCTGCTATTTAGTCATCTTTTTCTTTTATTTTTCTGTTGATGCACCTGAAATCTGCTTCTTTAATATGAATATTTTTATTTAGTCTTATTTTGTATATTGATTACTAAGTTTTTTCATTTATCTGTATTGGAGCTTATCTCCCCGGGCCTCTACTGAAAATGGACATGTATCCAGTTAGACTAGCCCGGTCAACAAATGTAAAATAAAATAATATATATATATATATATATATATATATATATATGTATATAAAGACAGATATATATATATATATATATATATATATATATATGTGTGTGTGTGTGTGTACAGAGGGTAACAGAGTGCAGCTTTTGTTTATCCTGTGCTCAGTACAAGGCTTTTTTTTTTTTTTTACCAAAGTTATTGTTCAAGAGTAGTGAGGCAGGCTTGTGGCATATGAGAAAAGCACTAAAAGATGTGAAACTAATTGTACATTTTGTATATTTATACAGCAAGGTGATAGTTTTTATTGCCCTTATTTAAAGGAAATCATTAAAACCAGTGCAGGGGGTGACTGTAACACTACAAAAGTAATTTACAGGGCACAGTGCAATGAATGTGATGCATTCTATGTGGGCAAGACTGTAAATAAACTCAAGCGTAGGATTTCATGTCATCTGTCAGAAATCCACTCTGGATGTAAAAATAATGCACTAGCCAAACACCTTTCTCTTCATAAAAGACATACAGGTTTTAAGTTCCAGATCCTGGATCACATAGACATGGGTGATCTTGAAGGAGACATCTCAAATATTCTGGAGAAACATGAACTCATGTGGCAATTAAAGCTGAACTATTTTAGGAAGCCTGGATTAAACTACTACTGTTCAATTAAAATTGCACTGGAAATTAGAAAATTGCCACATTGTTTACATGGCTAATTGTATTTTATTCTACCAGATGGTTTTAAATACCATTTTAAATCAGTTGTAATTTAAGTGTGTATTTTGTTTCCATCATACATACATACATACATTTTTTCCTATTTTTATTTTTTTCTGGTTCTTTTTTCCACTTTATTCAAAATGATATGTAATAACAATACTAACTAATTATACAATTATATATATTTTTATATATAGTTTTTAGGGTTCACAGGTAGGTACTAGGCTATTGGCCCTAGGGCCTATACAAGCCTAGCCAAAAAGGTACCCTGGCTTTTGCCACCCAAGAAAATTATTTTCCTATGCCCCTGTCAAGCAGAACCACTGAAGTGATCCCCGGGGTGAATTTCCTATTACCCATCCAATCATGAAAATTTTTCTTGAAGAGTGCTAATGAGGAGCTCTGTTTGACATAGATAGGTAGTCTGTTCCAGAGTATGCGAAGTCTCTGGGACAGGAATCTATTCCTCCAGCATGTTCTGTTTATTGTGGTGACAAAGTTTAGGTCCCTAGAGCATGTAGCTCGGAGGGATTGGGATTTCTTTAAGTGGAGCATGTCCAACAGTTCTGGGTTTGACATAGATTTGTATGTTAGGCAGAGATCGCCTCTGAGTAGGCGATATGCGACGGAGTAAAGCTGCAGTTTTTTGAGACGGTCTGTGTAAGGCATCTGTTTGAGGCCAGTAATCCTCTTTGTGAGGTATTTTTGCGGCCTTTCCAGTTGTTGTAGATGTCTTGTGAGGTACATACCAAAAGGGGCGTTGTACTCTATAATGGGTCTAATGAGTGATGAGAAGAGGGGAACAATGACCTCTTTTTTTCTGGATGAGAAACCTTTTGTGATGATGTGTGCCACATAGAAGGATTTTCTGACCACTGTGGCGATGTGATTATCAAAGGAGAGACTACTGTCCACCTGTATCCCAAAGTCTCTTATCACACTTTCGGTGTCAAGTAGACTACCGCCTACGTGGCAGTTCATGGGTACAGAGTTTTTACCAAAGGGGATGACAATGCACTTTTTGGCATTGAGCTTGAGACCATATATTTGACACCAGGCATCTGTCTCAGTGAGGCCCTTTTGTAGGATGTCCACATCTTTAGGAGTTTCGTTTATGGCTCCTAGTTTGCAGTCATCTGCGAATTTAGTTAAGTCAAAGACCTTCTGTGTTAGCCTTTACTTCAGAGAAGTAGATACCAAACAGGAGAGGACCCAGGACTGAACCCTGTGGTACTCTGTCACTGGTCTGAAGTCTGATTTGGAGTCTGCTACTTTCACAGTGTGGATTCTGTCAGTAAGTCAGTTGGCAACCCATCTTGTGGCATAGGGATTTGTACCTAGTTTAGTGAGTTTATCTATAATTCCAGAGTGGGGGGATGGTGTTGAACGCCTTGGCGAGATCTAGATAGGCTGTGTGAACCAACTTACCCTCATCTATGGCTTTGGTGACTACTTTAAAGAAGTCTATCAGGTTTAGGAGACATGATCTGCCCTTTACAAACCCAAAGTGTGTGGGGTCCAGAGTTTGAAGATCTCCAATGTCTTTGTTTATGAGTTCCATGATGATACGTTCCATGGCCTTGCAGACGATGCTCGTCAGGCTAATGGGGCGGTATTTCCCAGGCTCTGTTGTGCCCACCCCCCTTGTGGAGTGGGATAACTGTCCCGGTGCGCCATTCAATGGGCACAAAGCCTGAGGTGAGGCTATGATTGAACGTGGCACTTAGGTGGGGTGCCAGTTCATTCTGTAGTTCATGTAGAAGGCAGCCTGGGATGTTGACAGGTCCCATGGATGCTGTGATCTTGGCTTTGGAGAGTGAAGCTTTTACCTGTGCAGCCATGATTACAGGAACTTTGCATTCTTCCAGTATAAAGATGGGCCCTT
This sequence comes from Protopterus annectens, assembly GCF_019279795.1. Lineage (NCBI taxonomy): Eukaryota > Metazoa > Chordata > Ceratodontiformes > Protopteridae > Protopterus > Protopterus annectens. The sequence goes on from NC_056729.1 coordinate 1,790,307,791, forward strand.
TAGGGGGTGAGAGAGGGGTAAAGTTAGCACTGAACCTATCTGCCAGGATGCTGGCAATATCAGTTGGTTCTGTATATTTAGTGTCATTGTGCTGTAACTCAGAGCAGATCTGAGTGTTGCCATTGAGATTCTTGACATAGCTATAGAATGCTTTGTGGTTGCTTTTAGAATCAGTGGCAATTTTGTTTTCATAACTAGCTTTGAAGGATTTTATGAGGGATCTCAGCTTCTTACTGAAGCTGAGAAGGGAGTTCCTCCAATCATGGGATTTTACTCTTTTTTGCAACAGTTTATTTCCTCTGTTGTAGAGTTTGTTTATGGCAGAAGACCACCAGATTGGCTTCCTTTTTTTTGGAGGATAGCACCTTGGTTCTGTTAGGGATAGCACGATCCATGCACTCGTGTAAGTGCTTATAAAGTGCATTTGTGTAGGATTCAGCAGTCGTACCTCTATTGTCCATCTGCATGGGTGTCGTGAAGTTTGCCACTTCTGTCTTAAGAAGCGTGAAGTTGGCTCTGGAGAAATGTTTTACGGTTGTTTTCCTAATGGGGGGTTTTGTACACAGCGATCTTTGTTAACAATAGGTTATGAAAACAGAAACTGATTTTTACATGCAAAGTGCATATGTACATATTTATATATATTTTTTGATTGCCAAATGAACTAAGGTTGATATGTTTCCAGCCATATAGTATATTGTCTTGGATAAAATCACAGACTTAATCATCTACTTAATAATCTGGTAAAATAAGAGGTACCACATCATTATAAATTTTATTTAAAGTACATAAGGGTTATAATAATTATGACAGCTACTAAGTAGGGCAGGACCAGCATGAATGTCACACTGATGGGGGAAGGGATGTGAATTTAACATGTGTACCAATAACACTTGGTCTTACAGCACAATAAACCACTCCCATGCCTGATAAAAAGTATATATATATATATATATATATATATATATATATATATATATATATATATATATATATTTAGAAAGCTCGTGAGGAAATTATTACTCTATTTTTGTTTTACTTGGATCGCTTGTCTGTGTACTTAATAAAGGATTTTCGACTGGAAACAGACTGCCTGCCTGCCTTGCTTGGATTACTTTTGAATACTTAGTAATGTTGTACAATTATACATTTTTTATTATTATTTTTTGTTTTGTTTTGACTTAATACGAGTTTAAGTTCGCTACTTCTACTACTATTGTCTGATCTGATTAATATACTGTAATTAACTAGAGATATATGGACTGAAAATCTTCCACACAGAGAAGTTTTTTACACCGTTTGATTTCATAGTAGATTACACAGAACGTAATAGGTACAAGGGATAGTCCCATCTGCATACTGCAGTACAGTGACACTGTCGCATTACTCCCCCAAGAAGTTCACATACATACAAAACAATACAGGTAGAAATGGAAATCTGAGGGCCAGCACAAGAGACCATTACTGCAACAGACAAATTAAGCCTCCATCTTCACTTTCAAGCCCAGCATAGCAAAGAAGTCAGTCATTCATCCATGTGACAGCTGTTCCACCAGTGTGAGATGTTGCTTCTGATAAGGTTACGATATAAAGCCTCTGCAGCAGCTTAAAATACAGTTTTGGTGATTAAACATTCTTTGTGGTCCGCCCCTTAAAAAAAGGCAAAATTCATCCCATAATTCTATCTGAAACCATGCTGAACAGATTAACACTCTACTTGAGAATTTGCTAAACCATAAATTTACACTTACTGATGTAAAGTTATATTACTTATCTAAACCAGGATAGAGCTACATCTCTGTTGCATGAATAAGATACATTGGAGGAGTAGGAAGAATTGCATGGCCTGAACAGAAAAAAAAAATTAATATAATATCAATTAAGTTGTATGCACAGTCCAAAATTAAACTGCAAGGTGTATAATGCAAAAGGTTTTCAGTTTTTACAATAGAAAATATTGTATCTGGAAATTACTAAACAAGGTAAAGAGCAAAGAAAATGAGTACTTCTGAAGAGTAGAGATATGTGAATAAAAAGAAAGAAGAAAAAGAGGGTTAAAGGTACTAAAAGAAATATTCCTTCCCAAAATCAGGTATCTGCACACCCAACATACTAAGCCATTTCAAATATATATAAAATGCTCATGTAAACAGAAAACTCAGTTTCAGTAAATGTGAAACAGTTTTCAGCACTAAACACTAATAATGATTGACAAACATTATGAAAAACAGCATGGTGCTGAATTACAGATGATTTTTAAGCAAATACCACAATAAATGGACTGGGCTATAAAGCCTCCTTTATGGAGAGCTGAAATTAAATGGCCAAGGACCAAGGCTTGCCGGAATAAACATCAGCTTGATTGAAAATTATACTCTGCAAAAGACCAGAAAAGTAATCTAACAAAACCTGTTTAAAATCATTTTGTTTATAAGTGAATTTTGCTTCAATGGATTCCAGAACACTGGCTTTATCCCATTATCTTTTAATATATTCATATGAGCTAGTACCTAAAGGAATTTGGCCTTATAGCTGTTACTGCTTGGGCTCCATGGAAAAAAAAAAAAAGCTACTGAAATAAAGTCATTATCAGGCAAGTAAAACATGAACAGAGATACAACACTTCTGTTGCTTCCATATGCAAGGAAGCAGGAGGACTGGTCTGTTAACTAACTTTGTTCACAACAATATTTCATGTGAATGTGTGGAACTGAAAACCCTAGGCTGACGGATGTAGTTTACTTTCAGCATATTACTGTAACTTTAAGGCTATGATGTAAGCTCTGCTCTAATAATAAGAAATTACAGGTACAAACAAAGAATTCATGGAAATGTTTTACAATAACTAAACCCCTTAACTCTGCTCTGAGGACAGTGGTTTGTGTAAATGAAACAAAACATACTACTGTCTTCACATGTATTACATTTTCATAACGTGTTCACTTACTTGAAAGCTTTTACCTATGTTAAGTAGTCTCTGCCAATTACTCCATTAGGAAGGGAGGCTGGTTTCCCTTAAACCTGTTCATAGGTAAGTACTAGGCTATCTGCCCATAGGCATTTATAAGCCTAGCTACAGAGTGATGGCTTTCGCCTCCCCATTAGATTAGTAACCTGGGCCTCTGTCAACAGGGCTCCTGAAGTGATCCCAGGGTAGAACTTACGATTACCCATCCACTCATCAAGATTTCTCTTGAAAAGGGTCAGAGAGGAGCTCTGTCGAATATGGATTGGGATTCTATTCCAGAGTGAGGGGAGTCGCTGGGACAGGAATCTATCCCTCCAGCATGTCCTGTTTATTGTTGTACATAGGTTCAAGTCGCTAGAACGAGTGATTCTGAGGGATCTCGTTTTTTTGAGGTGAAGCATGTCCATTAGTTCAGAGTTTGACATGGCCCTATAGGTCAGACATAGGTCACCTCTGAGAAGGCAGTGGCGACTGAGAAGAGCTGGAGCTTTTTTAGTTGTGCTTCATAGGGTAATTGTTTAAGGCCCTTAATCCTCTTAGTGAGGTACTTCTGTGGTCTTTCTAGTTGTTGCAGGTGTCTAGTGAGGTACATCCCAAATGGGGCACTGTACTCTATTATGGGCCTAATGAGTGAGGAGTAAAGGGGCACAATCACCTCCTTGGATCTGGATGAGAAACCCTTTGTGATCAGATGTGCCACATAGAAGGATATCCTGACCATTTTGGATATGTGGTTATCAAAGGAGAGTATGCTATCTCCTTGGGTACCCAGGTCCCTAATTACTTCTTCTGTACTTAGTGAATTCCCATCTATGTGGTAGTTTGTAGGTACTTTGTTTTTCCCAAATGGGATTACTATGCATTTTTTGGCATTTAGCTTGAGGCCGTGACTTTAACACCAGGTGTTTGTCTCTGTGAGACCCTTTTGTAGGATGTCTGTGTCAGCTGGAGAGTCAATTATTGCACCCAATTTACAGTCATCAGCAAACTTGGTTAGCCACAGTCCCTCCGCCTTTGCCTGTACTTCGGAGAAATATACACCGAACAGGAGGGGTCCCAGGACTGAGCCCTGTGGGACTCCACTTGTGACTGGTTTAGAGTCAGACATGGCGCCTGCCACTCTTATCATGTGGGTTCCGTCTGAGAGCCAATTGGCAACCCATCTCATGACATAGGGGTTAATATTTAAGCTGGTGAGTTTGTCTATGATTCCTGAGTGTGGGATGGTGTTGAGCATAGCGAGGTCCAGATATGCTGTGTGGACCACCTTCCCTTCATCTATGGCCTTGGTGACTGTTTTGAAGAAGTCGACCAAGTTCAGGAGGCAAGATCTGCCTTTAACACAGCCGAATTGGGTAGGGTCCAGTGTCTGGAGGTTCCCAATGTCCCTGTTAATGAGCTCCATGATAATGCGTTCCATGGCTTTGCAGACCAAGCTAGTCAAGCTTATAGGGCGATAGTTCCCAGGGTCAGTTGTGGCACCACCTTTGTGGAGTGGTACGACTGTTGCTGTACGCCATTCTTTGGGTACACAGCCTGCAGAGAGGCTGAGTTTGAATAGTGATTTGAGATGGGGGGTTAGTTCATTTTGAAACTCGTGTAAGACACAACCTGGGATAGCATCTGGTCCCACTGATGCTGTGTTTTTGGCCTTTGCAAGGGCTGTCTTTACTTGTGTGTCTGAGATATCTGGAGCACCACATTCTTCTGGGATGGGTGCTAGCCCCTTTGGTGGAGAGGGAGGGGTGATGTTTTCACTGAACTTGTCAGCCAGGATGTTGGCAATGTCGGTTGGTTCAGTGTATTTATGGCCATTATGCACTAGCTTGGAGCATATCCGAGAGTTTGCCCCTAGACTCTTGACATAGTTAAAGAAGGCTTTGTGGTTATCCTTAGAGTCATTGGCTATTTCTCTTCTGAAGTTGGCCTTGGATGAATTAATGAGGGAGCGCAGTTTTTTTACTGATGTTAATCAGAGATGCCTTCTTATTCTGGGATTTTGTTCTATCTTGCAGGAGTTTCCTCCTTCTGCTGTAAAGTTTATTTATGGCCGGGGTCGACCAGACTGGCTTCCTCTTTTTTGAGGAGTTGGTCTTGGTTTTACTTGGGATGGCTTGGTCCATGCATTCTTGAAGGTGTTCATAGAATGCTCTTGTAAAGGATTCTGCCGATGGATCATCATTTTCCATTTGATTGGGAGCTTTGAAACTTCCCACCTCAGTCTGGAGGAGTGTGAAGTTGGCTTTAGAGAAGTTTTTTACCTTGATTTCCTTGACTGGGGGGTCAGGATGTGGATGTCCAGTGTGATTAGTTTGTGATCTGATCTTACCAATGACGAGTTTACCTCAGGTGTGTTACATAGGTTTCCCATGTTGGTGATGACCAGGTCCAGTATGTTGTCACCTATTGTGGGAGTGGTGACCAGCTGTTCAAGGGCGTTTGAGTTTAAAACTCAAGGAAGCATTTTTTAAAAGGGCAGAGGGGGTGGAGGTTAAGATGGGCACTCCCTCCCTTACCAACAGTGTATATACTGTTCTACATAATCAAGTTTATGTCTTGTGAGGAAATGTGGAAACATTTTCTGCCTGAACAAAAATAAAACTGCTGGTATGAAAAGGAGTGCAAAGTGATAGCTGTCTGCTGTTACTATGGTACTGTTAGATTTGTTTTACTGTACATCGGCAATAAAAGTTACGATGGAAAAAATATTAAAATTCATCTAAAGGCACTACAGTAGATTTTCGGGTGCTAACTTCTTCAGTTACAATCATATTTTTTCTTCTACATTCAGTATATGAATTGTTGCTCTGGTAAAGTTTTACTATACCTGTGCCCTTATCTTTTTTTGTTACAAGAAGGAGTGAAGGTGTCCTTATGACATGTTACTAATGCTGTCTTCTCACAGCCTTAATTTAAACTAAAAAGACTTGTATGACACGTAGGTGTTGCTAAAATCTGTCTGACTGCAAACCATTAAAAAAAAAAAAAAACATAAAAGGAAGGACACGACCGCTTGAAGAAGTAAACATTTTAAGCATTTAAGAAAGTGAGTTCAGTACTTAAACTTGTGCTTATGTTAGATATTCATGATCCATGGTCATTCACTCAAAGTCAGGAGTTGAAACAAAGGCAGCAATCTTTTCAGCATCTTCTATGCTCAAACTAATCCCCTCACTATTACAGGGCAGGGGCACATCCCTTACTCTCCAGATCAAGAGTTCCCTGAATCAATTATTTTGCTAAGTTTGATACAACCTCCATTCATAGGAGCAAAGCAGGTAAGAACAGGGGAAGGTGGGAGGGTATACTTAAGTGGCTGCACAAGAATTGTAAAGGTTTAACGTTATGGTAAACGTGTAACTTACATCATCCAGTTCATCCACCTCAAGGACAGGACATTAGCAGATACTGCACTTAGGTCTCGGACAAAAGAATGCCACACATAATTGCAGAACCAAACTTTAGCCTGCACCTTGAGATCACATCCAGCTTGCAGTGTCTTACAAAAGTGTGCAGTGAAACGCATGTTGCAGCCACAAAAATACCACTTAGTTATTTTTATTTCATATTATGTAACTGGATAAATGCATGGGTCCAAGGATCGTTAGGAATGACCTGGCCATGAAGCAGACAACAGAAGAGATTCTAAAAAAAATGCTGAATCAGTAGTTATAGCCCATGACGAAGGGCTTTTGATTTACATAGTAAAGTTCTGTTATACTTCATAGAGCAAAAAAGTAATGCAATCGGATAGTCATACTAACAGAGTAGCCTACTAAATAAGAAGCAAACCAGACAATGAACTAATCATTTTTTCTATTGTTGTTTGGTATAGACAAGACAGAATCTAAGCTGGTGATAAAGATGATGCAGAGCTGGTGTTCTTTGAAAGGAAGCTAAAGAAAAAAGGTAGGTAAAATGGCAGATTAGTCTTTGGCATGAAAGCTGGATTACTGTGTAAGCATACTCTGTTCCTAACATGGTGGGTTGGAAGACAAAGCTTGGAGTTCCAAAATCCTTTGGGTTGAGGTGAGTGTTATCAAGAATGTAGAGTTTTGCATGACAAAAACCTGATAGGTGTTCTGGCTGCCGGTATAAAGTTGATTGGGTGGTCTACATTATTCCAACACAAAATTTATTTCCCAAGCAGGTGCACATTTCTTAAGTGGGGGTTTCAATAAGAAAGTATCTTGTACGGCCATTTTACAAACTTTCAAAGGCAACAAGTAAGAAGTTGTTTAGGCCTTGAAGGAAATTAGAAACAGCCCTGGTCAATAATGTTACTTACGATGAACAGAGGTTGAATAAAGTCAAACCCCAGTTCAGTAACATGTAAAGAAAACTACCAACCTTTCCTAATATATGTTTCTAGCTGATGTACTTGGAGCTGCTTGAGGATGCAAAATTATCACATCATGGCTTGTTCCAATAATAGAAAATGGTACTTGCAATAGACTGGTTTAGGGAAGTTTCATGAGGCACCAGTAAGCATGAGCTGAGCTTGATGATGCATAAGACAGCCTGGCCAACAGCATATGTTACTGCAGGAAAACATCTGTTTGATGTTGTCATACCTATAATCTCAGTGTCACCAAACAGAAAGTATAGGTGTGGGATCCCTCCTTTGTGTTGTTACTATATCACTGACACACTGTCAGAGTGGATGGTAACAGCTACCTGGGTATAGGTCCTGAAGAGCCTACAACATTAGAAGGACTTTCATCATCTATGGGACACTGATATGCAGAGGCCCCTCAATGTGACTATGTCACTTGGACAGTTTGACCTAAGCAATACCCTCACCCAATGCCAGATGTGACCATGGTGACTGTGACACTGGGAAGGGAAGGAATAAATGACAACCCTTGAGTCATGCATAACCATTAACAAAGGTTCGGATGGCATCCCGGGAGATCTGAAATGGAGTGGACATGTATCTGCCAAGTGCAGCCACTCTTCTCTCAACGACCTCATGTGGTATCTTGCAAATTAGAGCATGAAGAGCATTATTGCTTCTTGGGAACCAAAAAGAATATCAAATAAACCACACATCCTCTTTGGCCCAGTAGCACCTCTTGAATGACACTTTTCCTGTAAGAGGTTTACAACCTCTACTCTGGCCACCATCTTCTGATAGGGAGAGGTGTTAGTACAAGTGAGTGACAGCAGCCTTGGAGGGGATGCAAATGGAATGCTGTAGCCTCTGGGTACCATCTCCCTGATCCATCTGTCCTGTATAGTGGCCTTCCATGCACTATGATTTAAAGAGAAATGACTCCTGACCGCTTTCAGAGTGGGACAAATGAGTCAGATCCCAGTAATTCTGTATCTGCTTTCTAGAGGAAGAGCTAAGAAATTCCTAGCTTTGCTGACCATCTCTGCCTCCAAGCTGGCATTTATTTTGCAGACCTCAAGTGCCTGCATTGGTTGCTGTACTCGCACTGGTTAAAAGGTCACTCTTCTAGTTCACAGAAAATTACCTTTGGAGAGTGCAGAACTGTACTCCAGCATCAGTAAGTATCAACCCTTCTTGTTTGCTTTTTTTCAGATTCTCATTCACTAGTGTTCTGGAAAGAGAGAAACTGTCACATGGACCTTAGTGAATAATGCCTTAAAGATGTCTGTAAAACTTGAATGTTTGAGAAAGGTAAGACAGTGTATGGTTATGCTGGACTTAGCTGAACAAGCAGGTCCATTCACCGCATTATGAATCAGCTGCATACAGAGCAATGATAAAGCAGGTGTTGCTGTCACCTTAGTTAAGACAAAAATTTGTGATATGTATGTGTATGATAAATGGCTATGATTTTGTTTTTTAACTCTGACACTACTGAGAAAATATAGTTTTATTTATCACTCTAGTTCCTTCCTGAAAATGATCCCCAAATCCCACATCTCCAGGATAACGGACTCATCCTATCTGAAAGACGTACAACTATTTAAATGACTACGAAGACAGAAGTAATGTCAGGCCAAAGGAAGCTATTATGACAAAACCAAGATGAATGCAACAAAATACTCATTTTTTCCCCTTTTTAAAATCTTCTTCTCATTTAATCTGAAATGTGGTACTTTGTTTTCCAATGTCAAACAACAGTGAAATGTACTGGAGTATACAGTGAACCAGACAGTCAGCTCTCGCATACGTGTAAGTTGACTATCTGCACAGAGATTGCGGTACAGTGTGGAGTGGAAAGTCATCCACATCCCCACTGTAGTGCGATCTCAGAGTTAGAATATATAAGCAGGGAGGGTATGGGGGGTGCCCCTTTGGGGCTTGACCCCCTGCAAAAACGTGATTTGTCGTATAGGAGTCTGATGTACATCAGTTCCTATATGGCTATCACGTGGTGGTTTCGACATCCATGTCGAGTCAAATGCGTCAAGCATTTGGTTCGACATTGTCAATGGTAGTTTTTTTTACTTTCGGTATTACTATTCGTTTATTTGAACGGTGTGTGCGTGAATATAAAAACAAGATTTTGAGTGAAAGGCCCTGGTTCACAGAGACAGCAGTAGGGTCCTGGGATTGATGAACCCAAAAACTCAGCTCTGTAAGTCAACAGTCTTCAGTTCATATTCAGTGTGCAGGTTGGAAGCCTATACCTAAGACAGCAGTGCATACTCCCCTTCATGCTCATGCAGCCTGGTTGTGCTTTGTGGATTTGATCACTGAAACAAACTTGTACACACTTCCTTGCTACTACTTCACCCTTTGGAGGCAGTGGTTACAGCTCACCTTCATACTTGGTTGGCAGGGCTGGGATTCAAACCCTACTGTTGCCACTCTAGTATCACAATGAAATTAAAAGCATTTTTTTTCAAATGTGAAATTCACTTCTCATCATGGACCAAACCATCTTCTACTTCTCATTTAGACTGTATTCTTTACTGTTAAACAAATTCATGTTTTATATTTCCCATGAAATTAAAAGGTAAAGAGAAGGAAAGAAAAATAAGAAGTTATGTACTCACCATAAAGTTCCATCTGAGTAGGTAGCTTATATTTGTCTGCAACCTGTGGCTCTTGGATCCGAGCCGGCAACTTGTTTCATAGCTAATGGATCCAAACTCTTAGCTCCTCCCCTCACCCATAATCCCCTGCCAACCCTCCATGACCTCAGATCAAGTTTGCCCCTCAATATGTACCCAAAAAGGGTATTCCAACTTACATAGATTCGCTGAAGGCCAGGGGAAGGAGGGGGGGATGGTTGCAGACAAATGAAGCTACCTACTCAGATGGAACGTTATGGTGAGTACATAACTTCTTAATCTGAAGTAGGGACTTCATTTGTCAGCAACCTGTGGGACAGAGTCCCCAGCTACCTGAATCTTGGGTGGCCATCATGGAAGGATATTGCGGAGCACCGCAGAGCCAAAGGATGCTCTTCCTCTAGAAATCCCGTCCAGTTTGTAGTGGTTATTAAAGGTATGAGATGAGGCCCAAGTGGCTGCCGAACAAATATCATCCAATGGAACTCCAATGGAGGAAGGCCGCAGAAGTAGAGATGGAACGAGTGGAATGTGCGCAAACTCCTTCAGGTGCGGGTCTCCCAGAAGCTTGGTACGCTAACAGGATACATTATGAAATCCAGCGTGATAGAGATATTTTTGATATTGCTTTCCCCAAATTAAATTTGGCAAAGGAAATGAACAGCTGGTCGGATTGTCTGTGACCAGCTGTTCTATGAATATAAAAACATAGCTGCCTATGAACATCTAATGAGTGCAGCTTGTACTCTCCTTTATTCTGATATTTAGGAAAGAAAACCGGTAAATTTATGGATTGATTTATATTGGTTTCTGATGCTATTTTGGGAAGGAAAGAGGAATTGATCCTGAGGTACACTCTGTCCGGATGAAAGATCAAATAAGGAGGCTTCACAGAAAGAGCCTGAAGCTCCGAAACTCTTTTCGCAGAAGTAATGGCTACAAGGAATGCTGTTTTCCAGGACACGTATTTGAGATCTACTGAAGCAGCAGGTTCAAAAGGTGGAGCAGTCAGGGCTTGAAGAACTAGTGAAAGATCCCAAGGTGGTACGGCTTCTTTTATAGGGGGTCTAAGCAAAAAGGTGCCCTTGAGAAAGGTTTTACACAATTTGTCCGACATCAAGGGCCCTGTGTCATGTCCCACATGGTAATGGGAGATGGCAGGCAATTGCACTTTGACAGTTGAGCAACTAGCGCCTTCCTGAAAAAGTTCGGTTAGGAAGTCTAATATGGATGGAAGAGGAGCCGTAAAGGGATCTAGATTATGATGCTCCACCCAGACGGAGAAACGTTTCCATTTACTGCGGTACACTTTCCTGGTGGAGGGCTTATGCGCTGCCACAAGGATGGCTTTGACTGGTGAAGAGATACCGGGAGTCCTAACTAGGAGTGGAACTGGAGCAACCAAGCGGTCAGCTTCAGATTGTCCAGATTTGGGGTCGGTAAGTCTGACGGATGGGAGATTAGATCCGGACTGGGATCCAGAATCCAAGGGGGATTCACTAGGTGAAACCACAGGTAAGGGAACCAAATTTGCCGAGGCCAGAATGGGGCAATGAGGATCATCCTGCTCCCCAACTGCGAGGCTTTCGGTAAGAGTTGCAGCATCAGGGGTAGAGGAGGATAGGCATAAAGTAGACCGGGTGGCCAAGCATGTACCAGAGCGTCTCTTGGGGTTTCCCCTGGAGGGGGAATCAGAGCGAAGAAATTGCCGCATTTGGTGTTTGAGGGAGAGGCAAAAAGATCGCAGCAGGGTTGCCCCCATATTGCGAATATCTGCTTTGCTACTAGTGGGTTGAGAGACCACTCGTACAGTGTAAGAAGGGTGCGGCTGAGTTTGTCCACTAGGATGTTGGCCCGCCCAGGAATGTGCATTGCAATCAGAAAGCGGTTGGTGGAAATCGCCCATTCCCACACTCTCATGGCTTCGCGGCATAGAGGGTAAGACCTGGTTCTCCCCGTTTGTTGATGTACCAGACAACCGACATGTTGTCCGACTGAATTGCAATCGTTCCTACAGGGAAGAGATTCTGAAGTGCTTGCAACGCGTACAGCACCGCTCTCATCTCCAGAACGTTGATATGCAGGTAGGTTTCTGTATCATTCCACGTGCCTTGGACGGTCTTGCCTGAATAATGCCCCCCCCACCCGAGGTGGGAGGCGTCCGTGGTCACCGTGGCAAGAGGGGGAGAGGTGCAGAAGGTTCAGCCCGTATGGAGGTCCGGAGCATGGAGCCACCATAATAGAGCCCTCCTGCAAGACTTGCTGATAGCAATGGGGTGATGGAGAGGAAAAGACAGAAAGGACCATTGTACTAGAAGGGTCCATTGCAGTACCCACATGTTCAGACGAGCGCATGGAAGGAGCATTATCACTGCCGCCATGGAGCCCAGCGCCCTCAGGACCAATTCCGCCGGTGGGGTCTCTGATCGGAGGATAGCCAGCACATGAAGTTGCAAATTCCGTAGTCGTTCCGATGTCAGAAAGGCTTGTAGATCTCTGGTGTCTATTCTGGCTCCTATGAATTCTATGACTTGAGTCGGGGCCAGCAAGGATTTGTCGGCATTGATGGTGATGCCTAACTGTGGGGTTAGGCGGAGAAAGAAATCTCTGGCTGAGCAAAGTAGATGCCTTGTTGGGGCGGTCAGGAGCCAGTCGTCTAGGTACGGAAAGACCTGTATTCCCTGGAGTCTCAGGTGGGCCGCAATCACTGCTAATACCTTGGTGAACACCCTGGGGGCTGTGGTGAGGCCAAAGGGAAGGACCCTGAACTGGTAGTGACTGGCTCCCAGTCGGAAGCGGAGGAACCTCCTGGATCGTCTGTCCATTAGAATGTGGTAGTACGCATCCTTGAGGTCTATAGAGCACATCCAATCGTTCTCCCTTAGAAGGGGGAGAATAGATTAAAGAGTGACTATTCGGAATTTTTCCTTGGTTACCGACAGGTTCGAACGGGACAGGTCTAGAATCGGTCTCAAGTCCCCCGTCTTTTTTGGCACCAAAAAGAACCTGGAGTAGAACCCTAATCCGAGCTGGTCTTGGGGGACGGGCTGGATGGCTCTTTTTCTTAGCAGCTGCTGAATTTCTGTGGCTGCAGCCTCCCTCTGATCGGGTGGTACATCGGGGAGGTTCTTGAATTTGGGGACATGAAGTAATGGGATTTTGTACCCTCTGGATATAATTCGAAGCACCCAGCGGTCTGTCGTGATGGACTCCCACGCCGCTAGGTGCTCCGAGAAGCGCCCCCCGACTGCCTCCAGAGTGGAGCAGTCGGGCAACCCTTCAGGGCTGCTGCGTGGGCCGGTCAGAAAAAGGTTCTCTGGACCCAAAGTTTCTCGGAGCCCCTCTGCCCCTGGGGCGGCGTCCTCCCTGTCCTCCTCTGCCACGGAAGGACTGGTTGTCCGGAGCGGGTTGGGAATGTTGAGATTTCCGGAACCACATCTTCTTCTGACCCTTTTGGTTCTTTGAAAAGGACCACTGGGGAGCAAAGAAGCGGACTCCCACGGCAGACAAAGTCTTCCCGTCCTTCTTGCTCTGGACAAGTGTCTCGCGAACCGTTTTGCCAAACAGGGCAGAACCATCGAAAGGGGCGTTCGCAAAGGACGCTTTAAAGGGCTCGGCAAAGTCACAATGACGGAGCCAGGCCTGATGTCTCATGACTAGGCCCGCTTCGCTAGCTCTAGCGGCTCCCTCGGTGGCGTGGGACAATAGCCGCATAGAGGTATTTGAAATGGATCTCAGAGTGGCCATTCGGGTGGAGTACAATTGTTAATTGTCCTCCGCCGACATGGACTCGGGGGGAGAGGCAGCGTATTCTTTGATAAGATCCCGCTGCATCCTGATGACATGTGCCATATAGTTCAGAGACCTTACCAAGAAGGTCGCTGAACTAAAAACTCGCTTCCATCGAGCGGGACTCCTTGCTCGGTGGATGGACTGAGGGTCTCTCCTGAGCTAGTTCCCTCTTCGTGGCTGCCACCGTCAAGATGGCATCTACGGGGGGACCCTTGCTCCAGTGTGACCGGTCTGTGGGGAGGGGGGCTTAGTATCCTGTCCGAGCATTTGGGTATTGGCTCCATGGTGTCTGGGTCCTTCCACGCCCTGGTGGTAATAAGTCCACCAAGAGGTCGGCCGGAGGGGACACCCAAGAGGTAGACACGCCTGCTTCGAATGCCTCCAGAAACACGGACTCGTCGGAGGAAGACTTGGGGGCAGACCACCCACCTCTGATCCTCAGCATCTCCATGATGTCTCCAAAGGAGACATCCTCAGGGGGTGATCTTGGGGAGCCTTCCCCTTCATCCAAGTCCGTGTCCTCAGTTAAGGACTCAGGGGAGTCCACGTGCCTCCTCTTGCACTTATGCTTGCGGGGCACTTCCTTGGGGGGGCTGTCCGAGGAGGTCTCACCAGCAACATCCTGTTCCAATGGAACTACCTGGGACATTGAAGCAGGCTGCCCCTTAGGCCGGGTGATGGAAGCCTGGCCCAGCAGAGAGGGAGTGCAGGGTGGAGCCGAGACAAGGGCCAGGGGTCCGGATGCTCTCGACACAGCCCTCTCCACTACATCGAAGGCCGAGGGGGAACCGCTCTCCCTGGGCTCCGAGAGCTGGCTCCCACTCAGATCCGATGAAGGGATCGGAACCGGCGCCGAGACCATTGGATCCGAAGGACCAGTGCGCTCCGACCTGGATGGAGCCGAAGGCACACTGAATCCCTCGGATCCGAAGCTCGGGCCACGGCTCCGAGAGGTCGGATCCGACCCTGCCCTCGAGGTTGTCGAGTCGAGTACCAAGTACTGTCAGTGCCGACCCACCCCCGGCTCCGACGCTGCTCGGCTGCGAACGCTCCAAACCTGGGTAGTGGGTCGGAGAAGGAGCAACTGGAGCGAAAAAAGGTGTCGAGCTCCCAAAGGGGGGGGGGGGGGGGCAAGAGCACTTCCATCTGCAGCTGGGCCTGGATGAACATTCGCATCATCTGGTCCAAGTCTGTATTAGACATGCTGAATGTTGATCTCGAAGAGGCCACCGAGGCAGGCCTGGAATGCCGCCTCGATGACCTCGATGGAGATCGGGCCTCCTCCTCCTCGGGCCCTGGGGGAGAAGCAAGGAGATCGGAGCCGAGGAGGAGGAGACCTAGAAGCAGTGGAGGGAAAAGCCCGCTTAGCTGGCGGGGCCGAAGCGGAGGCCTCGGCCCGCCGCTTGTGGTGCTTCTCCCTCCTAGCCTCCCTGTCCTCCGGCACTTTAGCGGGAGTTTGAGTCCCGGCCGAAGGAAGGGGGGCAGGAGTGGCAATAACCACAGCCTGTGGTAGTACCACGGGAGCAGCTGAGGCCGGAGCCGAGTCCGGGGGCAAAAGTCCCGCCAGGACCAGCTTTGACCTCTGCTCTTTCAGTGCCCTGGGGTTGAACGCTGCACAAATGGTACAGCCTGAGGTGAGGTGTTCAACCCCAAGGCACCGAACGCACCGAGTGTGGCCATCAGCCGGAGAGAGCTTATGGCCACACTCGGTACATTTAAAAAAAATGGCTTTTGGGGCCTCAGCCATACTTTAAAGAAAAAAAGGAGTGGACACAAACACACAGGAACCAAAAACACAACACACACTCACTAACGGCCAGCGAAGGGAGGGAAAACTATGTAAAAAAAAAAAATTTAATATTACAGGGAACCTAACTCTTACACACTTTTTTTTTTTAAATTAAGGTAGAGAAATTTGACAGAAAAAAACAGACTTAACTGACGATTTTTTTGCTAGAGCTCAAGGAATCCAGCCATCCACAAGCGCGGCAAACTAGATCTGGGGTCATGGAGGGTTGGCAGGGGATTATGGGTGAGGGGAGGAGCTAGGAGCTCGGCTCCATCAGCTATGAAACAAGTTGCCGGCTCGGATCCGATATCGGATCCAAGACCCACAGGTTGCTGACAAATGAAGTCCCTACTTCAGATTAAAGGTTAACAAAAACGTACAGTCCAAAAAGTATTAAAGAAAATGTCATGGAACTAGAGAGAGGGGGAAGGTGTAAAGAGAGTATGGGGTACATAAAGGAAGTTAGACAAGGAATGTAAAGTTGAAAATGGTGTGGCTTATTATCATAAGGAATTGGGAGCCGACAGAATAGGAAGACTACAGATGGTAACAGGTAGCTAGACAAAGCTATAAAAGGGAAAGGCAGTAGTAGGCACTGCCTAGGATGGGAGAGCTGACTAAAGTCTAGGAGATGACAATGAAGCAAAGTGGGAAGAGGAGAAAAAAAATGCTGGAATACTGAAAAGGCAGCAAACAAGATGAAAACTGGAGGAGGGATAAATTGTTTTCTTGTTTCATTGGTGTAGTTGTTCACATCAGGTCTAAGAAGGAGGGATGGACATGAGCTTAATTTATACATGTAGAACTAAAGCCCAGATTGGAATGTATGTGGTTCTGAAGTTTCTGAAGCGGTCTGTCTAATTAAAGTTTTCAAAATATTCCACTGCTCTGTTACATTGACTGAGAATAAACAGTTCCTATGAAGGCTTAACACAATACACAAAAAAATAAAACTAATCCATTCTCATGCAGAGCTGCCTCTGAAATTGATTTAAAAACAGAGAAAGGGCAAAACACTTTGCAACCCATTTCACATCATAAATCAAATTCGCCTCTAACATGAGGACTCAAACCACTACCTATACTGGCTCCAGAGGCTGAAAATCCACTCTGTTACTAATGGATCGAGGGACCACAAGTGAGGGAGCAGGACAGATCTGCTCAGTCTGTCTGCAAGTATATTGGATTTCCCAGGGATATGCATTGCTATTTGAAAGTTGTTATAGGATATCCTCCACTGCCACACTCTCATGGCCTCCCAAAAGAAAGGATGTGATCTGTTTCCTCCCTGTATGTTAACGTACAAAACAATTGCTATAATGTTTGTCTTAACAAATATCACATCCAAAGGAAGAGCGTCCTGAAAAGCCTTAAATGTTAGGAGAACTGCTGTCCTCTCCAATATACTGATGTGAAGACTGGCCTCTGTTTTGGGATCAAGCCCCCTGAACTGACTTTCCCATAAAGTGCCATCCCCACCCCAGTTGGAAAGCATCCATGGTCACTGTGGCTTGGGGGGGGGGGGGTGAAGGAAGAATGAAAGGATGTCCCTGTAGAACATGGACAGATTCTAGCCACCATCATATCTGAGTTCTGCAAAAGTTCATTAGACTCAGTAGAAAAGACATGGGTTGTTTCCTGACTGATCATTGAACCATCAGTTAATTGAAGGACCCGCATGTAGAGTCTGGCTAGTAATACTAATGTGATGGAGGCTACCATAAACCCCAGCAGATGAAGAATTAGTCTCCCTAGTGGGTTCTGGTATGAATTCTTAGGCTTGCTGCTGCAGAGATGTAATTATTGTTTCAAGAAGTTTTGCTATTTGAAGTCTTGTGTCTAAAAATGCTCCAGTGAATTCTAGAAACTGAACTGGTTGTAGTTTAGACTTTCCTAGATTCACTATAATCCCCAAGTCTGTGCTCAGTCGCTGAAAGACAGTCCCTGGCTTGGAGGAGTACATTCCTGGAAGGGGTGGTGACAAGCAAGTCATCCAAATAAGGGAATACCCAAAAACTCTGCAGTCATATATGAGCTGACACTACTGCCATACACTTGGTAAACACCAACAGGGGTTGTGGTGAGACCAAAGAGCAGAGCTCTGAACTGGTAATGACTGGCACTAAGCTGCAGGTGCTCCCTGGTGCATCCTGAAGGTCTATTCAGCACATCCACTCATTCTTCCTCAGTAATGGAAGAAGGGACGGAACCATGACCATCCATAATTTGTTCGCTTCTCAAACTTGTTCAAGCAAGCAACTGTGTCCAAAACTGGCCTTAGGTCCCTGTTTTTTCTTTGATATTAAAAAGAATCTTGAGTAAATTTCTTATCCTCTCTGATCTGGAAGAACCTCTTGGATGACTTGATTTTTTAGAAGCTTCCTTATTTCTGAAGCAGCTTCTTCCCTTTGTGAGGGTGGGATATTGGGAAGTCTTTTGGAGCATGAAGAAATGGAATCAAACAGCCACTGGTTATGATCTTCTGCACCCATCTGTCTTGAGTGATGGAAATCTACGTTGCTGGATGCAGGAATAAGTACCCCTCAACTGCTCCAGACTGCTACAGTTGGGCAACTGTTCAGTGGCCTGGAAAGACTTCATTGTGAAAGGACTCTTGAAGCTTTGGTTTTACAAGCCACCTCTGCCTCTTAAGCGATTTCCATTCTAAGAGTTTCTCCCTATGCCTCGGGAAGCTCTTTCTCCATAAGTGTTGTATGCAAAGCCTTGGGATTTATGAACCACATTCTCTTTTTTCCTTTCTGGTTTCTGTAGGAGGTCCTCTAAGGGTTTGAGAATTCGATCTCTACATCAGACGGGGATTTGCCATCCTTCTCACTTCTTGAGATAGTCTCTTTCATTCTGGGACCAAATGATGCAGTTCCATCATAAAGGGCACTAACAAAGAATGCCCTGAAAATCTATGCAAAATTGCACAGCTACACCCAGGTGTGCCTTCTTATGGAAAAGCCTGTGCCAAATGTTCTATACGCACCATCTGTGGCATTAGACATAAGGGGCAAAGAGGTATTAGACAGCAATTGTAGGGTAGCCAAATGTGAATGAATGAATTTTCTTTGATCCATGGTCAGAGTCCCTAGGAAAGAATTGGTGATTTCCTTTGTTAAATCTCTCTAGAAACGAGTGATATGTACCAAGTAATTAAGCACTCTCACCAAAAAGGTACACAAGGCGTAAACACACTTCCCAAATCTGTCCAAAGCACGCAACTATCTATTTGGCGGATGGACAGAGGAACTTTATTTCACAAGCTCCATCTTAGTATCTGCTGCCACTACCACAGAATCTACCCCAAGACCCTTGCTCCAATGCGGATGGTCTTTAGGAGCAACCAGAAACTTAAGCTCAGCTCTATCATCTCAGCAGCTGGGGGGATGACCCAAGAAACACATAGGCCAGAACCAAAAAACTAAAGAAAAACTGATTCCTCTGGGGAAGGTTCTTGGGAGGACCAACCCTCTTTCTGTCCAAGTAGTTTGAGAATCTTGCTGAATGAGGTGTCCTCAAGAGGGGGATCTGGGAGAACGTTCCCCCTCATCAAAATCATTGTCAGTGGTTGGGAATTCCTCTGGGGAATCCAAGTGTCTTCTTTTACACTTATGTCTCCTGTGAGCCTCCTCTGTGGGTTGTTCAGGGAAGGACTCAGAAAGAGACATCTGTCTTGGGAGGACAGAGTCGAGGCTCCTAGGAAATGGGTGTCTCGACAGGGCCAGAAGAGCAAGCTGTAGACTGAGGGTAATCCTTTGGGAAAAAAGTTGGTTCCAGTTCCAAAAGGAGACCTCTCCCTAGGTTCAGCGACTATTGTCTCGAAAGCCTTGAACACCAAGCTCGATATGGATGTAGGGAGTCAGAACTCTGGAAGGTGGCTCCACCATAAAAGCCATTTGGCTGGGACTCACGGTTGACTCCATAGCTGAACTATCAAGTGTTGATGGCCCTTGAAGGAAAGGATCTGAAGACCTCAGATCAGATCCTATCCTGTCGGAGTCAGCACCAAGACTCAAATGGCTCCAACAATTTCAGAACTAACGTCTTCAGAGAACTCATCAAAGTAGAGAATGTATGAAGCCTCGACTCCGATGCAGATCTGCCCTAGGTAAGAGTCAGATACAGGGGTTCCAATCAGAGAGGTTGGATTGAGAACGAGCCACTAAAGAATGAGGGGAAAAAATGATTTGCCTGGATCCGATGGTAGTTAGAGCCAGAAGTTCCCCCAACTGAATTTGGGTCCGAAGGAAACTTCTAATCATCCAGGTCAAATCTATTTCAGCAAGGTTCCACAAGTTCACAGCTGATTTCAGGAAGGATGTAGCGGAAGCAGGTCTAGGAGAATAATGAAGTCTATCTTGTAAGATTGGAGACTGCAGCCTAAAGGAGATAGGATCAAGTGAAAACACAGTTGGAGTTATGGATCCAATAATCCTTGGACAGCACTGGTTTTGAAGGTCTGGAGATCTTGGTTGGTGGACCTGACGAGGTTGTTGGATCCGCAGATCTCTTTTCTGTTGATTTTGATTTTTCTTTCTTTTTTTCTCATAGGTTCACCAGTAAGTACTAGGCTAGCTGCCCTTCTGGGCCATTTTAAGCTTAGCCAATTCTCTTTTTTGTGCTCAAAATAATGTATCCTGTTTGGTTATCGACTGGCCTCACCCATCCCATGGTTGATAATCCCACAGATAACATGAGGGGACCCATGCACAGGATAAAGCGTTTAGAAGCTACTTCTGTTTATCAGTAGTACAGGGGGCAGTCTTGAGGTAAATTTTATGTTTCATACCCACATGCTTGAAAAAAGATAGGTATGACCTTTGTTTTAAGTTGATGGGCAGTCTGTTCCACAGTAGCAGTATCTTCTGCAAGATATACCTGTTCCTCCAAACCGTACTTTTGATGTTGAAGAAGAGACAGACTGCGTTATTTCTGATGCCATATGAACTGCTGATGTGCAGTAAATCCATCAGTAATGGGTCAGAGGATGCACTGTATATCAGACACATGTCATCAATTAACAGTCTGCACGATACTGAATACAGTAACAGGGCTTTGAGTTGGTCCATGTAGGACCTGTTGTTTAGGCCTTGTATCCTTTTAATAAGGTATCTCACTGGGCATTGCAGGTGTTGAGTTGAGAGCATTCTGTTTCTGTCTCATGTTTTTCATGGATTTATCAGCCTTTTTTAAGGACAAAGACTGAAGATGGGAAGAAAAGACAGACGCAGACTCCCCCAGTCCTGAAGAGAGCTTCTATCCTGTTGTGAGCTGTTGGAGACCCTTTAAGACTAGCTTGTTTCTTCTATCTATGAAGGTTCACGGACCAAAAGACTTGCAGATACAGCAGGAAGCATCGAGATGAGACGGCAGAAGGCAATAAATGCAGTTCTCATGTGCATCCAAATTAAGTGACTAGTGAAAACAAGTTATGCACTTCTTGAAGCTGGAGGGCTTATCAGCCAACCTGACAAACCAATAAAGGAGAAAAGGAAAGAAAAGAAGAAAAGATAAGACTTAGAAAACCAAAAAATCTACACTATTAACAAACAAAATCTACATACTGAAGCACTTTTTTCTTTCTCTTTTAACTTTTATTTATAAAAGCAAGGGCCCTGAAAGAGCAAGAAAGAGATAAAGGTAAGGAAACAGCACTGTAAATATAAGAAATGAATATTTAAAGTACTTATCTAGGTATTGTTTTCTTTTTTTTTTAAACAAATCCACTCCTGAGCACCAAGATCTGTTTGAATCGCCAACAGCATAAACCTGCTTAAATCCCAGCTCAGACATTTCATAAATCGGTGGTCATCTAACTGCACAAGTGAAAATGTATGTTCCTTTTTGAAGTGTACTGCTGAACTATACCCTACTTATTGTAATGTACATAAATCTGGACCTGTGTCGACCAGCCATTTAACTACATGTAACAGGCAATTGATAAGAGTTGCTAGTGCTGTAAAAGCAGTCGGTGCAAACAAAGTTAAAGCACTGACTTTTTTTAAGACTTTTAACAGCAGTTAAGAGTTGCAAAATCTATAAGTGTAGCTGGCTTAAACAAAGTCAAGGCATATACATTTTATGGAATGTACGCTCATGTTATGTTACACAGTGGACTGTTTTGCCATATTCGGCATTTTAAGTAGGTCAAAGTTAACTACTGCAGTAACTGTTCTTGCCAATCTATATGTTGTTTCAAATGGGAACCTTAGTAGTCTGCTGACTTTATTTCACTGTGTTGATTTAGACTGCCTTTCCCATATCCACTGACCTCTTCATGATAATGACTATATGTTTTCTCTATTCTTATACTTTTACAGCTCACTATCCCTCTGAATTATCAGCAGTATAATCCTGCTTAAATCCCAACTTGGACCCTTCATAACTCGGTGACCATCTAACTGCACAAGTGAAAGTGCATACTCCTTTTTGTACCGTACTACTGAACTACACCCAACTACTGTGACTGTAAACTACAAGTGGCGTTCACACACTTCTGTCCTCCTGCTTGCTATTTTAAAACATATCTTTTTAATTAATACCAGCCCTAAGGTAAACTACAGTTCCTTTCATTAAAAACAGTAAAATCTATGCTAAAGTTAGTAAGACTAGCTACAGTATATTATTCTTTTTTCTTAATTACACTTCTGTTTTACCTGCTGACTAGATGCAGTGTGTTATTATTTTTCTTAATTACATTACTGTTTTATCTACTTGCAAACCTGGGAGGGATTGTTTTCTGTAGTTGTTTGCTCGCAATTCCATTGGTTATACCCACTCTTTTCGTCCTCGCTATGCGCGGGCTCACTCTGCTCCTCTGCTCTACCTCCAATTTCCACCCACTCCCACTTTCTCTAGATTTATAATACTTTAAACACTCCCACACCCACGCAAGCAATTTCAAACTCCTCCTACACCATATCTCCATTAAGCCCTCCCTTCTAACTTTAGCCCCTCAACAGCTCCACCCTTTTCTCTCAACTTTATTCACAATACTGCTTAATCCCTCCATACTACTACTCAATTACAATTTAACATTCTCTATCCACACCCCCTAAAGACAATTTCAACCAAACTATTAACTATTCCCATCACTCATTTTCTTCCATCGCTATTTCTACTCTGTGATATTTTCTTTATATTTCTTTCTAACACATCTCCAATACAACACAACAAACCTTACACTACATACAATATTTCAACAGGTAATGCATTCCTACTCGTATCTCCCCTATAAATATCTCTACACATTGTGTCTACACAATAGATAATTTACCAAAAGTTACTTCTTTCCAATAACCTTACACCCATATCATAACATGCTCCAACTACACATTACAATTCTAGCACCATTGGCACACATTACCACATATCATGTCTACCTCACTGACTCAATTCCCCATCATGTCACTTCCACCAATCTTACTGAGAAAACTACATCATTCAGTCTTCTCATCCACTCATTTGTCGTTTACATATCTACCTCTCACCACACCCCATTACTTACCATAGCCTCCCACAAATCCACCAGATTATCCACAAAATATGACAAGTACATAACCAAAATCATAAAAACAATGGTACATATTACAGCCAGGCTGCCTCTTAGTGGAGATGTACATCCCAATCCTGGCCCTTCAATTTCTAACAACAAACCTATCCAAAACCACACTCACGCCATATTCAAACTCCCTAGAAAAGCCTCCAGTCTGTTGTTACTAAACATTAATATTCAAAGCATCTCAAATAAAATACACTACTTTTATGCTACTCTTTCACTATACTTTCCAGATATAGTTCTACTAACAGAAACATGGTTAAAACCAGACACCAGTAATAACGAAATCCTAGCACCAGGTTATAATATACTATGCAATGACCAAAGAAACAAAAAGGAGTTGGCATTGCAACAGAATTTACAAATAACCTTACAGTTGAATCTTTGGATCTCCTTTACCCCCTTCCTCAGGCAATGCTGAAATGATTATTACTAGACTAAAAATTAACCCCAATAAGCTTATTAACATTACTGGATGTTACATACCACCAGGTAATAACATAACCATCCTTGAGAACCTACTCAGCTGGGCCTCTGAGGCACTCCCTCATGAAACTATCATGGAACTTTAACATAGACTGCCTAACATGCAATTCGTGGAATCCTACAAATTACATCAGCCTCCATGGGTTCTCTTGAACCATTGTATCTCCCACAAGAACTGATAAATCTACCAATAGGCAATCAATCATTGACTGGATAATCACAAATAGACCAGCCCAGACTGTTAAGCCGAGGCGCGAGAGAGGTTTTGGTGCATTTTAATAAAAGGAAAAATCTACTGGCTTTGTCGTTTGGATTTATTCAGTATCGATAGTGTGGTTTGGATATTACACACTTGGGTTATCCTGCTGGCAGGCGACCCGCAGTCGGCCCGAGTTCCAAAGTATTGGTCCGGCGTCAGTTGCTGTCGTTTTTTCCCTGACGTCAGTGCGCCAGGGGTATAAAAGTTGCAACCAACACCATTTTCTTCAGGTCTTCTTGCCCCAGATGTCAGGTGCCCCCAGACAGAAAGGCTGGAAAGATAAAATTATACCAAAAAACATGCGTATATTACTATAAATATTTCCTTCGTCTACAAGCAAATACACCACATAGGTAGTATAGAGATGAGAAGTATAGAAAAGTCCCAGCAATGAAAAAGGGGGATGGTGGGTAGGTAACCTGGACTGCAACAGTGACTACACTCGAACATCTACATTTATGGTAGGTACACAACTGTACTATGTTCATCGTGTTTCACTGTTGCAGTCATTACACTTGGGTAGAATCCCAAAGCTGAGGTTGGGAGGCTGGGTATAAATTGGATTTCCAGAGGCTAACAAGCCCTGCAGAACTGCAGTGGCAAAGCCTGCTCTGGCTTTAGAGTAGAGAGGTAAGTGGTAGTGCTTGGTGAAAGTGTGCACTGAGCTCCAGGTTGTAGCTTCTAAAATGTCTTTGGTTGGTACTCCTCTGAAGAAAGCTGCTGAAGTGGCTGCTGCTCTGGTAGAATGAGGCCTAATGCCCTTAGGCACTGATTTGCCATGTTGTGCATAACAGAAGCGGATGCAGTGTCCTATCCATTTCGAGATTGTCTGTTTTGTAATAGGCTTTCCTTGTGATCCTGCAGCATATGCTACAAACATTTGCTCAGTTTTTCTGAAAGCTTTTGTTTTGTCCAAGTAGAATCGTAGCTGCCTGTGTATATCTAAAGAGTGCAGAAGTCTCTCCCCTTTATTCTGGGGATTTGGGTAAAAAGTAGGTAAATGAATGGTTTGGTTTAAGGCCACATTGGAGACCACTTTTGGATATGAATGTTGGGTTTGTCCTAAGTGAAATCCTGTCCTGATGAAAAATGAGGAAAGGTTCCCCAGCCATTAATGCCTGTAACTCTGAGACTCTTCTTGCTGATGACATTGCTAGGAGCACAGCAGTTTTCCATGACAAGAATTTTAGATCAGCTGTGTTGGCTGGTTCAAAAGGAGGCAGTGTGAGTTTTTCTAAAACAAAATTGAGGTCCCAAGTAGGTACTGATGCTCTCCTTGGGGGTCTTATATTTTTTGCCCCTATGAGGTACTGTTGTAGTAGAGGATGTGAAAAAATAGGAGGTTCCGTATTGTAATGAGCTGAAATGGCAGAGGCATGGATTTTAATAGATGAAAAAAATAAGCCATTGTCCAGCATCTCAGTTAGGTATTGTAAAATCTGAGGTATGTTAGGGACAAGTGGTTCGAGCCCTTGTGCCTGGTTCCAAGCACAGAATCTCTTCCATTTTTCTGCATAATATTTCCTAGTGCTGGGCCTCCTGGCTTCTAAAACGACATTCATAACAGCTTTAGAGAGAGGTGCAGTCTGAGTGGCTACATTATCTGCCATGCTGCCAGGTTTAAGGTTCTGAGTTGACTGTGCAGAATCTGATTGTTTTGTTGTGTCAGAAGATGAGGAATTTGAGGTAGAAGCCAAGCTGGGCCTTGTGATAAACTCCTTAGGATTGGGTACCAGTGCTGGCGTGGCCAGTCTGGTGCAATCAGGATCATTTCTGGCCTTTCTTGTCTGACTTTTAGTAGCAACTTGGTGAGAAGAGGCATCGGAGGGAAGGCATAGACTGTCAGGCCTTTACAGCTGAATGAGAGAGCATCCACTTTCCATGCTGAGAGTGATAAGTTCTTGTGCAAAATTTCTGTATTTGGTAATTGTGAGGGGAGGCAAAAAGATCTATGTCTGGGTGTCCCCATTTCCTCGTTATCATGCTGAACACTTGTGGATTTAGCTTCCATTCATGAGGATCCATAAGATTTCAGCTTAGTTCTTCTGCCAGTGTATTTTTTATTCCTGGCAGGAATTGTGCCTGCAGATATACTTGATAGGTCAGTGCTGTGTTCCACAAAGTCATGGCTTGTCTGCATAGAGGGTAGGAATGTGTGCCCCCTTGCTTGCTTATGTACCACATAACTGTGGTATTGTCCGTCTTTATTAATAGTTGTCCTGAATGTATTAGTTCCTTGAAAGCTGTCAGGGCATTCTGTACAGCTAGCATCTCTTTTTGATTGAAATGAAGATGCATTTCTTCCTTGGCCCACGTGCCCTGAATACATTTTCCTGCCATATGTGCTCCCCAGGCATAATCCGATGCATCCGTTGTTATTGTCTGCCTGGCTGTGGGTAAGGTGAAAGGCTGTCCCTTGCTGTGGTGACAGGCCTGGGACCACCATCGAAACTCCTGTTGTACGCAGGGAATTAAAGTTATGATTGTCTCCAGGCTGTGACAATGCTGAGTCCAAACACTTTTTAGATACCATTGTAGTTTCCTCATATGCAGTTTTGCATATTGAATTAGTAGAATGCAGGATGCCATGAAGCCCAGGGCCTGCAGAATTTTTCTTGCAGGGAGCTGGGTTTTTGTTGCCATCATTTGAAAGTAACGAGTCAGTTGCCTTTGCTTGTCTGGCATGAGATAAGCCATCTGGGCAGTTGTATTTAAGCTTGCACCCAGGAATATTATCTCTTGAGAGGGCACTAGTTTTGATTTATTTTCGTTTACTGTGTACCCTAGGCAAATTAGCAATCTTTTACAAATGCCAGATGCTTTAGAAGAATGTCCTTGCTCTCTGCTCGAATGAGGCAGCCGTCCAAGTAGGTATATATTTGAATTCCTTTTTGTCTGCAAAATGCAATTACTGGTGCCAGGCATTTTGTGAAGACTCTGGGCGCAGTAGATAAGCCAAAGGGCAGTGCAGAGAATTGGTAATGCATTGAGCCAGCTATGAATCTGAGGTATCTTCTGCAAGACTGTCTGATTGGAACATGCAGGTATGCCTCCTTGAGGTCCAAAGTAACTAGCCAAGCCTTCTTGCCCAGCATGGGCAGAAGTTGCTGTAGTGTTAGCATTTTGAATTTTGGAACATCCAGGAAAGTATTTATGATTGACAGGTCCAGTATTGGTCTCCAGGCTTTGTCCTTTCTGGGTACTAAGAAGAGTCTTGAGTAAAATCCTTGTCCCTGTTCTTGCTGTGGAACTTTTTGAATTGCTCCCATGTCCATAAGAGCAGCAATCTGTTTTTGTGCCTCTGCCCATTGGTTTTGTGGCAGGTCTGGCATACCTTTTGGTTTTGGAAGCGTGTGGAAGTGGAACCTGTAACCCTGGGAAACAATATTCAGCACCCATTTGTCCTGGGTGATCATGTGCCAATTTCTTGAGAATAGTGCTAGCTTTCCCCCTAGAAGTGCTTTTAAAAGGTAATTGCTTGGCATTTAAAGAGGGAAGTCATTGGGACTGTTTCCTATAAGGTTGTGATTTGTCTTCTCCTCCTTTGGGGGCTGAAGCACCCCATTGTTTAGGTCTGTAGGAGCCTTGGGGCTGAGATCTGCCTCTTGGGCGTCTGTATCTGCCTCTTTGTGGCCTGTCTGACACTGGAAAGGACCAATTTTTTGAAGGCCAGTTTCTACTAAATCTAGGTGGTTGAACCTGTAAGAAATCTTTCACTGTCTGCACTGACTTTGCTTTATCCTCCATTTTCTTTAACATCTCTTCTGCCTTAACACCAAACAAAGTGTCATGCTGTAATGGAGCATACAATAATTTTACTTTAACATGGTCAGGTAAACTTTGTTCTTTCAACCAAGCATGCCTTCGAATAACAGAGCCTGTAACTGCGGCTCTACAAGAAGCCTCTAATGAATCAAAACCACATTGCAGAGTATGCTTTCCCACTTGTTCAACTGCATGCAATAAATCCTGCATTTCCTTACTGCCAGGACTTTCTGTATTTGAAACCATTTTCTGCTTTAACAATGACATGAGGTACTGTTGATATTTAAGCATGTGAAACTGACAGTTTAAAGCTCTTACAGCTAAAGTAGCAGAAGTGTAAACTTTTTTCCCCCATCTGTCCAGAGCTCTGGAATCCCTGCCTGAGGGTACAGGATTTTTAGCAGTGGAAGCCTTAACCCCCCCTTTAGGACCCTGAGAAATTGTTTCTGGGTCTGCAGCAGGGTTTTTGTAAAGACATTTATGAGAGTCAGGGACCCTGTAGTACCTGTCTGGCTTGACTGGTGCAGGGGGGTAAGGAATCAGGAGACAGGCTGGATTCAAAAACATCATCATCCACAATATCAAGCACAGGGGGGATAGCTAGGGGCTGTGCTGAAGCAATAATAGGAAGTCTCTGAGCCTTTTCTTGGATTCTGAATAATCCTGGCTCTCCCAATGGAAATGCTCCCTCATGGTGTGCAGGGTTTCCCCAAAAGAATAATCCTCAGGCGGAGAGGCTGAAGGTATGGACTCTTCTGCATCAGAATCCTCATAGGGAGGGAGAGAATATCTCTGATCAGAAGAGGAATCAGAGGAAATGGAAACCTGGTAAGATGAATCATAATCAGTGTCTTGCCTAGGCCTTTTGTCAGGAGGGGGATGGGAACCCCTGATTAAAGTAATTAGGTCTTCGGCTATTTTAAGCATCTGTTTCTTTGGCATGGATGACTGTTCTGGAGAATGCTGTACTTCTTTTGTCTTTAATGGTGTTTTTGACTTTGCCTTTGCTGCTGTAGTGGGTTTAATTGTAAGCTGTGAAGGTCTGAAAACACCCTCAGAAGCCGATGCCTGCTCAGCAGCTCCGGACCCATCTGAGGATACAGATTCCGTAGGCCCAATACCTTGAGTTTCCACAGGCCTCGGTGTCTCCACGTGGCTGTTGGTTAAGGCCTATGGCTCTGAGGTAGCGGGTGTCAGGGGCTGCGAAAGCGCCTCAATGAGAACCGGCGACTGGCCTAGAAGAGGCTTCTTCGTCGGTTTTGGACCTCGGATGCCTGTCCGTTTCTTTGTCTTTGCGTTTTTTATACTTTCCGGTCATTGGTTGTTCCGACGGCATTATGTAATTAAACCTTCGGCCAAAATAATGTAAAGCAAAATCAAACCGACGTTTAATTGTGCGTTTATTGAATCTAGCACAAAACCGACAACTAATAACGTCGTGGTCAGGGCCTAGGGAAGAAATACAGTAAGAGTGAAAGTCCTTATGAGGTATTTGCTTCCCACAAGAAATACAATTATTAACTTTTACTGACATCGGTCTGGAGTAAGAAAAAGTTTCCCCAACGGGGTACTTAGCTTTATTGAAGACTTCAGTTCTGAAACTCAATTTTGAAAATCTCAGGAGTCGGCCGACCGGCACTTGCGAACTGCTTTTGCTTCGGGCACCGTGCGGCAAGAAAGACTGAAGAAAATAGCGTCGGTTGCAACTTTTATACCCCTGGCGCACTGACATCAGGGAAGCGACAGCAACCGACGCCGGACCATGACTTTGGAACTCGGGCCGACTGCGGGTTGCTTGCCAGCAGGATAACCAAAGTGTAATGACTGCAACAGTGAAAGACGATGAACATCTATCAGAATCAAATCCAACTATGCTCCTTGGCTGAGCAAAAAGACCAGATCCTTCTTGAAAACTAGAGAGAAAGCGTGGGCCAAATGTCAAAAACTAGATCTCATGCTTCAAATCAAATATACCCAGAACTAAGATACAAGTAAAAAACTAATGGTGAAACAAGATTAAATCAACTACTATCATAATATACAATCTAAGCACCAAAACAATCCTCACAAGTTCTGGTCAGCCGTTAATAACATTCTCCTTCCAGGTAAATCCACTACCCCCTCCCGAACCACTATCAATTCCTCTGAAAAGAGCCACCCAATCCAATACTTTGTAGAATCCATCCTAGGCACTATACAATACTAATTTCTCCCAATCCTCTATCCATTCACTCAGAGCTCTTAAAAATGAAAGCACCTTTAACTTACAACCTATCTTCATAGACATCATTAAAACACTGTTAAAAAAAAATAAAACCTACTACATTAGCCACGGATAAGCTTCCTCCTGAATTTCTGAAAATTGCTGCTGACATTATAGTACACTCAGTTGCCATACTAATTAACCAGTCCATATCTGAAAACCTACTCCCTTAGATCTGGAAAATTTTCCATATTATTCCACTCCATAAAGGAGGTGACTCAAAAGAACTGACCAACTATCACCCTATTGCTAGACTTTCCCCTCTATCCAAAATTCTGGAGAGGTGTATACATATACAGGTTATGAGCTACCTAAATACTCACAAACCTCTAACAAACACAACACGGCTTCAGGCCTTTTCATAGCACCACCACTGCTCTTATGGCATTCACTCATACAGTAAATAACCAAAGAAATAGTAGAAAATATGTATCTGCAATCTTCCTAGACCTCTCTAAGGCCTTCGACATGGTAAATCACAGTAAACTTATTACTGCTCTTTCTGAACTAAATCTTAGTAATAACTCCATCAGCTGGTTCCAATGCTACTTAACAGGTTGTCAGAAAGCAGTTGGGGCAACGGGAACTCTCCTCCCTACTGCCAGTCACACTAGGGGTTCTCCAAGGCTCCATCCTTGGTCTCTTACTGTTCTAAATGTTTACAAACTATCTCCATACTTCTACATGACATGCCTCGGTCATCCAATATGCAGATAATTTCACATTAATCTGTGCGGCTTCATCCTTCCAGGAACTTCAGTTACTAACTCAAGACTTCTTTCTCTTTGTTAAAACATGGCTTACTGGCTCACAACTAATACTGATCTCTAATAAAACAAAACTCATGATCTTCCAGTGTACATGATACACATCAGACATTCGCTCATTTAACATCATATCCTACAATAAAGTTCAATCTCTCCTGTAACTCACACTAAACTATTGGGGGTGGTGGAAATTGACTAACATGAAATTTGATATCTACATCTCCCTTACTGTAAAGAAGGTTCACAAAACGTTGGCATTCTATATACAAATACGCATTTTCTCACACAAAAAACACTACGACCACAACAGCATATGCACACCTCATCTCAACACTCCTCTATGCCCCTTGACACCTAATAAATCTTAGAAAGACAGATATAATCAAACTGGATTCCTGCTATAACAAAATTGCTAGGTTTGCCACTGATACCCCATACAGAACTACCTAGCCCTAAAACAGATCAACTGGCTAGAACTTCCTCAACTCTTCCTTTACAACCAGCTTACTTTAGCTCAACAAATTCTTTACCACCAAGAAAAAGCTCCATCACTACACAATCGTCTACAGTCCTACACCAGTAATAGGGTCTTTCGCTCTAATAACAAATGTCAACACCACCCCTCCTCTCTTATTACATAGCCAAAAATGGAATACCTTGCCCCTCGACATATCATCTACAACCTCCTTAGTACACTTCAAAAAAACCTCTAAAACATACCTTGCAGGCAGATGGCTCTGTAACTGTGACAGTCCAGGCTAGACCAATATCCACTTCTCCTTCCATACCAGATTGTAAACTTTCCAACACAGCATTGCTAACAACTTTTATATGAGCTTTCACTATGATTACTAAAGTATCTCACACTTCTACAAACAGACCCTCTAGTTCTTGTAATATAGGGACTGCTTTTTATTGTTCTGTCTTTTATAGACATTTCTCTCTAAAAATGATGTCTTTAATTTGTACACAATTAAGCTGCTTTACAATCATGTAAATTTTATTACACTATGTTAAATAATGTGTCAATTTTATTGTACTAGGCCTGCACTGAAAAAGGACTTGTGTCCTGTCAGACTTTCCAAGTAACCAAATGCAAAATAAATAAATAAAAGTGATTATGGCGGCAAATAGGATCTGAGGTAGTTCGCTCCTTACACAAAGGATTATGGGTGGGGAGGAATCAGAGCACCAGATCCAAAGCTCTGAACTATCCAAAGCTGGACCTGAGGTTGGATCAGAGACCCATAAGTTGAGGAACATACAGAAAAGACAAAATCAGATCAGAATATATGTAAACAGAAAGGGATAAAAGACTGCTGAGTGAAAGACCAGTTATGGCAGAGTTTTCAAGCGAGTCTAAAGCAGAAGTAGCTGTTAAAAAGGGAAAATTAAGAGGTAATATAAAATACTTCAAGATGACTATAAGCATCAGTCATATGAGGTTAGAAAAGACAGAGAAGAGAGACCAGAAAGGAAATTAAATAAGGAACAATGGAAAGAGATCTCTATGACTCCCGAGTCTGTGACAAAGTCCAGAAGGTTTAGGATATTTGCTTGAAAGTGTCTGCATGGATATTTCTACATATCCAAGCATACTACAGAGAAGTTTTCCACAGGTACATAGCAAGTGTTGTAGGTGTGATGGGAGACGGAGAGTGAGGGGGATATTGGGAACATGAGCCCTGGGGATGTTACAAGTTGGCAGACTTTAAAAATCCCCTACAGAGTGTTTTTTTCCAGAAATGTTGGAGGATTAAATCATTGCAACAAATGAAATGATTCTTTTGCGCTAGAACGTAGTTCTAAATTACCTAGATATAGTAAGACCTTGAGCTACTGACTGTTAAAAAAAAATTACAAGAAAATGGAAATCAAATTCTACTCCAGTTTGTAATGTGTAACAAAGGTCTGATGCTTAGACGCTGCAGCACAAATATCATTAATAGAAGTCCTTGATGAGAAGGCTGATGATATAACCATAGACCAAGTAGAGCAGGCCTGGCCCATGTCACTAGAGGAAAATGATCAGATTTCCTGAACTTCTTTGTTCTGTTAAAGTAAAAATGTAATTGTCTGTGCACATCAAGAGGTGAAGCACGTACTCTCCCTTATTCAAAAACTTTGGAAAGAAGACTGGTAATTGTATAGACTGATTAACATAATTCGCCACTGACACTTTAGGAAGAAAGAAGGACTGGTCTGTAGACCACTTGTCCTTATGAAAGATCAGGTAAGGAAGCTTAGCTAATAAGGCCTGAAGCTCAGAAATTCTTTTTGCCAAAGTGACAGCTACTAAAAAGATCATCTTCCAAGACAAAAACTTCACATCGCATTTGTCTGCTGGTTCAAAAGGTTTCTGAGTTAATCCCTGAAGAACCACAGTAAGGTTCCCAAGGAAAGACTCCCTTCATGAAGGCTTTACACAACCTGGATGTAGCTAGAGAAAGGGATTTATTTCCAGAACGGAAGTTAGAGATTGCTGCCAACTGAAGTTTAATAGCAGAAATACTAGCCTCTTCTTTAAAAAGAGTTGTTAGGAAGAGAAGAATGGACAAAATAGGTGCTGAAAAAGGGTCGATATTCTGGTTGGAAGCCCAAATAGAATATCTTTTCCATTTGCTTCTGTGGACTTTCTTGGTGGAAGCTTTCTGGGAGGCCAAGATGACCTCACAAACTGGGGAAGCAAGCCTGGACACTGTAACTATTATTGGAAGTGGAGAAAAGTACAGTTTTGTACCTACCATAAATGTAGATGTTCGAGTGCTAATACAGCTGCAGTCATAACAGATGGGTTCTCCTGCCGTCAGGCGGGTCCTCGGTTGGCCGAATTCCAAAGTCTAGGTCCGGCGTTGGTTGTCGTCGCTTCTTCCCTGACGTCAGTGCGACAGGGGAATAAAGGAACCAGCCGACGCCATTTTCTTCAGTTTTTCTTGCCCCAGATGTCAGGTGCCCCCAGAAGAAAGGCAATACATAAATTTGTGTGGTAATGCAGTGCAATATAATCAAAATACAGTAGTTGCAAGCAAATACATCATAAATGAAAACCCCAATCAGGTTGTATGAGGATGTGTTAGCCTATAGGCCTGTCCCAAGAGGGGAAGGAGGGAGGGAAACCTGGACTGCAGCTGTATTAGCACTCGAACATCTACATTTATGGTAGGTACAAAACTGTACTATGTTACCGTGCATACAGCTGCAGTCATAACAGATGGGTAGAATCCCAAAGCTAAGAAAGGGGTGGTAGGCACTAGGTGGAACTAGGAGGAGCCAAAATGCCCTGCAAGACTGCAGTGGCAAAGCCTGCTCTAGATTTGGAGTATAATGGTAGGTTGTAGTGCTTGGAGAAGGTATGCACAGAACTCCAAGTGGCTGCTTCCAAAATATCCTTGGTAGGAACTCCTCTGAGGAAGGCTGCAGAGGTGTCTGTGGCCCTGGTGGAATGAGTTCTAATGCATGTGGGAACCGTTTTGCCATGAAAGGAATAGCAAAAGCGTATGCAGTGGGCTATCCATTTAGAGATTGTCTGTTTGGAAATTGGCTTCCCTTGAGCTCCTACCGCATAGGCCACAAAGAGCTGTTCTGATTTTCTGAAAGGCTTTGTTCTGTCCAAATAATAACGCAGTTGTCTGTGGATGTCCAAGGAATGTAGTAATCTCTCCCCTTTGTTTTGAGGATTAGGATAAAAAGTAGGTAAATGTATGGCCTGATTTAAAGCTACCCTGGATACCACTTTAGGCATAAAGGACGGGCTGTTTCATAAGGAAACTGTCCTGATGGAAGATGATAAAAGGCTGGACAGCCATGAGAGCCTGTAGTTCTGAAACTCTACGAGCTGAGGTGATAGCCAGAAGGAAAGCTGTTTTCCAGGACAAATATTGCAAATCTGATGAGGCAGCTGGCTCAAAGGGAGGCAAGGTCAGTTTTTCCAGAATGAAATTAAGATCCCAAGCAGGTATTGGTTGTTTCCTTGGAGGCCTTAAATTCTTAGCCCCTCTGAGGAACTGTCTTAAGAGAGGGTGAGAGAATAAAGGTGGATCAGTGTTGTATTCTGCACAAATGGCTGAGGCATGGATTTTGATGGAGGAGAAAGAAAGTCCACTGCTTAGCAGTTCAGCTAAATATTGTAGTATTTGAGGTAAATTCAGTTTTCCAGGATCCTGGCCCTTTTTCTCATTCCAGACACAAAAACGTTTCCATTTTGCGGAGTAGGCTTTTCTAGTTGATGGCCTTCTGGCCTCCAATATGACATCCTGTACCTCCTTGGAGAGTAGGGCCTGTTGTGATGCTAAGGAATCTTCCATGCGGCTAGATTGAGTGTTTTTAGCTGGCTGTGAAGAGTTTTGAAACTGTGCTGAGTCAGAAGAAGAGGCATTAGAGGCAGGGTCCATGGTGGGGAATGCGTCAGGCTCCTCAGGAGTGGGTACTAGTGTTGCCTTGGTCAGTCCGGAGCAATGAGAATCATCTTTGGTCTGTCTGCTTTGGTCTTTAATAGAACTTTGGGCAGCAGAGGAAGAGGAGGGAAGGCATAAAGTGTCATTGATGTCCAACTGAAAGAGAGAGTATCCACTCTCCAGGCCTTTGGATGGAAGATCCTTGAGCAGAATTTTGTCAATTGATGATTCTTGTGGGAGGCAAAGAGATCTATGTCTGGCCTTCCCCATTCTTGGGTTATTTCTGTAAAAACTTTTGGATGCAATTTCCATTCGTGTGGTTCTGTCATATTCCTGCTTAGGTTGTCTGCCAGCGTGTTTTCCTTGCCTGGCAAGTACTGTGCTTGTAGTTCCATTTGTAAGTCCACGGCCATGTTCCAAAGTAACATGGCCAGTCTGCATAGGGGATAAGAATGTGTTCCTCCCTGTTTGTTTATATACCACATAACTGTGGTGTTGTCCGTTCTTATCAATAGTTGACCTGGTTGTAGAAGGTCCTTGAAAGCTATAATAGCATTTATTACTGCTAGCATTTCCTTTTGATTGATGTGAAGGTGCTTTTCTTTTTGGGACCATTTGCCCTGAATGCACCGATCTGTCATGTGCGCCCCCCAGGCGTAGTCCGAGGCGTCTGTTGTGATGACTTGATTTGCTTGAGGCTTGCTGAATGGAAGACCTGTGTTTGTTTGACATGCTTGAGCCCACCACAGAAATTCCTTTTGCAGACATGGAATTAGTGGTATTATTGTTTCCAGACTGTGGCTGTGTTGAGACCATATGTTTTTCAGGTACCATTGTAGTTTCCTCATATGCAGCTTTGCACATGGGATTAGTAAGATGCAAGATGCCATGAATCCCAGAGCCTGCAGGATTTTCCTTGCAGTCAGCCTGGTGCAATTTGCTAGTGTTCTGAAGTACTGAGTTAGTTGCCCCTGTTTCTCTGGCATGAGGTAGGCCATCTGGGTGTTTGTGTCCAAATTGGCACCCAGGAAAATTATCTTCCAAGAGGGTATTAGCCATGATTTCTTTTTGTTGACTGTGTATCCCAGAAAGTTCAATAACATTATTACATAAGCCAGATGTTTCAGAAGAATGTGCTTGCTGTCCGCTTGGATCAGGCAGTCGTCCAAATAGGGGTATATTTGTATCCCTTGTAGTCTGCAGTAGGCAATTACTGATGCCAGGCATTTCGTGAATACTCTGGCCGCAGTAGATAAGCCAAAGGGCAATGCAGAGAATTGATAATGGGTTGAACCTGCAAGAAATCTGAGGTACCTTCTGCAATTTATTCTGATTGGGACATGCAGGTATGCCTCCTTGAGGTCCAATGTTACCAGCCAAGACTCCTTGCCCAGCATGGGAAGAAGTTGCTGTAGAGTGAGCATCTTGAATTTTGTGCAGTAGAAATGTGTTTAGGATGGATAGATCCAAAATAGGTCTCCAATCTTTTCCCTTCCTTGGCACCAGAAATAGCCTATAATAAAAACCTTGACCTTGTTCGTGCGTAGGAACCACTTGAATAGCTTTCATGTTTATGAGATCTGTAATTTGCCTTTGTGCCTCTGCCCTTTGATTGTGTGGCAGGTTTGGCATGCCTCTCATTTTTGGAAGGGTGTGAAAATGGAATTTGTAGCCTCTGTTTATAATGTCCAGGATCCATTTGTCCTTTGTGACAACATGCCAATTTTTTGAAAATAATGCCAGCTTTCCTCCTAAGGGGGCTGCCATTTGAGACCTGGTTGGCATGCAAAGGGGAAAGTCATTGGGTTTGCTTTCTGAAAGATTGCGAGTTGTCCTCACCACCTCTTTGTGTAGGAGCTTGCCATTGTCTGCCTCTATACGATCCTTGGGATTGTCCTCTTACCCTCGGGCACCTGTATCTGCCTCTTTGGGTTCTGTCTGTGGCAGGAAAGGACCAGTTTTTGGAAGGCCAATTTCTACTAAAACGTGGGGGTTGAACCTGTAGAAATTCTTTCACAGTTTGCATTGATTTAGCCTTTTCCTCCATTTTCCTTAATACCTCCTCAGCATTAGCACCAAATAGTACATCCTTTTGAAGAGGGGCGTCTAGTAATTTAGCTTTGACATGATCAGGCAAGGCTTGTTCCTTGAGCCAGGCATGCCTACGTATGACTGATCCTGTAACAGCAGCTCTACATGAGGCCTCTAGAGCATCAAAACCACATTGTAAGGTATGCTTACCCACTTGTTCTGCACTATGCATCAAATCCTGCAACTCCAAGTCTGGTTGTTCAGGTTGTGACATTTTACTTTTCAATTGTGATAACAAAAACTGTTGGTATTTTAGCATATGAAACTGACAGTTTAAGGCCCTCATGGATAAGGTAGCCAAGGTATATACCTTTTTTCTCCACCTTTCTAAGGATCTGGAATCTCTCTCGGAAGGCAATGGATTTTTGGCAATGGAGGCCTTAACTCCCTTGGGGCCCTGTGAGATGGTCTCTGGGTCAGCAGCATGGCTTTTGTATAGAAATTGGTGCGAGTCAGGAACCCTGTAGTACCTGTCAGGCTTAACTGGAGTTGGAGGTAGAGGTTAAGGCAGGCCTCCGAGTAAACATCATCTAGGATGTCCAAGACGGGAGGTATAGCCAGAGGCCTGTGCTGAGGTAACAAGAGAAATTCCCTGAGCCTTTTCGTGGAATCTGAATAATCCTGGCCTTCCCAGTGGAAGTGTTCCCTTAAGGTATGCAAAGTTTCCCCAAATGAGTAATCCTCAGGGGGGGGGATACAGAAGGGATGGACTCCTCCGCATCAGAGTCTTCAAAAGGGGAGTAAGAATGTTCCTGATTATCAGAGTGCTCTGAAATAATGGAGCCCTGATCAGAGGAGGGGGAATCTTCCTCCACTCTTGGCCTTTTGTCCGGTGGAGGCTGAGAACCTCTGATTAGAGTAATTAAATCCTCAGCCATTTTAAGCATCTGTTTCTTAGGCATGGGGCCTGGAGATGGGCCCTGTGTAGCTGGTCTCTTAGAGTGCAAGGTTGCTTTAGACTTTGTGAAAGCCTTGATGGAGAAAGAAGATGAAGGTCTGAAAACACCTTGAGTGGAGGTGGACCTGTCCACATTCTGAGTATCAACGCCAAGAGTGGCTTCGGTATCTGTAGTCGGGGTGTGGGCCGAGGAGCCTGCAACCTCGGGCACAGGAGGCACCGTCAAAAAAGTGTCGTCGGTAGTCAGGGGCTGCGTAGTCGCCTCGCTGAGAACCGGACCACATGTAGTTGGCTTTGGCATGGTGTCGGTAGAGGCCACGGACCTCGTGTGTTGGTCCTTGTCTTTGCGTTTTTTAGACAAAACCGGAGTCGGAGTATCCGACGACATAGTATAGTTAAATGCTTTCCCAAAATAATGCTGGGTGAACTCCGCCCGACGCTTAATAGTGCGTTTGTTGAATGTAGCACAAAAGCGACAGACCGAGACGTCGTGGTCTGGGCCTAAACAAGGTATACAGAGGGAATGGAAATCCTTATGCGGTATTTGCTTCCCACAAGAAATACAATTATTAACTTTGTCTGACATCGGTCTGAGGCAAGAAAAGTTTCCCCAACGGGGTACTTAGCTTTTAAGAAGACTTCGGTTTCCAAATTTTCGTAATCTCAGGAGCTGGCCGAATGGCACTTGCGAACTGCTTCTGCTTCGGGCACCGCGCGGCAAGAAAGACTGAAGAAAATGGCGTCGGCTGGTTCCTTTATACCCCTGTCACACTGACGTCAGGGAAGAAGCGACGACAACCGACGCCGGACCTAGACTTTGGAATTCGGCCGACCGAGGACCCGCCTGACGGCAGGAGAACCCATCTGTTATGACTGCAGCTGTATGCACGATGAACATCCATGTAGTTAGTTTGAGGGCTTGGAGATTGGGATGTTGAATTCTCAATGGACAGGACAAGAGATCCTGAGTGGGTTCCTGAATAAATGGAGGATATCTCCAGTGACACCAGAAGGGGGGAAACCATATCTGTTGAGGCCAAAAGGAGGCAAAGAGGATGACTGAGCTCTTCAGCCTGCTTGCTTCCTGTAAGAACTTCAGAATCAGAGGAAGAGGAGGGTAAGCATACAAGAGACCTGGGAGACAATCATAGATCAGAGCATCTCTCTGTGACTCCCCCAGAGGGGGGGATCAGAACAAAATACTTGTTGCACTTGTTGAGGGTGAGGAAAAATATATCAAAACAAGTCTGGCCCAACGGCTGAACATCATATTTGCTACTGACTGATTGAGAGACCACTCGTGAGGCATCACAATGGATCTAGTGGCTTGTCTGCTTGTTCGTTGGTTTCCCCGGGATGTGTGCTGCAGTGAGAGCGTTGTCTGAAGCTATTGCCCATTTCTAAACTCTCACAGCCTCCCTGCACAGGCGGTAAGATTGGTTTAACCCTTGCTTGTTGACGTTCCAGACAACTGACATGCTGTCTGTTTGAATTGCAATCGTCCCCAGAAGTAGAACATCCTGAAATGCTTGCATCAGTTGTCGACTGCTCGCATCTCTAGGATGCTGATATGCAACTTGGCCTCAAGAGGTGACCACGTGCCTTGGACCATCTTTCCCAAAAAATGTTCCACACCCCAGCTGGGAAGTGTCCATGGTCACAGTGGCAACTGGGGGCAGAAGGGTAAAAGGTCTGCCCAGAATGAGGTTGTCGGACTGAAGCAATTGAAGTGAGTCTTGCAGGAAACGATAGGGGCTAGTAAAATATGGACCACTATACCGCCAATATCCACTGGAGGATTCGCATAAGAAACCTTGCTATTGGGACTAGATGTATGGCAGCTTACATTGACCCCAGAACTTGCAATACCAAATGTGCTAGAGGAGATAGGTGGGAAAGTATGGCCCGAACTAGAACTCTCAGGGATGTGATACAATGGAGAGGTAAGGACACCACCTGAACTGTAGTATTCAAGAGAGTTCTTATAAATTCCAGGTTCTGTACTGGGACAAGGTTTGACTTAGTAAGGTTTATCGAGAAGCCTGAGGTTGGAAACCTGGAGCAAGTAGTCCCTGGCTTATACAAGTTGATACTTGGATGAGGCAGTGAGGAACCAATCATCGAGATATGGAAACATCTGGAATCCCTTGAATCTCAAGTGAGCTGCTACTACTGCCATGTCATTTGGTAAACACCCTGGGGGCTGTGGTGAGACCAAAGGGCATTACTCTGAACTGGCAATAACTGGCTATCGGCCGAATGCGTAGCTGTCTTCTGGAATGTCTGTCCATTTTTATATGATAGTACGCATCCTGGAGATCTATAGAGCACATCCAATCGTCCATGTGCAAAAGGGGCAAAATGGACTGAAATGTGAACATTCTGAACTTTGTCTTCCTTACATACTGATTTAAGTTGCTTAGATGCAAAATGTGTCTTGGGTGCCTTGTTTTCTTTTGCAATAAAAAGAAATGGGAGTAGGTTCTGAATCCTATCTGGTTGGGTGGGACCTCTTGGATGACTCTTTTCTGGAGCAGCTTTTATATTTCTAGAGCTGCATCTTCTGCCTGACTGGGTGGAATGTCTGGCAGTTTCCTTTTTTGAACAGGACGAAGAAGGGAAAATAGTATGTAGTAACCTCTGGATACAATTCTTAGCACCCATGACTTTTTTTGTGATTTCTGACCAGGCATCTAGATGCAAAGAAAAATGACCCCCGACTGCCTCCAGAGGCGGACAGGTTGGCAATGCTTCAAGAGCACTGATCAAGACATATCAGAAAATGAATCGCTGAATCCCTGATTCTGCAGATCCCTTCTGCCTCAAGGCAACATCTTCCATTGAAGTTTTCTCCACTGCCTCTGGAGGAATTATTCTCACAAGAGTCCTAGAAAGGACCCTGAAATTTTGGGAACCACATCTCTTCTTACCACCTTGTTGGTTCCTAGAGAAAGTCAGTTGAGGGGTAGAAAACTTGATTCTTCCTGCAGACAGAGTCTTTTCTTCTTGTTTACGGCAGGTAAGCATATCATTAACTGATGGCCCAAACAAGGAAGAGCCATCAAAGGGGGCAATGACAAAGGATATCTCCAAGGGTTCCGCAAAGTTGCACAGTCTCATCCAAGTCTGTCTCCTAATGGTTATGCCTGAACTGGCAGTTTGTAAGGCACCCTCCACTGTATGGGAGACCAGCCTCATTGATGCATTAGAGATGGACAGAAGAGTGGCCAGTTGTGAAGAAATATTTTTCAAACCCCCTGCAGACATGGACACCGAGAGTATCTCTCTCTGTAACTGAATAAAATGTGTCAGAGAGTTTAATGACCTCAGCGCGAACATAGCTGAGGCGTACACTCACGTCCCAAATCTGTCCATCGCTTTGGACACCCTATTTAGTGGATGGACAGAGGAGCTTTGTTCAGCTAGCTCCTTCTTGGTGGCTGCTGCTACCACTGTTGTATCAACTGGGATTCCCTTGCTCCAATAGGGTCTATCAGAAGGAGGGACCAAATATTTGCCTGGGCGCTTTAGGATAGGTTTGACAATTACCAGTTCCTTTCATTCCTGGTGGGAAACCAAGTCAATAATCTCATCCAGCAGGGTGGTCACCCAAGACATAGCTGGTCCAGCACAGAAAGCCTCCAAAAGCACTTATTCTTCAGGAAAAGCAGGTTGGGAAGACCAGCCGCCCTTCTGTATGAGAATTTCAAGGATATCACCAAAGGAGACATCATCAGGAGGCAATCTGGGGATCCTTCTCTCTCATCAAAATTAGTGTCTTTCACAAGACACTCCATGGGCAATCTAGGCATCTCCTCTTACATGTCTTCTTCCAAGGGACCCCTTCCATGGGGTGCATGGGAGATGTATCAAAAGAGGAGGAAAAGTCCTCTAGGTAACCTGTTCGGAGACTTCCTGGAACTGGCTGTCCCTGTGGAACAGGTCTAATGGGCTTAGAGCTTGGACCCAGTGAAGGGCGATGATTAGGATCTGAGATAAGACAGGACAGTTCTCTATGCAAACAGAAAGCCATTTCTACCACCTTGAAAGCTGACGGACCAGGGGGAACCTCTCCCCTCCTCTTCAGACCTAAAGTCTCCAAGGAAGGAAGATCAGGACCGCCCCCGGATCCGAGCCTCATGAGGAGAACTGGATTAGAGCTGTCTAGGGTCGAGGCTCTGAGGGGAAGGGACAGATCTGACAAAGTCAGAGCTGAACCCAACCCCTCAGACATGGCGCCACCCTCTCGGATCCAAGAACCGTTCTGATCTGATATCGGAGCAGAAATGGTCAGGGATACCATCTAGTTGAAGAGGGTACTTTCCTTGGATTTGATGCTGAACCTCTTGGGGATCTTGTATCCTGGGACTCCGATACAACTGGTCGGACTGGACAAGGAGAAAGAGTGGGCTTGGCAGGTGCACTCATGGATCAATGAGGAGAAGAAGCTGGAAGGACCCCCATCTGGATCTGAGCACTAAGAAATTTCCACATCATCTTGTCCACATCCATCTCTGCCAAACTCCTCGAAGACTTAGAAGACACCATGGATGGTGGTCTAAAATGTTTCCTTGGTGTTTGTAAGAGTAGAGAGGCCAGGGCTGGAGAGACATGTTTCAAAGTGTACTCCGGGGTAGATTCCTCCTTTTGGATAAAATGGCTTAATATCCAAGAAGGAGGTAGAAGGTAAACAAGAGACCACAACAAGTGCTGAGCTTATTGGATCTGAGGATGGGCCAAAAGACTTCTGATCCGAACAGGTCACATCTGAAATCTTCCTCACTTCATCTAATGGCTCCAAAGAAGCTCTTGGGTACTTCTGAAGAGCTGTTTCCTGGAGTCAGAGGAAACTGAAGGTGCTTTGGAGGGGGGGGGGTATGAGCTCCAGAATGAAGAAGCAAGCCTTTTAATAATAATTTATTGCACCTATCTGAAACAGCACTCAGGCTGAAGGTGGCACAAACAACGCAAGAACTACTAAAATGGTCAGCTCCCAGGCAGAAAACGGACTTCTTCTGGGCATCAGAGTTAGGGATGTTATGCCGACAAGAAGTGCACTTCTTGAAACCAGTAGGCTTCTCAGACATTGTAACAAGTAACAGTCAAGGAGAAAAAGTCAACAGTATACTAAATAACAAATATTGATGCCAGCAACAGCTAGAGGGAGGAAAGAAGCAGTTCTGAACTTTAACTGAAAAAGAAAAAGTTTAGCCAAAAATTTGAGAGAAACTATACAAAAGGACATCGCTGACAAGCTCAAGAATGAACCTCCGTCTTAACACAATGGCAACAAATGAGATCTGGGGAGTTAGGGAGAGAACAGAGCATTATTGGTTGATGCAGGAGT
The DNA here is from genome assembly GCF_019279795.1 of Protopterus annectens. NCBI lineage: Eukaryota > Metazoa > Chordata > Ceratodontiformes > Protopteridae > Protopterus > Protopterus annectens. The sequence goes on from NC_056729.1 coordinate 1,790,351,167, forward strand.
TTGAGAATTGGATTTGAAGTCTTTTGCATGCGGCTGGGTTGGGTCGGGTCAGGTCAGGAAGAATGAAAAGGGGCAACATCAGATCTAAACTGTGCACTCTACTATTAAATGCATTACAGTATTAAGACTGCTGTGGAGGCTACCACTTGGTTTCAAACTTGTTTTTCCATGAACTGCTTTGCCAGTGTACCTTTAAATGCTCCACTTTTGTATGCACTGTGCTCAGAATGATCAAGCGTAATTGCTTGCACCCACTGACAGTTGGCCACCAAGTAAATGCTGTCAGCAATGATTAAAAAAAAAAAAACAGCTAACAACACAAGACAGTTTTCAAATTGTACTCAAAACATAATTTATAGACATCTCCAGGCCAACTGCCTGCATATGTAGGCTTCTCGTCTCCCACTGAGACCATTTGCTAATAGAAAAAAGCAAGCTAATCTTCGCATGTGCAACAGACTTACCATGTTCCATGCCATTCATCATTTTGTCTTAGTTTGCAAGCGTATTTGCTAAAAAACATCATTGTTTATAGCTTAAGCCAATGACATTAATCCCCTGTAAAAACAGAGGAAGTTACTTTCTTTATTCTACATATAGTAATACATTTTTACACACCACCTCCACCCGAGCAGTGCAAGATCACAACATTATATTAACTTTAACTTGCTTCTGACATGTTTTATCTTTTAACAGTACAAAATCTATATATCTTGCAACTAAAAAGCATGCCCTTGCTTTAACATCCTTAGCATATACAGCAGTCACTGATGGCATGCCCCAACTTCACATTTAAAATACCCCTGACTGCACAGCATACAAAACTGCTTTACAATATAACATGCAATTTATATAATTGATTTTTGTACATATATTAAGAACAATAACGATTTTAATTACAGTTACTTTAATCCCTTCCGTGTACTTTTAAACATGAATGACAAAGTGGAGTATACGTTTTACAGTTCACCAACAAGGTTAACAAAGTCAACAAAATTCTAGTCTTTCTCAACCACATTTTCTTGTAAAGTCATATTCAGCATGTCTATTCCTATATCCAAAGGAGTTGATATTTTATAGTCTCCTACTTATTCACTAATTTCAGTGTTGCTGGTCTTCTTCCTGATCATCTTCATCTCCCAACACCAGTCTCAGGGTACTCCTGATAATTCAAGTCAGTTTCCATGTTTTTTCCTTCCTCCAAGTATTTTCCTTTGGAACAATGGTAAAGGTTTCAGTGGCAGTTTCTCTATGGGATGCATTGTCAGAAGAATGGAAAGCACAGTCATCTTCTGCTTGCTAGCTCACTCACTGTTAGATAAACTTTTTTACTTCTCTTTTGCCTGTTTTGCATCAAGAATATTTTTGATCCTCCAGGAAAAATGTAATAAAAGACAGTCGGACACACCAGCTTGAATCTCTCACACTTGCCTCTCGATATTCCCGATTGCAGGGATAAACTTGCTTATTTTCTACCTGGTGTAGAGTGAATAATCATTTCCACAAACATTCCATTACCTCCAATTTTTAATACTTCTACTCTGACAAAGTTTTGTCAGAAGCAACTTTTTCCGCTGATATGATTGTACATTTACTAATACAGGTCTTGGCTGCTTCTTTGTGGCAAAGTTTAAAGAATATACACAATGTACCCTTTCAATTAACAGATCTTGCTGTGGAACATCAATCCAGGTGCTTAATTATACTTCCACAAAATTAATACAGTCTGTTCCTTCCAGTTTCTTTGCTACAGTAAAAAAAATCTCTGAGAGCTCCATCTTATCATTTACTATTTTTTTTCCTGAAAAAACTCTTTTTGTGAAGTCTCACAGCCAGACAGCATTTTCTTCATTTCAGTGTCTGATTTTTGCAGTTTTATCAATTCACCTGAATAGGTAGTTAAAGCTTCTTTTATTTTTGTCCATTTTTTTTACTGTCTCACTTGATATATTTATTCAGTGATTCAATAAATTTAAACACCTTTGAGCATGTTATATTTTTTTCTCTAAATTACTGGAAGACATCTTTTACATCACAAATGAAACCCAAACTGCTTTTTCCTGAGTTGCTACAGGATTTTTCCTAGCAAGAGATTTCTTTTGAGTTTTTACCTTTTCTGGTTGATTTTTCTCTTGGGTTCTCCAAATTTCATCTCTGCTATCATCCAGGCAGTGTAACTACTAGACAGCGACTGAACTGTACCTAAATTTACAGTTTCAGTGGCATGCTTTTCACAGTTTCTGTTTTCACACTGGGGGAGTTCTAATCAACCTGATGATCAGTGTGCACCTATCTTTAAAGTCTTTGACAACTTCATTCCTTGATGAAGAAATATTCCTATTGTGTCTGAAGGGTGAGGCTTGCTAGATCACATGAATCCCTCCTTAAAATAATTTCTTAAGTTTAAACCCATCAATATAACAAAGCCCCCAAAAAACAAAACCGCTTCTGGCATAGGGAAAGGGCATCTGTTTATGTCGACAGGGACATACATGGATAACCTAAGAAATGAAGGGCCATTCATCATGAAAGGAGTAAGCAAAGCAGTTACTGGCTGGTTCACTTTTCAATGGAAGGGTTACACGGCCACCTTCTATCATCTACCAGAATGCCACTGTGTAACCGACTGATGGAGAAAAAAGTGGATCAAAATGAATCATGAGAGAACCCTCATGATCCCACAATTCTGAAGCTTCATGCCTGGCTGCTAACCATACACAACTGGATAGATCTGAGACATTATGTCTTGTGACAAAGGCTTTGTTAACTACTCTGAAGGATTTTACAAAGCAATTGACTGTGTTAAATGGAAGAGATTTGCTACTTAGTTTGACACCATGTTATCTAGCTAGAATATATTTATCTAACATTTACTAAATGGGTAAGTAAACAACCCAGGCCACAGGATAAAAACATCAAGCATCAACATACAGTTGTAAGGTAAATAATTAGCAAGATTAAAAGAGTACTGCTAATATCTGATAAAAACCTAGGAAAAACTCCAACAAAATAAACTTTTAACATTACAGCTCCACTTGAAATGTAACAGTCTTGGATTTTGCTTATTAAAGTAAACTGAAATAGATAGATACAGAAAACATACCAGCAGTATAAAAATGCATTCTAACATACTGGTTTGGTCAATCTAAAACACATACTATCATATAAAGCTGTAAATACACAAGGATAAAACAGGCTTTTTGCACACTTATCTTCCTAATGTGTTATATTTATACATTCGGCAAGGAATATTGCCCAAGAGGGTGGGTGTTACTGTGTAAATAACACATGCCCAAGGGTGTTCACCCTGGAGGCTATTACTGAGCTTAGATAATGGCCTGTACATAAAATTGTTGTGTTTTACATTTTTATTACTCTAATATTATTTTATATTTTTTATGTAAAATAGTAACTCTGCCAAAAACACACACTTTTCTTTCCTTATTTTAATATTTCTTTTAATTTTACCCTCGCTAAACAGCAGAAATGCTGCTCACTGAGTGCATCCTAAAATAATGTCTCAGACGATCTCACTATCATGCAAGCATACACTCACATACAAAGACAAACACAGATGCACATTTTATTTTTTTACTTTATCTTTTTTAAATTTTACACTCACTAAACATCAAAAGTGCTGCTTAGCGAGAGTAAAATACCAGTGGCTGTTAGCTTCATTACACTCTGAGCTCCACAGTAGCTTAATATGCTGCCGTGAAATTGCAGACTCATTTTCCAGCAGGCAATACCTGTACATTAACATCCTGCTGGAGAGCACAACTTTCTCCAATCAGAGTGGCAATTTACAGGTTGCCCATTCTCTAACTTAACATAATATAGAGTCCTGTACAGCTGCATTTTTTTTTTTTTGGAAGCAGAGGTACTGGTTAGTTTGTCAGTAGTTTCTGCCTTCTACAGTCTTGTCAAAGGCAAAATCATCTTACCACCTTTTAAATTAGCATCTTTAAACAGAACTCTTTTTCTTCTTTTAGGAAATACTGTTTCTAGTAGCTATCGTCTCTCTCAAGACAATCTCAGAGCCTCAAACAATCTGATGTGCAGAACCCTTCCGTATCATGATTAAGTACAGCATTTTATTACAGGTGAATCTAACATTTCTAACAAAAGTGGTTTTGGAGATCACGTTTAATGAAGCCATTGATTTAATTTAACTTATTTGATTGGGTGATATAAACAGTCTGCTATGCAGCCTTTTCAGGCATGACTCAAACCACAACGGCAAATGAAATATTCAAAAGGAAGTCTAGACTAGGCAACTCAACAAGCATGTTTTAGTTAAGTGAGAAAAAAAAAATGGACAGAGAAAACCCATGCAAAGTGAGACCATGTAAACCCACGCAGAGTAACTAAATGTTAGGACTGATCCCCAGATCTGTAGGCCTCCATTTTTCTAAAATGCCTATCCTGGTGACAACTGTGCAAAGCAAACCAGACCACACTTCCTTATCCCTAGTGAGTCTTCAGCTGACACTGCGGGATCATCAAGTCAGCTGTTTTGAGGGAAACAGAGATACAAATCCTCCATTTCTTGGGTCCTTCCACTGGGTCATGCCACACACAGCTTTACAGAGAAGCACCCAGGGGGCATTTTTGCAAGGTGCCCAAACCATCAAAACCAACTCCTTTCAACTTGGAAGAGAAAATAAGAGAGAGTCACACTCAGCTACCCAGTGCAGGAACCTAATTTCTGCCACTTCTAACAATATTCTTATAATTTCAGTTGAAAACCAAAACTTGTGACCACAGTTAAGTAGGGGGGCATAAACTGACTGGTAAACAGACAGCTTTGACCTATGAATCAGTGTTTACTTCACCACTAATCTGATACAATGCCTGCAGTACTGCTTCCATTGTAACCACAAATTGCCAATCTCCTGATCATATAAAAGATTCTAATTTACTGACAAAATGTTTCTTCTCCTCAAATTGGATCTTGCCTTTTCTGAATTTTCATAAGCTCATAGTTCAGTGCTAGGCTACTGATCCAGGGGACCATTAGTACCCTAGCCACAACAGACTGTTTCTCCTATTTCCTTCTGCTTTAACTAGAACTGTTCTCAAATTTTCAACTTTAGCGTTTTCTTAAGTGCAGCTTGTCCAAGAACCATTTTCCCTTTCTATCTGCTTAACTGTTTTCCCAGCAAGGGTTTGTAAATACATGTATGGCACACTTTCGATGTATTCTTCACATCCCTTCCACAAAACTTCCATAAAATTTTATTAATGCCTTTCTGATGCACTTAAAAAAGCTGTCTTCCTAAAGTCTACAGCATGCAAATCAGACAGACTGCATATAAGCCACACTGTTCTATGATTACTAGCATTCAAACAGCTGCAAATTTCCAGCTATGAGATACTCTCTCTCCTTTTTCAGCTGGGAACACCACATCCACAGCTCCTAACAAAATAGCTTTTAGTTCCAGCATTTTGATGTCTGTGCCTTGTAAGGTACCAATACAGGGCTGCAACAAAATTAATAACCGCCATGGAAGTCTCCCCATCAATAATACCACATCATTTTCTCCCATGGTAAGAATAACCTCTATATCGTTCATAGATATGACTTTCCCAAAGAAAGTGGTCTGTATACAACTCCTGTGCAGAATATGATGAAATTCCTGTCCCCACTACAAGCCATAGAATCCCCCCCCATCATTTATCGTTTCTTATGTCACTTATCTAAACCTCCAGAAAGAGGAACAGAACTTCTCCAAGTTAATAATCTCTATGTATCCTATAAACTAAGTACCCTGGTATTTTTTTATCCCAGCACACCTTGTTTATGTGACGGTCACATTTTCTGGATACTGCTTTTACATCAAAGGGTCACACAAAGGCAAATTTCTGCTTGAACTGAGGTCTGCATTTTATGTTCTTGAGCATGTGCATATCTAATATAGTTAAATGAATAAATACATGCATGAAAAAAATGTGCTGTGATGTAATTTATACAGATTTAACCAGCATTTGTCAGGGTTATTCACAAAACACTGATCAATAAATTTTAACAACTAGGTGTCGATGTACTCTTGATAAGATGGATAGATGCATGGCTTACAAACAGGACATGGCAAGTATTATACAGCAATTGGACAGGTGAGGTGAAATACTTGGTTGCAGTCAGGGTGTCCCAAAGTGCTCTGTCCTAGGCCCTTACTTGTTTAGATTGCATCGTTCAAACCTAACATTTTCATCTGAGGTATTCTACAGTCTACATGCAGTTGACCTGAAACTGGGTAAACTGACTTCGTGTTACAGATAAGGCATGTCTGCAAAAGAGCTTTACTAAACTGACTGTTTCAGCACAGCAGAATAATATGCTGATAAATGCATCAAAAACTAAGCATATGAAATTTGGGAGACTTAAAACTGAAAGGCAAATATTTAATACAGCACACAGTGATTGAAACTAGATTCTTTTAAAGCTTGGTATATCGGTAGATCCAGCTCTGAGTTTTTCTAATCATATCAACCCATTGGTTGATGATAGTTATACAACTATAGGTTGCACAAAAAGATGTATAAAGTCTAGGAAGTCATTGTTTGTTAGTTACATTAGAACCAAACTTGAGTATGGAATAACAATATGGAAACCTTATAAGAAAACAAGCAAACAAAAGAATACAGCAGAAATATACCAAGAAAGATTAAAATATCTGAACTTGTACAGTCTCTCACAGACATCTAAGAGGAGATCTTTCTTATTCAGGTATATAGGGCATTTAGAGACAGCTACCTCTAGGCATGTTCGGGGTTATCAAAAAGTAGAGAATCTTCAGACAACCTATGCAGAAGATTCTATACGAAGATAACTGTACTAACTGGTTCTCTGAGCTGATGGATGGAACAGACTACCAAATTACATTAAAGCAAGTACTAGCTTAGATGTTTTAAGAACAATTTAGACAGTTATTATGGAACGAGTGTGGCGGTATATTGGCAGGCTAGAACTGCATTAATGCCAGTGCTTAGTCTTTGTATGTATGTATATGTATATATACATATACAGTTCCCCTTCACAAGATCGAATGAATGGAAGCTCGAAACCCATAAGCTCAAGCCCAGACTCTCAAACTTCCATTCACTCGAAACTGTGAATGGGAAGTTTAGGGCTTAAAAAAAAAGAGAGTTGACTTACCTTTTTGCAAGGGGCAAGATCCCCCTGCATCCTTGCAGCTAAATCTAAATGCTCCGTGACTGCACTATAGCGGATGACAGGGAATTCTTCTGGTTTGCGCTTATGCATATAGCGCAAACCGGAAGACTTCCCTGTCCTCCGCTGTAGTGCGATCTTGGAGTAGGAATATTTAAGTAGGGGAGGGTTTGGGGGGTGCAGGGGGGTGAAGCCCCACTGGAAAAACATTAGAAAGGTGTCTGTTTTTTTTTTTTTAGTTCCCCTTCCCATTTTCAAGTTTTTGTAAATTCGAGATTCTGGTTTCAGGCTTATGAATTTCGAGTTTACAGAAATTCGGTCATGTGAAGGGGAACCAAATACTCACATACAAGCAAATAAATGGGAAACATAGGTCTCCTGAGCAACTTGTAACTTGGCAAGGTAAAACTATTGAAATCAGTCTAATGAATCTGCAAGAGCAGTTCTAAAGTAAATGCACACCCTCCTTGCAAGACCCATGTTGGTGCTTGCTTCCACAGTGTGCAAGCACTGAATTTAACTGTGTTAGACTTGCAGAACGCAACGTTTAAAGATATGCAGGTAGGTGCATGCATGAATGGGTGTGCCTTCTTTGAAGGACAGGCATCGGACTGGCACTCGGCAATGTAAAAACCCAATGCCAATCACTAGTGGATCGGAGTCCCGCTGTGGCGACTCCTAACCCAGGAAAAGCTGAAAGACTTCCTTCGAGATTTGCAGAATGCATGGAAGTGCTTCTATCTCAGGTTTGCAACTGGGAGTTTCAGAAGGTCTTTGATGCTATTACTTCAAGGAGTTCTAGACTGATGCATCTCCAACTTGACAAAGCCATACACTTTATAAGTTTTTATATATATATATATATATATATATATATATTTGACCCGCGGTGGTGGTGCTGCGCTAACATTGTCGCCTCACAGTAAGATGCTGCCTGGTTCGATTCTCAGCTACAGCGACTTCTGCGTAGAGACATGCGTGAATGGGCATACCTTCGTTGAAGGTTGTGTGTCAGGGCTGGTAACTCGGCACGTAAAAATCAACTACCAATCATTAGCGGACCGGAGTTCCACTGTGGCGACCCCTAACCGGGAAAAGCCAAAAGACACAACAACATATATATATATATATATATATATATATATATATATATATATATATATATATATATATATACACACACACACACATATATATATATATATATAATTACCTAAATTACATGAAACAGCACAACACAGATGCTAGGAACTTCTACCACAAATGTTAAGGCCAAGGTCACTCTACTACACATGCATATAGAAATAACCTCAGTGCATGTACAATCTAAAAACAAAAAACAAAACAAAAAAAAAACCCACCACCACCAAAAAAAATTTTTTTTCAGGGAAGCAAGCCTCCCATCCCCTGCTAATTACATACACCAACTCTAAGGGTATACAAAATCGGGGAATGGGAGTGTTCTCCGTCCGGGAGAATTGTGTGAATTCACACACCTGCTGACCATCTGTTTAGTCAACCAAATGCAGTTGTCTAAACGGATGTCAATCAAAACAATTTCTACAAAAAACAGTGCTCGCGCACACACACACACACACACACACACACACACACACACACACACACACACACACACACCCCATTCAATCTCACAAGTGAAATACAATCATCTCAGTAACCATGTATGTAATATCTATCAAATGTGTGGCCTGCAGTGTGCTACTGGATTTCTACTCTATAGAAGAAAGCGACTTGCATCTGTCAAAAACACCTGATACAGCCAGCATTCCCATACAAGCGGCCTACTCCATTTACAAAGAGTTTATCCTAACCCTCCAAACCCTTCTTAATCCCCTTGGAAAGAAAACAGAAGTGGCTAAATCCTGTGAACATGTAGCTATGCAAGCAACTAGTGAAGAAATGTGTTCAAAGCTTGCATGAAATGGTTCTAAAACTGCATTCTGCTTATGATTGGTCTATATCATTTGACAGGTTATCAACAATATGCTAGAGTGTTCTTAAAAAAATGAGATAAAACAATTTTTCAATAATATTTGGACTAAAAATTTCACAAAGCCAACTAAAACAAAAATTTGGCACCTCAAGAGACAAACTCCAGAAATGCATACCAAAGATCATGAAAATCCATTTGTTGAATGTGAAAATAAAAAATATTAGGTACTCAGGAAGATATTAAAAACATCTGCTTGTGGTTTAAATCCCTAAAATAAAAGATTTAAATTGCTGCCTAGTTCTGCAGGTAGACTAGAATTCCACCCTTGTTAATACATAGTAACAGTGCTGAGAGCCAACATACTCGCTTTTCAAGCAAGAAGTAAATATGTCCAGATTTCCTCCAGGGAACAGGTGATAAAAGATGAGGATACTTTATTAGAATTACTGAAACAACATACATTAAAAAAAGTCTTATAACTGTAAAGTGTATTATGACTAAAATGTTCTTAAGTTTTACTGTCTTGCTTTTTACCAGGCATTAGAAGAATGCCATGATCAATCTACCTAAATGAAAAATACAAACTAATAATATCTCCTAATAACAGCAATGCTCTTACAATCATAGGAAGTTACTAAGCTAATGGCCCTAGGGCCCTTACAAGCCTAGCCATGTTTACACTCTTAATTCCACGATCAGCACCTATTGCCCCTGTCCAACAGGGACACAGGTGGAACCCCTGGGGTGAATTTACGATCACCCATCCAATTGTCCAGACTGCGTTTGAAGAGGGCCAATGAGTTGCTCTGTTTGACATGAGGTGGGAGTCTGTTCCAAAGGTGTGGTAACGTCTGGGAGACAAATCTGTCCCTCCAGCAGGTTTTATTAATGTCACATACCAGGTTAATGTCTTAGGTTCAAAGATTAGTACTAAGCAGGTTTTATTAATGTCACATACCAGGTTAATGTCTTAGGTTCATAGATTAGTACTAAGCAGGTTTTATTAATGTCACATACCAGGTTAATGTCTTAGGTTCATAGATTAGTACTAAGCTAACTGCCCTTGTGAGCCATTTTAAGCCTAGCCAATTATCCCGTGTGAGACTCAAACCCTGTACCTTGTGTTTGTAAGGTAAACACCTTAACCATTAGGCCACCCTCTTAGAGCAAGTAACCCATGCACCATTTGACTTATGGATATGCAGCATTTCCAATAATGCAGGGTCAGAGAGTGCCTTGTAAGCAAGGCAGAGATCACCTCTGAGTAGTCTGTATGAAAGAGAATAAAGTGAGAGTGATTTCAGACAATCCCCATAGGGCAGGTGCTGAAGACCTTGAATTTACCTTGTGAGGATCCTTTTTGGTTTCTCCTATTGCTGCAGGTGCTTAGACAGGAACATACCAAAAGGAGCATTGTACTCAATTATTGGCCAGATGAGGGAAGAGTACAGGGAGGTTATAACTTCTTTTTTTTCTGGAGGCAATGCCCTTACTTATGAAATGAGCAATATAGAATGCCCTTCTTACCACTGTGGAGAAATAGTGGTCAAAGGTAAGGCTGCTGTCAACCTGTGTACCCAGGTCTCTCATCTCGAGTGCGTACTTAAGGTGTTGCTATTGATGTGGTAGTTAGCAGTAACATCGCTTTTACCGAAAGGAATGATAATACATTTTTCTGAATTGAGTTTAATACTTTGGCACCAATCATTTGTTTGTGTAAGGTTGTTTTGTAGGATGTTGACATCATTTGGAAATTTTATGACTGCTCCCAGTTTGCAGTCATCAGCAAACTTTGTCAGCCACAGGCCTTTAGTTTTTGCTTGTACTTCGAAGAAATATATTCTAGTACAGATCCCAGGACTGATCCCTGTGAAACACCACTGGTTACAGGTCTGCTGTTGGAGGTGGATTCCCCTACTTTTACTATATGATTTCTATGAGTGAGCCAGTTAGCAACCCATCTAATGATACAAGGGTTGATGTCTTGTTGGGTGACTTTGTCGATGATGCCTGTGGGGGGTATAGTGTCAAACGCCTTGGCTAAGTCCAGGTAGGCTATATGCACAGATTTCCCCTTCTCCTGGTGACTGTCTCAAAGTCATCCACCAGGTTTAACAGGCATGATCTCCCTTTGACAAATCCAAACTGAGTAGTGTCAAGTGTTTGGAGATTACCTATATCTTTGTTGATAAGGTCCATGATGATTCGTTCCATGGCCTTACAGATAAGGCTAGTCAGGCAAATAGGCTGGCTAATTAGCATGTTTTTTGACTGATGTGCAAACACTAGATCAGTTAAACCTGTTGTATTTTTTCTGTTTGCAATCAAATGACAGAATGATGGAATAGGTGAATCTGCAAATAGCAACTTTATTTCTGCCTTTTAAGGGCTGTTTCTTGGACAGGGAACATAATATCAGTATTATCTGGGTTGATACTATAATAAAAAATCCAAAATACAAACAAGTGGGACTGTGGAGAGAAGAAACAGTAAGTGCTACTAAATGTAGAACAGCCCAGTTATATGTAGCTGGCAGTAACGAACTGATATCCAGAGAGAGAGAGAAGAAAGTGATGTTGCTTAAGGCTGATGAATAAATGATTGCTTTGAGGGGATGCAATTTAAAATAAACCAAGAAGCTTAACATCATAAATATAACAATAGTGCAACCCAAGTATTGCTCTACACTGTCTACACAACCAAAATGTTTTGAATGAAAATAGTTAAATTTGTGAATTTCCCTGTACAATAACAATTATGAAAAGTAAGTCTGACATGTACCTGGAAAAACAGGACTGTGTAATTTGTTATTTTCTGATGCAGTCCAACTAAACATACACACACCTCCCCAGCAAGTTCATAGGAGGTTACTAGGCTAATGGCCCTAGGGCCCTTACAAGCCTAGCCAAATTTAACCCTTGTTCCCTTAAATGTCTAGTGATAAGGTTTATGTTGTAAGCAGATCTAAATCAGCACTGACTGCCCCTATCCAAGAGGTACACAGGTGAAACCCCGGAGGTGAATTTGCAGTTTCCCATCCAATCGTGCAACTTATGTTTAAAAAGGGTTAACAAGGGGATGGAGTATAGTGACAGTGATTTCAGTATGTCCATGTAACACATATGCTGAAGACCTTGAATTTTCTTTGTAAGGAACCTCTGAGGTCTCTCCAGTTGCTGCAGGTGCCTGTTCAGGTACATACCAAAGGGAGCAGTGTACTCCATTATTGGCCTGATGAGGGAGGAGTACCGGGGGGAGTTATAACCTCTTTTGCTCTGGAAGTTATGCCTTTGCTTATGAGGCGAGCAAAGTAGAAGGCATTCCTTACAACTGTGGAGATATGGTGATGAAAAGTAAGGTTGGTGTCAACCTGGGGGCCCAAATCTCTCACCACTGATTTAAAGCTTATCGTGGTGTTATTAATATGGGAATCTGCATGGGGAATCGCCTTTGCCAAAGGGGATAATAATGCATTTTTGTACGGAGTTTAAGACAATGGCTTTGGCACCAATCATTGGTTTGCGTAAGTTGTCCTTGTAGAATGTTGACATCATCTGGGGACTCAATGACTGCTCCCAGTTTGTAGTCATCAGCAAACCTTGTCAGCCACAGACCTTTTGTTTTTGCCTGTACTTCTGAGAAGTAGATTCCAAACAATAGGGGCTCCAACAACGATCCCAGAGGAACACCACTGGTAATGGGTCTGCTGGTGGAGATGGAGTGCCCTATTTTGATTGTATGTGTTCCGTCGGTGACCCAGTTTGCACCCCACCTGACAATATATGGGTTGAACCCCTGCTGGGTGAGTTTCTCAATGATGCCTGAGTGGGGGATTGTGTCAAATGCCTTGGCTAAGTCTAGGTAGGCTGTATGCACAGATTTGCCTTTGTCCAGGGCTTTGGTGACAGTCTCGAAGAAGTCCACCAGGTTCAACAGGCAGGATCTCTCTCTAACAAAACCAAACTGGGTCGGGTCAAGTGTTTTATGGACTCCTATATCCTTGTTGATAAGATCCATGATGATTCTCCCCATGGCCTTGCAGGTTAGGCTAATGGGTTTATAGTTCCCAGGGTCAGTGGAAGCACCCCTCTTATGCAAGGGGATGGCAGTAGCCGTTTTCTGTTTTGCAGGGACAAAATCAGTGCTTAGACTGTGGTTGAAAAGAGTACCCAATGGTGTTACTAACTTCTGTTTTAAACCATTGAGAATTCTGCCTGGGATGTCTGGGATACCTCGATCTGGCGAAAGCCTTCGATACAATACCCCACTCGGGTATCATTGAAAAACTCATCAGCTTAAATGTTAACCCATACATCACAAGATGGGTTGCAAACTGGCTGAGTGACAGAACCCACAGGGTCAGAGTTGCGGGCGCCATGTCAGACTCAAAGCCTGTCACAAGTGGTGTCCCACAGGGCTCAGTCCTGGGCCCACTCTTGTTTGGCATCTACTTTTCCAAAGTACAAGCAAACACAGGAGGGTTATGGCTGACAAAGTTTGCAGATGACTGCAAACTGGGCGCCGTAGTCGAAAACACATCTGACACAGATATCCTTCAGAAGGGTCTCACAGAAACGGATAACTGGTGCCAGAGCCATGGCCTAAAGTTAAATGCCAAAAAATGCATAGTCATACCTTTCGGTAAAAACAAGGTTACCCCTAGCTACCATATAGGTGGCAATCCACTGAGCACAGAAGAAGTTATCAGGGACCTGGGGACCCAGGTTGACAGTAGCCTGTCATTCGACACCCATGTAGCTAAAGTAGTTAGGAAGACCTTCTACATTGCCCACCTTATCATGAAGGGATTCACATCTAGATCAAGGGAAGTCATAGTCTCCCTATACTCATCACTCATCAGACCAATGATTGAGTACAATGCCCTTTTCGGAATGTATCTGACCCGACACTTGCAGCAGTTGGAGAGGCCACAAAAGTTCCTCACCAAAAGGATAAAGGGTCTCAAAAATCTGTCCTATGCTACCCGACTGAAAGAACTCCAGCTCTATTCAGTCGCTTACCGCTTGCTCAGAGGTGACCTGTGCCTGACATACAAGGCCATGTCAAACCCAGATTTGATGAATATGCTTCACCTCAAAAAATCTAGATCCGTCAGAGCCACAAGGGCAGGAGACTTAAACCTCGACACGGCTATTAATAGGACGTGCTGGAGGGATAGATTCATCACCCAAAGACTACCTATGCTGTGGAACAAAATCCCGGTATATGTGAGGCAGAGCACCTCGCTGGTCTTGTTCAAGAGAAATCTTGACCAATGGATGGGAGATCGCAGATATACCCCAGGGATTACTTCAGTGTCACTGCTCGAGAGAGGCACAGCAAAATAATGGGTATAGTTCCCCATACTAAAGGGGTGGCGTAAGCCACAAAACTATGGGCTAGGCTTGTAAATGCCCTCGGGCAGATAGCCTAGTATGAACCTATGAACCTATGTTATCAGGTCCCATAGAGGCTGTGTTTTTGGTCTTAGAGAGAGAGATTAAGACCTGCTGTTTAGAGATACTAGGTGGAGAACAGATGGTGGGAATGTTTTGGGGTATATGTGATGGGGATGGGAGAGAAATTTCCACTGAACTTGCTCACTAGCAGGTTGGCTATTTACACTGGTTCAGTATATGGGATACCATTCACCACCAGTTCATTGCAAAGCTGGGCTTTTCCTTTAAGGTTTCAGATGTAGTTAAAGAACGCCTTACAGTTATCCTTAGCTAGGGATACTAATCTAGATTCGTAGTTAGCTTTACAGGACTTCACAAGATGCCTTATTTGCTTGTTCTAGCCAATAAGAGTGTGCTTCAAATTCTGAGATCATTCCTTCTTGCTCTTAGACAGCAATTTCTTCCTCTTATTATATAACCTGTTTATGGAGGATGTCCACCAGCCAGGCTTATTTTTTCTTGAGGATCTTGCTTTGGTCCTATCAGGAATGGCTGAGTCAATACAACTGTATAGATGTTTATACAATGCACTGGTTAATAGCCTGAATATCCCAGCGTAAGTGTCCTTGCCGTCAATGGGGACTGGAGCTTTGAATGTATTAATGCCTTCTCAATAACAGGCTGTAGTTGGCTTTGGATAAGTTTTTAGCCTAATTTCTCCTTGGGGGGTCTGATGCTATCATTACTTCGAAAGAGACTGATATATGATCAGACTTCACCAGGGAGGGCCAAACACTTGTGGTGGTGCACCGTTCTACCATGTTGGTGAGTACCAAGTCTTGAATGTCTGGGCCCCTTGTGGGATTGACAACCATCTGCGCCAAGGTATTTCAGTTAACAAAGTTCAAGAACCTTTGGGCGAGTGTGTTTGTACACCTATAATTTACCCAATTAATGGATGGGTACTTAAAGTCACCCATTACCAGGGTGTTTGGTTGTATTTTGAGCAGCTCAAGTAGACCCAAGTAGGCAGTGTGGATATCATGGTTCATGAAGGGGGATCTATAGCTGGCAATAACTTGCAGAGGGGTCTTTTCTATAATTATTTGCACATCCTATATGTCTGCTTGCTCTTCAATGTATAATAAGTTAAAACAATGGCTGTAAAATGCTGCCCCAATCAGGGAAATCTCTGAATGGTGGTGCAGGCTGCAGAAACACTATGCATCCATCCACAGTTCTAAAAATCGTTAGGTGTACTCTGAGGGACTGATATAGAAAGATATATGCAGCCATCACGGCATGTAACAACCACTGCTGTCCATTCTTTATCAGGCACAGAATGCTGACAAACTTGACTGATTATTATTCTATCATACAGACTGAAAAAGCATTTATAACACATTTGTTCTAGTACAACATAGAAGTAGAAAGCAAATGAGGAAGGCAGTTAACAAGATAGTGCCATTTGAGGACTTCCAGCTGCAGACATCTGTAAGATATAGATATATGCTAGGACTTTCTTATCTAACTCAGACAACTCTGCCTCCTGATAACAGGAGGAGTCATAGGTTCATAGGTGTTTACTAGGTTAACGACCACAAGGGTTTTTTAAGCCTAGTCATGCATTTCAAATCTTTCACAAGTTTTGGTACGCCTGATACAATGTAACCAGGGGCTTGGGAGATGAACAATTTATAAGCTGCCTATGCTCATCAGAGACAAAGATGTCAAAACAAGGATGAATTTCCTGTTCTCCATCCAATTGTCCAAGTTACACTTGAATTGGGTTGGGCTGGAACTCTGTTTCACATGGATGGGTAGCCTTTTCCAGAGACAGGGTAGTCTGTGCGATATATACCTGTCTATCCAGTAGGTTCTATTTATACCACAGGCAAGGTTTTAGCCTTTTGAATGGGTAATTCTGGTGCTGTTTGTTTTACGGATACACAGGAGGTCCATCAGAGTGGAATCTGACAATGCCTTGTATCCCAAGCATAGATCCCCTCAACTGCTGTAGGAGACAGAATACAGGGATAGGGCCTTGAGGCGGTCTGCATAGAACATATTACTTATGCCCTGCATTCTTTTTGTGGGAGTTCCAGTTGTTGGATATGCCTGGTTAGGTATATACCAAAGGGGGCACTGTACTCAATGATAGGTCTGTTGAATGCTGAATACAGTAGAACAATGACTTTCTTGGACCTATATGCCATAGCTTTGTTTATAGGTTGAGCAATTTGGAATGATTTTCTCTCTACTGTAGACATGTGATGGTCAAAGGCTAGATTACTGTCTGTGTGTGTCCCCAAGGCCCTGACTACTGGGTCAGCTCTTAGGGTTGTGATGTCAATATGATGATTACCAGGGGTGGATGACTTCCCAAAGGATACTATTATGCATTTCTTGGCATTTAGTTTTTGTCAATGTCTCTGACACCAGTTGTTTGTCTTTGTCAGCCCTTCTTGGAAAACATTTGTATCGGTGTGGGAATTAATGACAGCTCCTGAGTTGCAATCATCTGCAAATTTAGTCATCCAGAGGCCAGTGACATTGGCTTTGACTTCAGAGAAGGAAATGACAAAAAGGAGCGGTCCCAGGACCAATCCCTGAGGGACTATGCTTGTGACTGGCCTCTTTGTAGAGGTGGGCTCCTCCTGCTTTCTCTTCTGTTGAAAGATGGAAAGTTGAAGGATCTAGGTTTTGTATACAGTAACTTGGCGTTTTACTGTTTTGGCTAATGAAAAGAGATCTAGCTGACAGTACCCCAATACCTTGAACTACCTACATTACAAGGGGTCACCTGTAATTCTGAGCAGCAAACTGACAATCTACCAGGCAGTAAGAAATTCCTGGAACATACTGGTCTAAATAAAGCAGTTCTCTTACAGCCTAGTCACACAACCTTAATATTCATTTTTTTTTAAGGAATGAAGACTTCATTCCCTCAATTTGCTGAAATTGCTTTTTTTATGGTCCGATTCCACAGAGGTACTATTTCATTTAACAGGTGTGATTACTTCTCCCCACCAGTTATTAATGTAATAAAGAACTGTGGTGCTATCCATTCTGATCTGGACTACCACATAAAGAAAGCAAACTTCACACTACTCAAGACTGGTGTGGTATCCTTCAAGGCCCCCGAGCCAGTGGAAACCACAACCCAAGCTGCGGAAGCCCTTACAAATGCCTTCTACGAACACCTCCAGGACTGCATGGATCAGGCAATCCCTAATAAAACCAAGACTCTTTCCACCAAGGGCAAACGTCCAGTCTGGTGGACCCCAGCCATAAACAAACTTTACAATAAGAGGAGAAAGCTGTTACATGATAGAGCAAAATCCATAAAAGAGAAGACACCTTTGATCATTATTAGTAAAATACGAGCACTCATAAAATCATCCAAGGCCAACTTTGAGAGAAAAATTGCCATAGATTCAAAAGACAATCATAAGGCCTTCTTCAGCTATGTTAGAAACCTGGGTGGAAACTCCCAGATATGCTCAGAATTAGTCCAAAATGATACAAAAATCACTGAACCCAAAGACACTGCCAACATACTGGCAGACAGGTTCAGTGCAAACTTCACCCCCCTCCCCCAAAAGGAGAGATAACTATCCCAGCCGAGTGCAGCCTCCCAGTCATCTCCAATGCGCAGGTGAAAGCTGCTCTCTCTAAAACTAAAAACACAGCATCAATGGGACCGGATGGTGTCCCCGGCTGTGTGCTACACGAACTCAATGAGGAACTAAACCCGCACATAAGGCAGCTGTTTAATCTTAGCCTTACCACAGGATACGTGCCCAAGGAGTGGCGTACGGCAACTGTGGTCCCACTCCACAAAGGCGGTGCCTCTACGGACCCTGGTAATTACCGCCCCATAAGCTTAACAAGCCTGGTCTGCAAAGCTATGGAGAGGATCATAATGGAACTCATACACAAAGACATAGGGGACTTGCAGACATTGGACCCGACCCAGATTGGCTTTGTCAAGGGCAGATCATGCCTTTTGAACTTGGTCGACTTCTTCGAAACGGTCACCAAGGCCATTGATGAGGGAAAGGCAGTCCATACAGCCTACCTTGACCTTGCAAAAGCTTACGACACAATACCCCACTCGGGTATTATAGAGAAACTTACCAGCTTAAATGTAAACCCATATGTCACAAGATGGGTTGCAAACTGGCTAAAGGACAGAACCCACAGGGTTAGAGTAGCTGGCGCCATATCAGACTCCAAGCCGGTCACAAGTGGTGTCCCACAGGGCTCGGTCCTTGGCCCCCTGTTGTTCGGCATCTACTTCTCAGAAGTACAGGCTAACATAGGAGGACTATGGCTGACAAAGTTTGCAGATGACTGCAAACTGGGAGCCATAGTGGAAAGTACATCGGACACAGATATCCTTCAGAGGGGTCTCACGGAAACTGATAGCTGGTGCCAGAGCCACGGCCTGAAGTTAAATGCCAAAAAATGTACAGTCATACCCTTCGGGAAAAACAAGGTAACCCCAAGTTACCATACAGGTGGCAATCCACTAAGCACAGAAGAGGTTATCAGGGACCTGGGGACCCAGGTTGACAGTGGCCTTTCTTTTGACACTCACATTGCTAAAGTGGTTAGAAAAACCTTCTACATTGCCCACCTGATCATGAAGGGATTCACATCCAGATCAAGTGAGGTCATTGTTCCCCTGTACTCTTCACTTATCAGACCAATGATCGAGTACAATGCCCCATTCGGGATGTATCTCACCAGACACCTGCAGCAATTGGAGACCCCAAAAGTTCCTCACCAAAAGGATAAAGGGACTCCAAAATCTGTCATATGCTGCCAGACTGAAGAAACTCCAGCTCTATTCAGTCGCATACCGTCTGCTCAGAGGTGACCTGTGCCTGACATACAAGGCCATGTCCAACCCGGAATTAATGGACATGCTCCACATCAAAAAATCCAAATCTACCAGATCCACTACAGCAAGCGACTTAAACCTTAGCACAGATATAACTAGGACATGCTGGAGGGATAGATTTGTCACCCAGAGACTCCCTATGTTGTGGAATAAAATCCCGGTCCATGTGAGGCAGAGCACCTCGCTGGCTCTGTTCAAGAGAAATCTTGATCGGTGGATGGGAGATCGTAGGTTTACCCCGGGAATCATCTCTGTGTCACTGCTGGACAGAGGCACAACAAACTAATGGGCACAGTATTTTTTAACATAAGGGGTGGCGTAAGCCACAAAAACTCTGGGCTAGGCTTATAAATGCCTTAGGGCAGATAGCCTAGTATAAACCTATGAACCTATAAAAAGATCTGAAGCACTATCTTCCCAACTGTCAGTTCCAGCAGACTAATCCATAGTTCCAGTTAGACTGGAAGCCTAAAATACTGTGCGTTTATTCCTCCACTGAACTCCCTAACCTGACTATGAAGTACCTGCTGTAAGAATCATTTTAAGCAGTGAGGGAGAAGCATGTCCCTTTTAAAAGGATGAAAGTTGCTGCCTGCCATTCACAAATTTCTCTGACTGCAAAACAGATATGAATGAGACTGGAGATGCATCTGTTTCTACTAAAAAGCCAGAACTGCTAAAACCTCAACATACACAATCTTGGGAATGTGACAAATGGAATGGTTCCTGCCTTAAGACTAGATCTTGAAGAAAATATTGATAAAACAAAATTGTTATCATATTATCATGGCAACATCGCTAGGGCTTAAAAAGAATACCTGACTATCAGAATAAGCCAAAAAAAAGGGCAAATCAGGTATACGTGGCTTACATTAAAAAAACTCAAAAGTATTTGATTATTTTTGCTGTTCCACAATTAAATATATTTTTAATACCTGCATCATTTTTCATATTTCAGGCCTATGGATGTTATCAACTATACTATCACTTCCACAGGACAACTCTTTTTCCATCATAAAAAGAAAATTCTTTAAGGCATATTCCACTTTATAGCTCCTAACAGTATTACAGAAAAGAGAACTGCCATTCCAATTAAAATCATCACAGAAGTCAGCAGCCTAGTCTGTGCGCACCACTGCAAACAATCTCTGACTGGAACTCTAATGTTCAATCACAAATAGGTGATCAATGTATTTTATGCTTAAACACTGAATCTGCACTGTAGTATCCCAGGAATTCGCTTTTTTTCAACATATAGTGATCTCAGAGTTCATATATTTAAATAATAGAGGAGTGGAAAGCATAGTTGTTTCTCCTCCCACCAAGACTGGGTCTGTGGTATTCCATAAAATTCACTACATACAGTGACCTTAGAGTCGGTATATTTATGTATAAAGGGATATGGGAGGTGCATCCCTCATTCTGGAGAATGCAGAAGAGTTTCCTCACATGCAAAATGCTTTAACAATGAAAACGTGAGTTTCAGTAGTTACTGTTAATACTGTCAGTTTGACAGTTAGTGACTGCATTTCTGAGTGCCACACACGACTGCAAAGGTAGTCATGGAGCTCTACTATATAACTCCAAATTTTACTCATGCATCAATGGACCAAAATTATCTAAATGGTGCAAAATTTGCGCAACTGATAAACGGATCTGACAGTGTACTACACACAAGACTATTCAAGGAATTGAAATGTATGACTGAAACAAAGCCAGGATCTACTGTTTTAAAATATAACTCCAAAGTATATATCAAAAACATTCTGTCCTGTCAAAAAGACACTAGTCAAAGGTATACCAAACAGCTTAGCCCTGAGGCACCTGCAGTTTACATAACTCACGAATCCCATCCTGTTCCCTTAGCTTGACTACTAATTAGCCTTAAATCTCTGATTATGACAAAGACATTGCAAGTTATATTAATAACCTGACTGGCCTGGCTCTGTGGTGCAGAGAGATGGAGCTCCTGCTGCAATCCAGGTGACTGGGATTAGAATAATAGCCCGGGCACTGAAGGAGACCAAAGGCAGTGAAGTGAACAGATGAACTACTTGCCTCTCCTGATGGGTGGAGAGGGCCACGGACTCTTAGGAACCACATATGGAACTGCGATTTCTCTGGTGAAGACCAGGGGAAACCACTTCCTGTGTTGGTAGGCAGACCTGTTTGCTGTCAATGTTCCTTCTGGAAGTCTGGGACAACCAATGAAAACATTTCACTGCACATTCGCCTCCAGCCCCACAAGCCACGATTCGACTGAGAACAGAACCTGGCTAAGCTTAAAAAAAAAAAAAAAAAAAAACTCAACTCACCCCTAAAGACTGATGATCTTCATGGACACTTGCTCAGTGATGGGAAATGTATAGGCCAACAGGGGTCTATATGACATTGTCGAAAGCTGACACTATCGAATCTGATATTGTCGACATGACAATAGTGAACGCTCAGAATCTTGAACGTGTAAATGGAAACCTCCGTAAGGAGAGATTTTCGTTTACTTCAATGTAGTGGGGGTCTTGGAGTTGGCATATTTAAGTATCGGGTGCAGGGGGCTTGCCCCCCTTTAGTTTTTCTTCTTTTTTTTCAATTTTTTTTTTACGAACATTTGATGTTTTAATAGTTCGATCATTAAGGGTTGACCTTTAGTGATTCAAACTATTAAACATTCGATGTTCTAATACAGACCCAGCCAACAGACAGGGAAGGGCTGAAGGCTGACAGGAAGTAGGGGCAAACAGTGTACAAAAAATATGAATGGCCTGACTGCTGGAACAGCTGCCAAGGACAGGGAGAGGTGAGGCAATTTGGTCAAGCAGTGATTACGCATGCATGACCTGGGGTACACACCAAGATAGATTCTCTGATGGGGACAGTGATCATATGGAGGTGCTGTCTTGGAAAGAGGAAGATCCTTTTAAGGAGTTACTTCACTTGAGGAAGGGATTGAAATACCCTTGCTAAATTCCATGACATGTTGAACCTCCTGACATTTATGGGTATACATAGTAGGGGAAACAGTACATGCATACAGAAATAAGTCCTCTAAACAAACAGCATCACAACTACTTGATTAAAAGACCAAAATGTATCTGTTAACACAAATAGGGCATGTAAGAGAGACAGATATGTTTCTCAGAATTCATATTCTCCAGAAAAGGCTTACCCCCTCCATGTGAAGCAGAGTTTCGCCTTACCCCTAGTTAAGCTCATCTTGGGCCAATGGATGGGTAATTGGATCACATTTGGGTTGCACAGCTAGGCTTATAATGACCCTAGTGGTTGTCAGCCTGGTATGCACCTATGATTACTGTCTCCATGAGATATGCCAAGGCATGATTGGCTCTTGCCCAGTTACAAAATAAATGGGTCGTGGCAATAGACCCATCAGGCGTGAAGGGCGAACAAAACAAACAAAAAAAACCCATATTCCTCAGTATTCCTCCACCTGGAAAAGTAAGGCTTTCGGCAGTCACAGTTTGGTAATCTAGCATGATCTACCAATACTCACGTGATAGCCGCTAGAATCACAAAATTTACTAAGTGTTCAAAGCAGCTTCTCTCCAAATGAGCAGTCTGTTCACGTTTTACAAATCAAAATATTTATCCATTGATCTGAAATGTGACAGAGTGGGGATCAACTATGAATGCTACAAGATGATGGGATATCTTTCCTTAGTTGCAGAGCTATATCACCTTGACAAGCACACATACTGGTCTGGAAGTGCTACGGATCACTGAATGGAACCTGAAGGAATGTAAACTCCCTGATTTCAACTTTCTTGATTGCACAAGTTCCAGAATATATTTTACATTTGCTGGGCTGCAATTATGTTAGCCACTTTTTTCACCACTGCAAGGTGCACCATGGAGCAAATATATGCAAATAAGAGGGAATGGGGTGAAGCCCTCACACTGGTGATGGGAAGGGACTTCCTCCTGTAAAAGATTCTTGATAGCTAACATACGAATCCAGCAAACCACATATGCACTCAAGTCTCTACACCACAGGTAACAGTATGATTCTATCATAGTCCATGTATGTGTAAATGACTCGAGATGTACCTCAATGGACTATATGAAGACAGACGTTATGGAACTTTCAGACTGTATCTCAGGCTGGTATGAGCCTAGCACTGAGCAACATATTACCATTGCTAAAGATGCCACAGTATCAGCAAACAAAATGACTGACGTCAATAACTGGCAGTCTTTCTGGTGGCAGTCTAAGGGGGATGCAATATTTGTCAGTTTGGAATGATATGGTTAACGGACCATGTTGCTTTGCCAAGGATGGTCTGCACCTGTCCTCTATAGGCTTTCAAACATTGGCTAAAACTTTATTCACTCGCATAGTGCCTTGTTTAAGCAATGCCAAATTGAAAACATTACAGTACAGCAAAATCAAATCAACTGAACCTTGAGGTGCTACTCCTCAATGCCAGAAGCCTAAACAAAAAACTACACTCCCTCCAAGCTCTCCTCACATTTGAGAATATAGACATCTGTGCAGTTACCGAAACATGGCTTAAAGTGGCATAAAGTACCCAGGCAGCCCAAGATTTCAGTGCCTTCAACACTTTTAGATCAGTAGCTGCACAGAAAAGGGCTAAAGGAGGAGCTGTCTCAATATATACCAGTAACAAGCATACCTCTAGGGTGATCAAACAGGATGATGTGCTAAAGTTCCTGCACATGCAGACCACCATAGACAAAATCCCATACTATATCCTAGCCAGCTATAGGTCACCCTCCATGTCCCAAGAAGTTAACCATGCATACCTGGACCTACTAAAGACACTTACTATCCAACCTAACATTCTACCCATGGGAGATTTTAATTACCACTCTATAGGCTGAGAATCTTACACAGCCTCAAATCTACAGGCACAGAGAATCATGAACTTCGCGAATACAAACATTTTTTTTTTTTAATCATCACATATGACATATGCAATCATACATTCATATAAATGAAAAAACATACTGACATCATTTTAGTTACAAACATTATACATCACAAACCATACTGACATAATTGCAGTTGCAAACATTATACACTTATAACCTATCCAGTCATTGTCAGTCAAACATTACATAGCTCATTTAAATCTTGCTTTCTTTTAAATCTTGCTCTTCCTCTGCATGTATTATTCCCACAATTCCCATGTAATCTGTCCCTACCCTTTTCTAAAGATCCTAGTTCCAACTGTTTAATCTCTGTTACTATATTCAGTATTCCAATAAAGTTGGTTTAGACTTTGATTTCCATTTCTTAGTAACTGCTTTTTTGGCAGCCACCATAATTAGACTCAGCAAGGCCTTACTATATATAGGCAAATACAATTCTGTATTAAAACTCAAAAAAATAATTTCCTTAGTTAAACCAATTTGCTCACCCAGTATACCTAGAAAAAGCAGGTCTATATTAGAACATCGAGGTTTCAAACCTTCGAATGTTCTAATATCGAACCATATGCAGCGAAAGCTTAAAATATCGAAGCAACAGAAAAACAAATTTTTTCCTAGGGAAAGAATTCGGTTGTCCGTTTCTGTTGCTTCGGTATTTTCAGCGCTGTGGTGGAAAGTTACGGGTCAGTTTCAGGTAAGTGTGCGATTGTGTGGACATAAGGGTTAGGGAGGGTTAGGTAAGTTAGGGGGTGGGTTAGGTAAGTTAGGGTGCGGGTTAGGTATGGGTGCGATTGTGTGGACGTGAGGGTTAGGTGGGTTAGGGAGTGGATGAGGTGAGTGTGCGATAGTGACAGACCTTAGGGTGAGGGTTTGGGTTAAGGTAAGTGGATAGTTAGTGGTGTGTGTATAGTTTAGTGTAGGGTTAGGTGTAAGATTTTAGGTGTATGTGTGTGGACTGCTGTTTGTTTGGTGTGCTTGTGTTATGTGTATGTGTTTTGGAACAGCGATTTTTTTCCGTAGGAAAAAAAAAATCGCTGTTCTGACAGTTCGAAATTGTAAGCTTACCCTTACATAGGGTCGATTAATCACCGTTCGCTTTTTTAAGCAGTCGGTGATATAATATAGACCCAAATAAGCAGTCTGCATGGAATCTTTAAAGTCTGCCAACTCATTACACTACCAAAAAATAAGAATCCCAGTTACCTCTTCTCCCCCATCACACCTCCAACATTTGCGGTCTACCAGAGGAAAAATTATTTGGAGACTGCTTGGGGTATAAAAATACCTGTGTAAACACTTCCCAGCAAAGATACTAAGTCTTCTAGACTTTGTTGCATATATGGGAAAAATACATATACCCCCATTACTTGTTTGTGAATTGCTTATCCAATGTCTTCTAAATCCTTTCTAACCTCTTCTGATTGATTCTTATAGTTATCATGCAATATTCTGTATGCTTATGCTCCATCAACTATTCCTTTTTTAAAAACAGCTTCTGTTCTAGATTCTACTAAAAACTCTAGCAGTGCTGATCTTTTGCTTAGAATCCCCCTATTTATTTCTCTTTGCCTGTACTCTGATATCAATCCATGGTAGGGAAGGCAATCTCTATCCTGCAGTCCAAAAAATATTTTGGCCTCTTCCCATTCTATTACCTTTCCCTCTCTAATTACTTACTCAATACTTTGTTTCTTTTACCAGTTTTATCCAATAAATTCCAGTCCCCTCTTGCCTATTGGCTGCATCCCTAATTTCAGTAATCTCAATCGGCAGAATCTCCTTTCTCTATTCCCGTGTTGGCTTAGTTTAGAATACTTTTTGCTTCTTTATGAATATAACATTCTGCATGGTTACTGTTATTCTCCTTAAGGATCTGCATCCAAAATCCCAGTCTCTCCTCCTTTCTTGAGCTTCCCGTTTCATCAACCCTTTTCACTTTGAATTGCAGCTTTCTGATTGTGCTACATATAGGAGCCTTAACTGTGTAGCTCTAAAATACCCTTCAAATCAGGTAATCCTAAACTGCCTTGTACATTATATATATTTACACAAAAAATTTTACTAAACTGTTTAATTGTGTTAACATCTTTTGCTGTATAAATTCTTGTTGTGATGTAATTTCTTTCTTGAATGACTGTAATTGTAATTGGAGCTTTTCTCCTCAGGTCTTGGCTCAGTTGGACCAACCCTTTCAACAAATGACAATAAAATAAACAAATAAATAAAATAAATTGTTCAATTGGAAGAATCAGCTTATCTCACTTGACTCTTGCCATCCTCCCCTCACAGATAAAATCCTTCAGCCCTTTATTATTTGTTGTCCACAACTCCTCCTCTGGTTGATAAAAATATGGCCGACTTATATAAAACTAGAGAGACTAAAACATGTTAACTGCTTGTATCGTGCTATCCATATTCATATCACAGAGCTTCCAATTTCTCAGTTTGGTCTCTTCCCACATATCCTTAGCTGCCACATCAGAATCCTTTTCAATCCATGCTCCTAAGTATTTTATCACGTCCTCATAAATATGGATATTGCTAAACCAATTCATGTGTGCATACATAATTTACAGCTATTGCCTTTGTTTTAGCTTCATTTATTTTGTATCCCGAAAAGATCTGAAACTGCCTCAAAATGTTTCACAACACTGAAATGTCCTTTTCTGGTTTTATCAGGCATAATACAATATCATCTGTAAATACAGCCAGCTTTTCTCGACTACCATAACAATCATATCCTTGAATTTCTGAGTTGCTTATTTTCTTTGCCAATGGTTCTAAATATAGTGCAAATAAGAAACAGGATATTTCCATTTCTGATCCCTCATGTATCCTCCTAATTAATTGTTTAATTTAATCAGGGAATGAAAATGCTTCCATTGCCCTGCTCATAAACTCCCAGCTTACTCTGTCAAATGCTTTCTCTGCATCAAGACCCACCAACAATAGTGGTATTTTCTTACATTCAGCTTCTCTCTGAATCATCAATGTTCTGTTAATGTTGTCAGATGTTTGCCTCCCCTCCACAAAAATACACTGATCCATGTCTATCAATTTTGACATCACCTTTGCCATTCTTTTAGCCATTATAGACAAACACTTTATAATCATGATTTAGGATTGAAATGGGCCTTTATGAAAGTGGATCTGATGGGTGTTTAACCTCTATATGTATTACAGCCACTGCCACTTTCTTCAAGGATGTTGGTGCTTCTCCTCCTCTAAAAACACTGTTAAACAAAACCTTCCAGATCTTTATCAGTTTTCCCTCCTAGCTTCCAAACTTCCACAGGAATACCATCTATTACTGGGAACTTTCCTGTTGATTGGTTATACTTCACCATCTTTATCTCATCTCCTTCCCTAAGTATCAGTAATTGAACCTCATCTACCTCTAATCTTGGCATATTTAATTATTCCGTAAACGTTTCCATTTGTACCTTTTCTTGATCTCCATATTTCTCTGTTTTATACACTCTCATAAAATTTCCAAAAATATTTCTAGTACCTCTAGGGGATCTCTTATCTTCCTTGTTATAGTCTCCCTACGCTTGGTGACAACCCTTTCTACCTTCTATTGCCTGGGTCACTGCACTAAAAGTTTTTGTGCTCTGGCAGCATGATCAAAAATCAGTTGCTTAACAAAAAATTTTCTAAACTCATGCATATTATTGAGGCAATCATTTATTTTCTGCTTAGCATTCTGCAATTGCTCCTCCTCTTGTTCTGTGAGATTCCCCCTATTCTGCAATATTTTAACATTTGTCAGTCCCGCTAAATAATTTTTGTTGCTCTCTTTCAATTTTATCCTACTCCCTAGCTGTATTTTCAGAAGAAATTTCTGTCTTCTCTAACAACTCCCGAATAATTTCCACAACTTGTTCCTTAAATTCCTTTCTTTTCAACAGATAGGTGGGAAACCTATGGTGTCTCATTTTCATTTCATTACCCTACCTTTTTCAGTTATTATTGGTGTGTGATCTGATGTGTATCAAAACTTTCAGTTAAAAGCGTATGTTCCTTTGAAATGTAAGCCTTGTCTAGCCTAGCCCAGTTTCTGTATCTTGTGTACCTATTACTGAATTCACATCTTCCATTCCAAATATCTTCATAAATTTCTTCAAAAATCTACCCTTCTTTGCTATATTTTCCCTTCTGGGCCCACCAGGACATATCTTCCTTGCTGAAAATCAAATTCCAGTCCCCACCTATTAGTAATATTTCCTGCTGAAAACTGATTATTTCTCCTAGAATTTTCTTAAGCTCCATTATAGCAGTTTTAGGTGGAATATATAAATACATGCCAGTAGCCCCGTAGAACTACATATCCACCATTTTTATTCTATCACTATTGGAGCTCCTCTTGCAATTAATATAAGTACTCCGCTTTTCCTTTGTCCCATGTATTCCACTGAAAAAAAGTCCTGAAAACCTTTATCAGATTCACATGTTCAGTTCTTTCCAAATGTGCCTCCTGTAGCATAGCTATTTAACAGAGCTCACTACTCTTTCTTTATATATATATATATATATATATATATATATATATATATATATATATATATATATATGTGAAACTATTAACATTTGAAAATAATATCAAAAGGGTCATTATGTGAAGAAGTTATTTTTTCCACATTTTATCTGTAACAGTTTTTGTTACATGCACACACTAGTGTTTGGCAGGTCGACCTTTCATAAAGTTGTTTCTTGTCAAATCCATTTCAGCCTATGTCACATCTAACAAAATGTTTTGTTTTATTGAAAGCCGTCAAAAAATACACCCCAAAAACCTATTAACTTAATATTAACACACAAAACTATGTATATCATTATATACTGAAGTTTTACCTTCCTAATAGGAACAATTGTCTCAAACAGCCACACACACATACACACACACTTGGGCTAACCTAAAAGGAAGGTTATGCATGCTAAGACGCATGGTCCAGCTGCCTGGTTTTGTCTTAATTTCTCCCAGAATGATAATTCACTTGAATGCTTTCAGAAAACATTATCTCCAGTCCATTGAAAGACAACCTAAGAGGTATTCTGTTTCCATTGCTCTTTATCACATTGTCTCCATGGAAACATGAGAATCAGACAGAGTTGCTTCTACATGTATTTATTTATTTGCTAGAGAAGACCTTATTATATTCAATGTTCTTTTTACTTATGTGCTTTCTCTTAAAACTTAACAGATAAAGCTAAAAGCCTTAATCCAGGCATTCCCCTATGCAAGAATGAGAAAAAGAGCATATTTTTTTTCTTTTATCATACTCTTCTGAACAGACTTTTCTTCTTTTTTTTTACATTTCATTGCCAACATTTTTGAAAACTGAATAAGGAGAAAGAGGACAAAGAGAAAAGGACAGAAGAAAAAACAGGGGCACCTGTCTAATTTAGTATCCCCATAACACTTGAAAATAACTGAGAAAACTTTACTTTATAGCATGCATTATACAAATATTACTGTTAAGAACAAATGTTTGTTTTTCTCACAGTTAACTCTTTCCTTCCTCATTCCCTCTTCTAAGTGTTCCTCCAAACATTAATGGTGAAGTAGGGCATGTGTTTTAGAGTCCCCTACAAGTTTAACACAGTCAAAAAAGTCCAATATTTCCAGGTTTTCTTGTTCTGTTATGTTTCACAAATGTAATTAATGCTTTACAATCTCACATTTATCAATTTCCATGTTGCTGGCTTTATTCCTTTATATTTCCAGCTCCCAAATCCAGTCTCTACTTCCTTTTCAATGTACTTTCGGTTCTTCTAGTCAACTCTTGTGCTTTTTTCTGAGTCTCAAGCATTTTCCATTGAAACACTGGAAAATGTTTCACTGGCACAGTCTCTATTTTTTTAATTACCAGAAAAACAAGAAGCAGAACATTTTTCTGTTTCACAACTCACCCTTTGTTGGACAGACTTTTGTATTTCCTCCTTAGCATGTTCTGCATCAAAAATGATTTTGTCCCTCTGGGAAAGAATATTCTGAAGACAGCTGGATACAGCAGTTTGAATCTCATGCCTGCTTTTCGACCTTTCCTGATTAGTATAATGAATTTACACCTATTTTGTCTAGTGTAAAGTGAATAATCATTTTCTACAAACATTCTACTCTCTCTCTCACTTTTAGTACTTTGTCCTTCTGCCATAGTTTTGTCAGAATAAATTCCTGCTGGTAGGATTACATCTTTACTACTAAAGGTCTAGTTTGCTTTCTCATGGCCAGGTTTGGAGCATACACACAATGTGCCCTTTCAGTTAACAACTCCTGCTGTAGAGTACCAGTCCAGTTGCTTATTTGTGCTTTCATAAATTGTCTCTTCCTTTTAGCTTCTCTGACACAGCAGAAAATCTCAGATTTTTCCCGTGTGCTCTGCCCTTTAATTCTATTTTTTGAAGCATCTGTTCTTGAACAGTCTCATATTCAGCCATCTTTTTCTTCACTGTGACCTCGGATTTTTGCAGTTTTATCACCTCATCTGAATATTTGTTTAAAGCTTCTTCCATTTTATCCAGCCTTTTTTAATTTGAGTTGATATACTCCATCAGCATTTCATTTATTTTAATCATCTCTAAGTACATTTAACTTATTTTTTCCTCTAGGTTACTGGAAATCATGTCTTGCACCAAAGCTGGAGCTTGCACTGATTTTTGCTGAACAGCTGCAGAATTCTTTCTAGTCAGTGTTTTCGCCTCACATTTTATGGTTGATTTTCTTTAGGTTTTCTGAATTTCTTTTTTGCAGGCATCCAGGCAGTGCACTTCATTTATTTGTTTACTAGCCAGTTACTGAAATTTAGCCAAAAAAATGAGTTCAATGGCTCTCTCTTCTGTATTTCTGTTTCCACACTGGGAGAGTTGAAATTAAGCTGTTACTCAATGCGCAGCCATCTTGGAAATCCTCCAAAAACAAACAACCTTGACCAAATAGTGAATACACCTACTAGAGGCTCCAACATATTGGACCTTATGTTTACAAATATGAGAGAACAGCGCACCACTCCCAATGTCTCATCTCCCCTGGTAAGAACTGACCACAAAGCTGTCTCCTTTGAAATAAAAATCAATTATGTTGTCCTATTAAAACCAGCAACAGTCAGGAACTATTCCAAGGCACATTACTTTTTATTAAGTGACGGATTGTCAAAATTCAATGCCCCTTCAAACCCACCGAACATAGCAGCCTACGCTGAATTGCTCTTAGAAACTCTGTACAACTATGTCAATGGCTGCATAGAGGCTGCTGTACCTACCAGAAGTAAGCCCAGGACTAGCTCTAGAAACAAACCACTCTGTTAGCATCCCAAATTATAACAGGACATACAACAAAAGGAAAAAAATGGCAAAAATCAGAAAGTGTAGTTCATATAAAGATATAAACTCTCTCATCAAAGTACATAGCCAACTAAAAGAGCTAATCAGGTCAAGCAATGCCAGCTTTGAGGTTAAGATAGCCTTCCCAGGTGAAATATAACCACAAGGCCTTCTACAGCTATGTCAGAAACCTCAAGGGCAGCACACAACAATATGAACTGGTGGTTAATTGAACCACATTCACTAAGCCTTTTATATAGCAAATCTGTTAGCAGACAAATTCAGTTCCACCTTTAGTCCCCTCTCACCCCTAACCATCCACTTAAAAAAAAAAAAAAACTCAAACATAACCTCTCCAGCAATAACTAGGAAGCATGTACTGGTCACACTCAACAACACTGCCTCAATAGGCCTAGATAACATCCCATAATGTTTCCTGAATACTCTGAAATATGTCTTATCAGGACCCCCTGGAGTCACTATTTGACAACGGTCTTAAAACAGCCTTTATGTCAAGTGAATGGAGGAATGCAGTTGTCATCCTCCTTCATAAAGTAGGACCTTCAACAGATCCTAGAAACTGCAGTTCCATTAGTCTGACTTCTATGAAAAGATCACCAAGACAATGGATGAGGGAAAAACGGTGCATACTGCCTACCTAGATTGGACTAAAGCATCTGGTACAATACCCCATTCAGCCATTGTCAAGCAACAAGCCATGACCTAGGTATAACTCCCTTTATTACATGCTGGATTGCTAGCTGGCTCACTGATAGGACCCTGGAGGTTAGAATCAGTGAGGTCATCTCCACAGAGAGGCCGGTCTCCAGTGGAGTCCCCCAGGGCTCTGTGCTGGGCGTACTTCTCTTTGGCATCTATTTCTTGGAGGTCAAAGCCAATGTCAAAAGCATTTGAAGGACAAAGTTCGCAGATGATTGCAAACTAGAAGCAGTCACTGAATCTTTCCAAGATGACAACACCCTTAGGAAAGGTCTAATGCAGACAAACATCTGGTGCCAAAGCCATCCACAAAGGATCCTTAATAAAAGAATACAGGGAGCAGACACAATGTCTTATGCCGATCTTCTTAAAGCTCCGTCTCTTTACTTGATATCATACAGATGTCTGAGAGGTGATCTTTGCCTGGCATACAGGGCATCCCTGGACCCTGTTTTGATGAACCTTTTGTACATCCACAAAACAATCAACATCAGAACTAAGAGCTAAATTTTGCTTGCAACATAAATAGAACATGTTGGAGTGAGAGAGATACGTTTCTAAGAGAATTCCCATTCAATGGAACAGGCTCCCTCGTCTATGTGAAGGAGAGTTCCTCCCAATCCCTTTTTAAGAGTACCTTGGACCAATGGATAGGTAACCAGAAATTCGCCCCTGGTCTGGCTCCTATGCCTATGATGGACAGAGGCAGTCAATAAATCACCATCTACATAAATCAAATTTGTGGGTCACACTTGGGTTGCATGACTAGGCTTATAAGGGCCCTAGTGGTCATTAGCCTAGTACATATCTGTGAACGTATAACCTATAGTTTCAGTGGGTGTGCATTTCAAAGAATCATCTGTTTTGCTGTCAGGACAGTTATGCTTCAGGATCTCACAGCAGACCCTAATGAATTGAATGCATGTTAATATAAGCAGCCTAGTAAATCTTTGCTATACCTGTCACCAATTTTTTACATCTTTACTAACTTTCTTCCTTTTTTATCCGAATTTATGCTAACATTTACATTAACTTCCCAGAACTGAACTATAAATTAAAAGGGTCATTCAAGTCTAAGCCACTGAACGCCTCAACAACACTGAAAATGAAAACAAAACTGTAGTTTTCCTCCCTTCTGGGTTTAGAAAAATCCTATCTAGGACTGCATTCAGAGAAAGCCAAAGACATACCTAAAAATCTCAAGATGTGTAACAGAAGTGAAGACTTTCACATTAAACATGCCTCTTGCAACATGGAGCAATTATACAAACCAATTCTTGATCAACTGGGAGCCAGAAAAAAATCAGTCAAATTCACTTCAGTTGAAAGCGGATGTGACTGAAACAATTGTGTCAAACTACTTTCAGCAACAGAGGAGTTATCCTTCTCACTACTGTTGAGCAACTTCGGGGTAGGTATATATAAATTCAGATGGGGGTCTCTCTATAAAATGGTGGTGGGGGGTGCTGGCATACATGAGCTTCTTGCTGCACTGGACTGCCCACACCTTCCAGCATGCGCAGAATTTATAGAGTGAGTGAATGACATATGAAGTGAACAGATCCATATTTGGAATCCACATTTTGTCATAGGTTCATACTTTAGGTTCATAGATTAGTACTAGGCTAACTGCCCTTGCGAGCCATTTTAAGCCTAGCCAATTATCCTCTGTGAGACTCAAACCCAGCACCTTGTGTTTGTAAGGCAAACACCTCAACCATTAGGCCACCCTCCCAACAGAAGGTTACAGAAGATCATTTTGTGTAAGCTCCATTTATGGAGAAGGGGGGTATACCTGACAAATCTGTTTATCAAAGAGTTGTGGGTCAAGGGAATACATAAAGTACGCAATGTATAGTTCCAGCTAAAATGTCTCCATCATGACCAGCCTACAGAGATGATACCTGTAATCTCTCCCTGTTTAACGATATGCCACATAAATGTATTACTGTTTATTATTACTCTGCAGATTTCTAGTTTCCAAGCAATTCTAAATGTTTATGTGCAAAAATCAGAGCTAACATCCCCTTGACAATGATGCAGCTACATTTCTTTTGGTAATTCTACCTTCTCTGATTATTCAGTCTACCTTACCTCATGTGAGTGCACACTTCTGTACATACACAATTAAAGCTATATCAAAGTAGGCTGGTGAGCAGTACAAGCTCAAAGTTTGCTTGCAGGTTTACCACCCCTCCTCTGACGAACAACATGACACGTCATAACCTGGACCTTTCTCCTCCTGGAATGGGCATGCCCATTACTCCCATGTCAGCTCTAATAGACCCCTTCATCAATGAAGTTAGATATTTGAAATTTTCCTCAATCCTGTAGGACCCATCTTGCTTCCTGAGAAACAGTGAGTGTGAATCCAATTTCATCAAGGCATTATTACAGGTTTCCTTAAGGTTCATAGATTGGTACTAGGCCATCGGCCCTAGGGCCTCTACAAGTCTAGCCATAACAATTCTCTGGTTACTTCTTCCCACAACATTTATTTACTTGGACCCCTGTCTAGCAGGGCAACTGATGTGATCCCCAGGGTGAATTTCCTATCTCCCATCCAATCGTCAAGGTTCCTTTTGAAAAGGGCCAAAGAGGCGCTCTGCTTGACATGTATGGGCTGTCTATTCCAAGAGGCACTCTGCTTGACATGTATGGGCAGTCTATTCCAGAGTCTGGGGAGTCTCTGGGTCAGAAACCTATCCCTCCAGCATGTTTTGTTCATTGTGATGACACGGTTTAGATCCCTGGAGCGTGTGGCTCTGAGGGATTGGGATTTCTTTAAGTGTAGCATGTCCAACAGCTCAGGGTTTGACACGGCCTTGTATGTTAAGCAGAGATCACCTCTGAGTAGACGATATGCGACAAGAGTACAGCTGGAGTTTTTTTTAGATGGTCAGCATAGGGCATCTGCTTTAGGCCTGTGATTCTTTTAGTGAGGTATTTCTGCTGCCTTTCCAGTTGTTGCAGATGTCTTGAGAGGTACATACCAAATGAGGCGTTGTAGTCTATAATGGGTCTAATGAGGGATGAGTACAGTGGGACAATGACCTTCTTTTTTCTGGATGAAAAGCCCTTAGTGAGGAGGTGTGCCACATAAAAGTATGTCCTGACTGTTGTGGCAATGTGGTTATTAAAGGTGAGACCACTGTCCACCTGTGTCCCTAAGTCTCTTATCACACTTTCAATGTTTAGTGTAC
This sequence comes from Protopterus annectens, assembly GCF_019279795.1. Lineage (NCBI taxonomy): Eukaryota > Metazoa > Chordata > Ceratodontiformes > Protopteridae > Protopterus > Protopterus annectens. Next base: position 1,790,386,760 of record NC_056729.1, read on the forward strand.
TGTCACCTATGTGGTAATTCACGGGTACATGTTTTTTTCCCAAAGTGGAAAACTATACATTTCTTGGCATTGAGCTTGAGCCCATGGCTCTGGCACCAAGCATCTGTTTCTGTAAGGCCCTTTTGTAGAATATCCACATCATTAGGGGATTCAATAATGGCTCCCAGTTTGCAGTCATCTGCGAACTTTGTTAGCCAGATTCCCTTAGTATTGGCCTGTACTTCAGAGAAGTAGATGCCAAACAAGCGCGATCCCAAGACTGAACCCTGAGGTACTCCACTTGTCTGGAGCTGGATTTGGAGTCGATTACTTTTACAGTGTGGGTTCTGTCAGTAAGCCAGTTGGCAACCCATTGTGTGACGTAGGGATTAATGTCCAGCTTAGTAAGTTTATCTATGATTCCAGAGTGGGGGATGGTGTCGAAGGCCTTGGCAAGGTCCAGATAGGCTGTGTGGACCACCTTATCCTTGTCCACAGCTCTGGAGACTGATTCGAAGAAGTCAGTCAGGATGAGGAGACAAGATCGGCCCTTCACGAATCCAAACTGGGTGGGGTCCGGTGTTTGAAGGTTGCCAATGTCTTTGTTTATAAGTTCCATGATAATACGCTCCATGGCCTTGCAGATCAAGCTCATCAGACTGATGGGGTGGTAGTTCCCAGGATCCAAGGTGGATCCCCCCTTGTGGAGTGTGATAACTGTAGCTGTGTGCCACTCAGTGGGCATGAAGCCTGAGGTGAGGCTATGATTAAACATGACACTTAGGTGAGGTGCCAGTTCATTTTGTAGTTCATGTAGTACACAGCCTGGGATGTCGTTTGGTCCCATGGATGCTGTAGTCTTAGCTTTGGAGAGTGCGTTTTTTTACCTGTGTGGCTGTTACTACCAGAATTTGGCACTCTTTTGGTATTGAGATGGGCCCTTTAAGGGGGGGGGGTGAAGTTGGCACTGAATAGATCTGCCGGGATATTGGCAACATCCTTGGGATCAGTATATTTAATGTCATTCTGTTGTAGCTCAGAGCAGATCTGAGCATTGCCATTTAGATTCTTGACATAGCTATAGAATGCACTGTGGTTATCTTTGGCAATTTTATTTTCGTAACTAGCTTTGAAGGATTTTATGAGGGATCTCAGCTTCTTACAGAGGCTGGTAAGGGTTTTTTATTAGCATCCTGGGATTTTCCTCTTTTCTGCAACAGTTTCTTCCTTTTCTTGTAAAGTTTGTTTATGGCAGGGGATTACCAGATTGGTTTTCTTTTTTTTTTTTTGGAGGAGAGCGTCTTGGTTCTATTTGAGATGGCATGATTCATGCACGAGTGGATGTGCTCGTACACAGTGTCTTAGTGTAGGATTTAGCAGTCAAACTTTCAGTTCCCGTCTGTATGGGTGTCACGAAGTTTGTCACTTCTGACGAGTAGTATGAAGTTGGCTTTGGAGAAGTTTTTTATGGAGGTTTCCTTACTGGGGGGTGGGGGAGGGATGTGGATGTCAAGGGTGATTAACTTATAGTAAGACCTGACCAATGAGGGGGTGACCATTGGTGTGGAGCATCGATTTCCCATGTTGGTAATGACCAGGTCTAGGATATTGGAGCCCCTGGTGGAACTATGGATTAGTTGACCAGGGCATTGGAATTTATGAATTTCAAGAACTATTGGGCAAAGGTGTTGGTACACCAGTAGTTTTCCCAGTTAATGGCAGGGTAGTCGAAATCACACCCAGTATTAGGCTGTTTGGTTGTATCTTAATATTTTCCAGTATGTTTAGAAAGGTGTAATGAGAATCTTGGGGCATGGTGGGGGATCTGTAGAAAGCTATAATTTGGATTGCAGTCTTACCTAGTGTTAGTTGCACCTGGAGAATTTCATACGTATTGTGTTGGACACCTAGCCTGGTGGTGTGAATATCCTTGGTGAATATGGACACTCCTCCACCTTTAGGGTTTTGGTCCTGGTTTGGTGGCTGAAAAGTGTGTAAGAGTTGTAGCCTGGTATTACAGGGGTGCTTTCTGGAGCCTTGAACCAGGTCTCAGTTACTGCACAGATATCAAATGTTCTCCATTTTTAGGAGTGCCTTGTGAGAGTGCATTTTGAGGTTTAGACTTCTAGCACTGAGAAGCATTACATTCAGATTTTGCATGCCTGTACCTGTTACAGTGGTGGTTTTGTCTTTTGAACTTTGCCTAAAAAGGCACTATACGGGTGGCAAGAGCCTTAGCCAGTAACCTGAACCCCAGGGGCGAAAGGTGCAGACCATCTCTGGCAAAGCATCGTGGTCTGTCGATCATGTCGTCCCAGGCAGATAGATACTGGATCTTCTTTGAATGACACCAGAAGCTTAGCCAATTGTTGAATTCAATCATTTTGTCCTTGTACTGCGGTATCATTCTGGGCGAAGGCAGGATGCTACTCAGGGCTAGGGTCATACCTGCCTGGGCCACATGATCCGAAAGCTCTTCCATGTCTCTTTTCATGTAGTCCAGGGAGGTACGTCTTAAGTCATTCACTCCAACATGGACAATGACAGAGTCATATTTGTACTTGCTGTGGAGTGACTTGAGTGCATGTGTTATGTGGCGGATCCTGGCAACCGACAGATAGCTGACTGTAATTTTCTCCTTGTTCAGCCTGGTGAGTGGGACATCAGTGTGCCTGATTATAGAGTCACCTATGACTAAAGTGTTGGGTATGTTGTCTTGCTTTAGGGGCTGTTGTTGGGTGGCACACTGGTGTTGTAAGCTATGTGACACGTTGGTTGTGAATGGTGTTTGTTTGCGTTTCAGCTTCAGAGGTCCTTGTTGCTTGGGCAGGTTACTGTTAAGGGCCTCCGCATATGAGAGTTTAGTGTTGCTATGTGAGGGTGTTGGTGGTGTGGGTTTTGAAGGGCTATGTGTTGCTTGAGGTGTGGTGCGGGTGTTAACCTTCTCCTCTCGACTGTCTAGCACAATCTTGGGTGGAGAGAGCTTTGCTTCCAATTTGGCTATGTAAGTGCATTTCTCTCAGGTTGTAGTGTTGGGTGGTAGGAAGAGAGGGTTGTCTGCCTACATGAGGCAACTGCTGCATTGCCCCAGTATGCCCAGATTCACCAGGTGGACAGGAGAAATCACCGGAAGCTGACCCTTGGACATACCTGGTTTGGTGCTTTTGTTTGTAAAGTACAAGAGCGGTTTTCCCTTACCTTAGCAAGGTACTTTGAAATTATAGGCTGTTTAGTGCCTACGATTAATTTCTCCTTATTAACAAGGAGAGTGGAGTGCTTGTACCAGTTTAAGCCTTCCTAGTGCTTTCCAGCAGGTTTTAGAGCAAGTGCTAGTCACAGGGATGCTTAAAGGTAAGATGAAAAAAAATGGTTTATCCTAAACACTGCAGTGTGCACTAGAGGAGCTAGATGTGAAAGTAGGTAACTTAGGTTTTAGTGGAGAGTCATTATTTTTAAAACAGCAAGATAGCTTGAAAGGGGTTGGTCACTTTTGTATTCTGTTACTATGGAATACAGTAGGATGGCCAATAAATTTAAATAGTTAGTTTAAATAAGAGTTAAGTAAGAGAATCGTGAAGCTAGGAACCACAGAGGACACAATTCAATAATCCAAGACACTTTTTATTGATTTAGCGCTTTTGTCAAGGTGAAAGACTTCATCAGAATAGCCATGTTTGCTAATACACATCTTTAAATAACACACCCCCAACTCACATTGGTTAAAAGAAAAACATCACTTCCTCCAAAAAATAAACAGTAAGAAAAACCTTTGAAAATATTTTTAAAATATTTGGTATACTGCTGACAAAAAATGCTTGCACATAATAAAAACAGCATAGATTGCACATTCCTGATAAAAATACTTCCACATTACAAATACAGCATAGATTTCAATTTAAGTACTGAACTAATAGAGACACTGAGTCCAGGAGCCTGACAGGCATTTGTTCTAATCTGCCACTTAAGCTCGATGAACTCTAAAAATTCATCCAAAGGACCCCCCCCCCCCGAGGACCTAAATCAACTTGATAGATGATGAAAAATTTGAAAGCATGTAGTGGGGGTGAAGGCTGATGTGCCTGTACAGTGCATTGTTTTCGTTTTTATGTTTAATATCGTATGTATGCTGGTAAATTCTTTGTCTCAGTGCCCTGATTGTTTTTCCTACAAAGTAGGTGTCGCAAGAATCACATAATGCAACATAAACAACTCCTTTGGAGTAACAATAATGTTTCCTACGTGTAGTGACTTACCCATAATGTTTGGTTTTAATTTTGTATCAGTCATATATGGGCACTGTGGGAACCTACCACATCTGTAACTGCCACCCTGATCTGGTTTTATCTTGCATCTTTCCAATAACCCTTTCAGGGAAGTTTCCTTTTTATAGACAATCTGCAGCCACTTGCCCAGTTTATTATGGACATCAATGTCCAAACTAAAAATTGCCCTGAGCTTCATCACAGTCTCTTTGATGTCATAAAAACTGATGTTGAAAGGCAAAATAAGTGCCCTATTAAATATGTCAGATTTCTCCTTGTGCGAAGGGACACTTAACCCATGAAATAATGGAGGGCTAAAGTTACCAAGTTCTCTCTTGGTAATAACTTCGTCCGCTATACTACTGAAAGCTTTCGGGATACCCTTTCTTAATTAACATGTTCTTCAATACCCCACATTCTCTTAAAAAACATCAAGCTGTGAAACCATCGTGGCTAGCCTGACGTACTGCCCTTTGACCAGTGCCTTCTTTTGATGTACAGGGTGCCAACTAGAAAAGTGCAACAATGAGTTGGAATATGTTGGCTTGCAAAATAAATGAGTGGTAAAAACCTTCATGGCATAGTTCTTCTGCACAGTCACATCAAGATAGTTCAAAATATCCTTGTCGTTGTTCATAGTGAACCTCAAAAAAATTGGTGGTCACACTGATGAAGGTGAAAAACCTATTCAAGTCATTTTCACCTTCTTTCAAAAAAAGGACTATGTCGTCCAGGTAGCGCCCGCAGAGCGCCCAGAGGTCACTGAACTCAGAGTTCATGATGAACAAATCCTCACATTGTGCCAATACAATACTGGCAAATGTTGGTGCACAGTACGTACCCATAGCGACACCGGTTCTTTGTTTAAACAGGTGTCCCACAAAGCTAAAAAGTTGTTCTCCAGGACAATCTCCGTACATGCCCGAATGGTCAGAATAGTCCCATGGTCGAAAGATGTCTTTATACAAAGATAATTATAAAACCATTCAAGCCCTACATCATGTGGTATCACTGAGAACAAGTCACACAAATCAATTGTAACAAATATCAGGTCTTCGTCAAACATTTCAGGTTTAATTTTCCCTAGAAAATCCCAAGAATCTCTAATAATAGATTTTCTCCCATGTTAGAGGCCTTAGCATCCCCTATAGGGCGAAGGGGGGATAGTGATGGGCATGTGTATTTTAGGAATCCCAAATATTGTTGGGATCCAACAGAGGAATTTACCAGCATACATACGATATTAAACATAAGAATGAAAACAATGCACTGTACAGGCACATCAGCCTTCATCCACTGCATGCTTTCAAAATTTTTGTCGTCGACCAAGTTGATT